>NC_135657.1:17262388-17574774 GCF_964188315.1 Podarcis muralis
GCTGAAATACAAAATATACTTGTGTCTAAGAAAGCATCCACAGAGAGAGAGGGGGGGGGGGGTGTGAATTGTTTCATCAATTTTCCCCAGCAATTGTTATCTGTAAACTGGGTGCTACTTTGTCAGTGTTTCATTTTAGCTGCTTTTCATTTCATTTCATTCATTTCACTTATTACATTTATATATCACCTTTTCCTCCAAGGAGCTCAAGGTGGCGTACATGGTTTTTCCATCCCCATTTTATCCTCACAACAACCCTGTGAGGTAGGTGAGACTGAGAGGCAGTGAGAGGCCCAAGGTCACCCAGTGAGCTTTGTGGCTGAGTGGGGATTCAAACTCTGGGCTCCCAGGTCTCAAAACGGTGCGACTGAATTTTATTCTATTTGTGAAGAAGCCTGTTACATTATTTTCACAAATGGATTGTTAGCTGCCATGGTTTGTCCCCAGACCAAATAAATAAATAATGCCTTTTCGGTCCGTAAGAATGCTGAAATCTGGAAATTCCTGGAAATCCACTTTTCTAGCAACATACCCCAAAACTTTCACCTCAGAGCACCAATCTGAAAATGCAAGTCAGTCTCCCCCTGTCTTATCACTGGCCCTATTCTCACTTAGAATTCTTTTGACTTGCACCTTTCAGGAATACTCATACACACATGCGCACCAGCCTCAAGGTCTGCTTAATCTGATTTGGAGGAAAATTAATTCCCAGTCTCCTCTTGTCAGGAGCTGCTGGGATTTGTGGGCAGCCCCCGCCATGAGCTGCTGAATTGCAGGTGGCAGCTTCTCAGTGAAAGCTGAGGCCCTGGATAGATTCTGCCTACCCAGACAGGCCAATGGATAGGAAGGAGTACAAGGGGACTTCCTGTTTGGGGGTTAAGTCTTGCTTGAGTGACAAGGTATTCTTGAGCTTTGGTGCATAGCTGCCTCTTCATTTATCCTTTGGTTCTGACTACTGGCTCCTCACTCTTGGTCCTTAGCTCACCTTGGATTGCCCTGGCACCTGTTCTTTCTTTCTTCCTTCCTCTTTCTTTCTTTGGCAATCACTCTCAGCCGAGTAAGATTGTCTTCCATAAACACGGTTTTAACAGCGGGTCCGTAAGTGACTGTGGAGGCCAATTCTGGACCCACACGTCCTTCCACAATGGGGACATTGGTTTCCAGGCGGGAGTTGATCACGGTGTGGATTTGCCAAACGTGTGTTCCTCTTAGCACGTTTCTCCCTTGCATCCTGAGTTTGAGTGACTTCAAAGCCCATGACACCTTTGGTAAAGGCTGTTCTCCAACTGGAGCGCTTGCAGGCCAGTGTTTCCCAGTTGTCTGTGTTTATACTGCATTTTTTAAGATTTGCCTTGAGACAGTCTTTGAACCTCTTTTGTTGACCACCAGCATTACGCTTTCCATTTTTAAGTTCGGAATATAGTAGTTGATTTGGAAGACAATAATCAGGCATCTGCACAACATGAGATGTTCTACTTCTTGTGTAGAGCAATGGCATTAGAGTTGCTGCACATCTCTTTGTAAGACTCTTCTTGGGAACTTGGATGCCTGCAACAGGCATATTCCCCTCCAAGAGGCTTTGCTTTCTTGAGACACTCAAATTACCAACCAAGTGATAAATTACTGGCCTGATGGAATCTCTTAGATTTTTATTTTTTTTTGCATTGAAAAAGAGTTCTGCTGGCTTAGAGATAAATCAAGTCTCCTCCATTATATTGATCTGATCTTTCTCATTCTTTTCAAGCCGCTCTTCCTTCATTATAGCCCAGCTTTTGATAATGAGATGCATGCTTTGTCAGCAGCTGCGAGGGTCGACAATGCATTAAAAGGTTCTTTGCAAAACTCATCAAGTCGCAGGAGGGTCCTGTCGTTAGCACAATTGTAAAGCCAGCATAAGAAATTGCATTTATTCAGTTATTTCGCTCACATTGCAATGCACTCCAGCATTGTGCAATCTCCAGTTTCTGCCATTGTCCAGCGATTAAAGATCTGCCTTGATCAAGGAGAACACAGCCCAAGACCCACATCTGCCACCAGTGCACAATGTGGTCTTAAGTTGCAAACTCTCAATGTGCCAACTTCCTGGAAGGTGGGTTACTGTTGCTTATGGGGAGGGAGAGCGTGGAGGCCACATATTGGCTCTGCCAGTGCGGTTCTACCGTGCTGACCTCCCCGCCATCTTGCCTCTCCCTCTTGTTAAGCAACACTTTTGTTATTTTTATTATTTAAAGTTTTTTGTACTTCCGCAAATCTCAGGGTCCCCTTATTCTGCTCTCTCTACACATTGGGATTGGTGGTTGCTAGTCAGGCCACATTCACACCATACATTTAAAGTGATACAATACCAACGGATACAATCATGGCATCCCCCAAAGAATTATGGGAACTGAGAGCTGTTAAGGGTGTTGAGAGTTGTTAGGAGGCCCCTATTCCCTTCCCAGAGCTCCCTGTGAAGAGGGATTGATTGTTAAACTGCTCCAGGGACTGTAGTTCCGTAAAGGGACTAGAGGTCTCCTAATAACTCTCAGCACCCTTTACAAACTACAGCTCCCAGAATTCCTTGGGCAGGGGTGCCATGACTGCTTAAAGCAGACCCTCCAATTGTCCCTGTTTTCCAGGGACAGCCCCAGATTTACAGAAGGTGTCCCAGTTTCTGATTTGATCCCAGAATGTCCCACCTTTCCTTGGGACGTTCCTATTTTCATTAGACAAATGTTGGAGGGTATGGAGTTAAATGACCCCCGAGCCGTCTGAAGGCAGCCCTGTATAGGGAAGGTTTTTTTAATGTTTAATGTTTTATTGTGTTTTTATATATGTTGGAAGCTGCTCAGAGTGGCTGGGGCAACCCAGTAAGATGTGGGTGGTATAAAGAGTATAATATATAAAGTGGTATAATTATAATTGAATAGGACATCCCTATTTACATTGGAGAAATGTTGCAGGGGATGTTAAAGTGGTATCATATCACTTTAAATGTATGGTGCGAATGTGGCCTTAGTCTCGCCTCCACAACCTTGGCCTAAGAAGTTATGCATGACAAAGTTTGAACAGCCTTGCTCTCAATTTCAGCCCGTTCTAGGTAATACCTGCAAAAGCAACCTTGGCAGAAGGCAAGAGATTAATGAGCAGGAAGGTGTGTGGCCTTTGGCTGTTCCACTGGTCATCAGCTCCCTCAGCCACTCATTAATTCATCAAAAATGTCCTGACATCCATTAGGCCAAGCAGCCAGGTGGAAAAGGCCTCAGATGAAGCATAAAAATGGGTCAAAAAGTGGCAAACCAGCTTCAGAACTGTTGACAGCCACCTTTCCAAATAACGGGAGCTACTGTGCAGCCACATCAATATCCTGCAGAATTCATGATTCATCCTACTTTGTATTATTATATATTTTGTCAAAGATCCCTGGATCTCCCCCACTCGCCATTACAGCTTCTGGCGGACTCTGATCTTATCGAGATGTCAGCTTGGATTAAACCTCATTTCAGAGTGTGAACACTAATCAGTTTCCGCAGTCCCAATGCAAAGGTGCTCAGAAACAAATCAGTTGCTGAACAGGTGGCATCAAGGAAATAAATATTTGGAATATTATTATTATTATTATTTTAAAAACTGGTTCATTTGCAGTGCCCTCAGGATTTCTGTTGCCTTTGGTCTTCTTTTACATAGCCAGAAAATTAGCCCTCAGCGCAAGAACGCCGGGAGGCCAGTTTGCAATGTTGTATAATTGGTAGACCCAGGCCCGGTAGTATAATGTAGCTGTAAAGTTCATGTTGCCCAAACGGAAGGGAATTTCAAGTATTTTTATGTGGTTATCATGTTTCCTCACAAGGTCTGGCACAAACCACACGCCTGAGGCTCGGGCTGGGACACCCCCTTTAGGACAGGGCTTTCCACACCCTAACAATGGCCCTGTGTGCACTGGCGGAGGGAGAGGGGTGCGGGGGGAGCGCGCTACCCCTGGCAGCACGATCCCGGTGGGGTGCCATCATGGCTGTCCCCCCGTCCGTGCTGGGTGCCACTCCCCCAGGATGTGCGGCACTCCTCTACAGGCGGTGCGCCATGCCCCGGGATGCGCATCAGCCCTGCCCCTGCCTGCTCTCTACCCCAGGTGCTGGAGCATGAAGTTCCACCACTGCCTGTGTACTGTAAAGGTAAAAGGACCCCTGACCATTAGGTCCAGTCGTGGCCGACACTGGGGTTGCGGCGCTCATCTCGCTTTACTGGCCGAGGGAGCCGGCGTACAGCTTCCGGGTCATGTGGCCAGCATGACTAAGCCACTTCTGGAGAACCAGAGCAGTGTACGGAAACGTTGTTTACCTTCCCACCGGAGTGGTACCTATTTATCTACTTGCACTTTGACGTGCTTTCAAACTGCTAGGTTGGCAGGAGCAGGGACTGAGCAATGGGAGCTCACCCCGTCGCGGGGATTCGAACCACCGACCTTCTGATTGGCAAAGTCCTAGGCTCTGGCCCCGCCTGTGTGCTGTACCGATAGTCTATTCCATTTCAAGGTATGGGAGCCCAACTGGAAGGAATACTTTGGACAAGGATGTTGAAACTGTGGTCCATCCAATGGTCAGGGATGATGGAAGCTGTAGTACAGCAACTTCTGAAGGGTCACGGGTTCTGCACCCCTGCCTTAGGGGAATATGTTATACTAGGGGCTGCTTGTTTCACTCAGGGGGTGTCATGGAGGGGAGTCAGGGGGGGTAGTCAGTCAGAAGAGGAAGAAAGAGACTTGCCTCTTTCTCAGCCCGCCGAAGGCAGTGGGCTACGACCAGTGCCGGATTTACATATAAGTTAAACAAGCTATAGCTTAGGGCCCCACTCTCTTGCCCCCCCCCCAAAAAAAAATTTAAAGGAAAAAAACACCTGGATGCACATTTCCAAAATATAAGATAAAAAACAAATAAAGCCTACATACAACAACAGTGTTTTGTGTTGTGTAGGCTCCTATAATGTAAGTAATGGGCCCTGCCTGCTAGTCTGCTCCCTAAAATATCACTGGTTTGCTCATTTCTATATATAGGGTGCCTACATTCTGCATGGACTGGTTCCATGGCAACATGTGCAAATGGCTTTAGATACCTACTAGGTCCATAAATTACCATATAGCATATATTCAACACAAAAAACAGACTATTTGTTGTTGACAAAGGACAGCTAGACATATAAAGGGCCCCATTATCTTCAGTAGCTTAGGGCCTCATCAAACCTAAATCCAGCCCTGGCTAAAAAAAACCCTTCTCAGAAGGAGGAGAGACTGTGTACAAGGGTTAGCCGGATCTGGCCCACAAAAACCATTTTACCAGCCCATGAGCTGCCCCCGAACCAAGCTGCCCACTTGGTGAGTCCCCCGTGCGCTATGCTAAACCAGCGCAGCATGGGGACTCGCCAAGCGACACCAGAAATTGCGTCTGCGCATGCGCAGATACCGGAAATTGCTTCTGCGCATGCCCAGACGCCGAAAAACACTTCTGTGCAGGTGCGATTTTCGGCATCTGGGCATGCCCAGAAGCAATTTCCAGTACCGCGGACATGCATAGACGTGATTTCCGGTGCTGCACTGCACTGATCCGGCCCACGGACGATCTCCGCGGGAGTTATCTGGCCCATGGCCAGTAAGCCTTGCCTTGCCCCTAACAGCCCCCCTGATCTGACGCTGGACCATTCAGGGAAGCAAGTGATGTTATCAGTATCATCTACCCACACAGCTGCATCCTTAGATGCAATGCAAAGATTCTTGCTTCTCTTCTTACAGAAGAGCCTGAAGACTACACCAGGCACAGATCCAGAAATACAACCCAACACTTATTGCACTCTCTCAATCACTCTCTTGGCTCCTCTTTGAACAATGGACATAACCATGTTGCCCGCTCAAGATTCTCACGAGGTGGAATTACATGGCCGCCAGTCACTTTGCAGATTAAAAAGATTTCCGCAAATAATTACAGATAGTAAACAGCTGCAGATGCAGATGCTTCTTTTCTTGTTATTTTTAATGCCCCCCATTTCAAAACTGGTAATGCATTTTACATTTACATGCATCACCCTTTTTTGATTAGGCTCCTTCGGCTGCCAATCAGCTGAATTACCAATAAAAGTCTTAATGTTCTGCGTGAACGAAATTGGAAAGAAGCACTGTGCAGTCAAAATGGTAGGCGCTGTTATGCCCCGCTGATTTCAGTGGCAGAAACAAACATGCACTTAGGGCCAGAATCCCTTGCACACTTGTTGGGGGGGTGTGGGGGAGGTCCGGTTCTACCCTAGAATTTAGTAGAGAGCAAGTCCCGCTGAACCAAGTGGGGCTGAATTCTGAATGAACATGCTTAGAATTGCACCGTGCTTCTTCTTTGCCATTGAAATAAGTAGAGCTTAAGCTTAACGTTGACTTGGTCATGCTTAAAATATTCTTTGCGTTGCTAAGATAATGGCAGGGTCCATTTTGTTTCTAAGAAAGAAAGAAAGAAAGAAAGAAAGAAAGAAAGAAAGAAAGAAAGAAAGAAAGAAATCACTTTGTAGTATTTGGACTCAGCCCTTTGCATGCTCATCAGTAGTGCTGACACACACGTTTTCATTTAAACGTTGATGAGCACGGTTTGTGCTGATTTTCTGAAATTCAGTTCATCACCGTATTGTATTGCAGAGGAAGCAATAGCACTTTCTTTCGTATGGATTTAGAAGTCAGTTGAAGCGCCTGCAGGAAAGCACACTGTGCTTTGGGGTCATTGCTGTCAGGGACTGGACAGAGAAGGAATGGTGGAGACCGCCTCCCCCTCCTCCTGAACCTTCCAGAGAAGAGGAAGGCAGTATAGATTTACAACAGTGCTTTGAGGAAGGTCACGGCTCAGAGGTAGATGAAGAGCAGAGTTGGGCAATAATGGGGGAGGGGGAGGGGGAAGCAGAGCTGGAGCAGCTGGCTGACGCGTTATCACTAGAAAGCATTCCAGACCCCACTTCTCCCAAAACCCAATGAGCATTGAAAGTAGGAGAGCAAAGGACTCGTAGGCAAATGGCCCTAAGTGGCCACTGTAAGGTGAGTAGGCCTGTTGACAATTGAGGAGAGAAGGGGGGTGGAGTTTACTCAGAACAACGCCATTACTCCAAGAGGTTGCATTTCTCCAAGAAATGGTGTTGGACTTTCGGAGGAAGAGAGGAGAACTAGCCCCGCTGTACATCGTGGAGGGCTTTGTGGAGAGGGTCTCTTCCTTTAAATTCCTAGGAGTTTATCTCAGTGAAGACCTTACTTGGAAAATAAATACAACCCAGGTGGTTAAGAAAGCCCAACAGAGACTCCATCTCCTCAGAGTATTGCGGAAGAACGGTGTCAATCAACATTTGATGATCTCCTTCTACAGTAGAAAGTGTCCTTTCATACTGCATCACGGTGTGGTACACTGGTTTGACATCAACTGATAGGAAGTGCCTACAGAGGGTGGTGAATGCAGCACAAGATATTATGGGCTGTCCCGTGAATCCGCTGGATGAAATAGTGGAAGAATGTAGCCTCAGGAGAGTGAGGAAAATTCTCAGAGATGATTCACACCCTGGCCAGCACTTTCTTGATCTCCTGCCCTCAGGCAGAAGATATAGAAGCATGATTAGTCGCACCAACAGGGTAAAGAACAGCTTCTATCCGTGGGCTGTTAGGCTGCTGAATGAAAAGATAACAACAGGGCAACTGACTTTCGGGTTTGGTGGGTGTGCGTCAGTAAACGAGGGGAATTAAGACTAAGAGAGCTGAGTGGGGGGGTGATCGTGTAATCTCACTGTATACAAGTTGTACAAGTGACAGTAAAGTATTTCAATTTCTAAGCCTCTCTCTGTGAATATTGAAAGAAGACCTTGGTAAGAGCTTCCCTTGTCTTTCTGTTCCTGGCTGCCTACCGTGTGGGGGGTGGGGTGGGTGGGATCAGATTCCCTGAAGCCAGACAATTGCAGTGTGAACCAAGAAGTACGAGGAAAGTTGGGCACTTATCTCCTGCCATTGCCAAGTGGTGACTGAGGAAGAGGGCAGCCTGGTTCGTATGGCATATCTCCTGCCATGTTTCATTAATTCAGGGAGCTCTAGCAGCTTCTGCAGCAGGGGTGGGCAACCTGTGATAAACTCAGCTCCTATCTGCCCTGGCCAGCAAGACCAATGGTCACAAATGATGGGAGTTGTCATCCAACAACATCTGGAGGGCCACAGATTAGGAGGCACCTAACAACTCCTGGTTCTTAATAAACAGCGGTTTTTCTTATTCTTTTGGGGGGAGCCATGTCTGTTTAATGTGGTACAACCCAGCTTTAAATTCAGATAGGGCCTAAGGTAAGCCTGACAAAACCCCTGAACCAACCCACCAAAATCTTCTCTCTCCTCATGCTGATTTCTAAATGCAATTTCTTTTCTCATTAATTGATGGAGAACAGCAGGGGGATAAACCCCGGGAGAAATTTTATAAACAAATGCAGCTCTCTTAAAAAAAAAGAAGAAAAAGAAGAAAACAACCCCTGCAACATATATGTATTCATCTCAAGGCTTATGTTTGTTTCTTATTTTCGGTTATAATCAAGGTTAAAAATGCACAGCCCCCAATTAATTAAACAATGTCTGAGTTAAAACTTTTAACTCAGTTTGAATATCATACATCACTTCTGGTCTCATCTCTCAGAGGGGGGGGGGGGATAATCTGAGTTGTCAGCATCTTTAGCATAACCCCAATGGCATTTCAGACCTCATTTGCTGATGAGCAAGCCATCAGCAGGAAATGAAGTTCTGTTACGCTGGAGTGGTGGTAACAAAGAGAAAGAAGTCCAGCTTGTACAAGGTTGGCTGGTTGTATTTCAAGCTGCCATCTTTTTTTCTTTTTTTCTACTCAAATTTCAATCTTCTGACAGGTATAAGGCCTGTGGAGAAAGCCACCTGCATAAGTTGAAGAAACAATGGTTTATTTGTTTCAGAAATTTATATTATTTACGTTACTTAGAGCTGGAAACCAAGGTTTGTGAGGAAAGGTTGAAGGAGCTGGGTATGTTTAGCCTGGAAAAGAGGATGCTATGATAGACGCTAGATAATTTATTATGGTCAAAGACCAGCTCTCATAACACCATAAAAACAGTGTTCATAAAGATAAAATATACAATCAGAGCATATTGCAGCAATAGCTCATGAGTTAAAATTGAGATATATACATATACCCATTCAACTGAGATTTGAGCTACCGTAAAAATTGACCCTGAGGTGCTTCAAAGGGCAACTTCAGCATTTCTCTAGTAAGCTATTTTATTCTAGAGGATGATCTGTGCCTCCAAATCTGGGCGCAGAATCTGGCCAGGTCGTCTTGTGATCTTTGCCTTGGAGGAGAGAATTAAGTTTAGACTTGTCCGAAAGATCGGCGAGCCTCTTCAGCAAAGGATCAATGTTGTCTCTACAAATCTCAACATAAAAAGAACATTAAAAAATATATGTTCAGGGCTTCCCCCTAACGGGCAGGTACAAAGTCTCTGTGCATACAGGACCCTTCTATAGGAGCCTTCCAGAACCGGTGAGGGCAAGGCCGAGCTTCTAGAGGAGATATGATAGCCATCTTCAAATATCGGAAGGGCTGTCACATGGAAGAGGGAACACACTTGTTTTCTCCTGCTCTGGAGGGTTGGACACAAACCAAGTTACAAGAAAGGAGATTCTGACTAAACGTCAGGAAGGACTTTCCAACTATAAGAGCTGTTTGGCAGTGGAATGGTCACCCTCAGGAGGTGATGGACCTTCATTGGAGGTTTTTAGCAAAGGCTGGATGGCCATCTGTCATGGATGCTTTAGCTGAGATTCCTGCATTGCAGGGTGTTGGACTACTTAACCCTTCAGTACAGTTTCTACTGGATCGATACACCATGCATCTGGACCATGGGGAACCACTAACAGGGATTCCCCAGAGATCAGGAAGGGATATGAGGAATCAGGTGGTCCCTAAGGTATTCTGGACACAGGTTGTTAAAGGTCTGGTAAATGAATACAGGAACCTTGAACTCATAACAGTAACATGGGCAGCCACTGCAGGCTTCCCAATGCCAGAATTATTTGCTGGGGGTAGTTAGCTACTTGCCACATGCTGGCAATCAGAAGCCGCTTCTCAGGGCTGGATTAGGGGCAGCAGTTTGAGGTGACCAAGAGCTAGGAACCAGGAGGCATGGGGTAAGGAAATAGTCAGGAAACAAGGTAAACTCCAAGTCATGGTCAATCAGGAAACCAAAAGGTAGGAGCAGATCACCAAGGATAATAATAATAATAATAATAATAATAATAATAATAATAATAATAATTTTTATTTATACCCCACCCTCCCCAGCCCCAAGACTGGGTTCAGGGCGGCTAACACACGATATAAAACAAATTGATTGAAAAACAACTTAAAAACAAGATTAAAATACGACATCAAAACATTAAAATACAGCCTCATTTCAATGGAAACTCAAATCAAAAACTTTTTTGGGGATGAAAACATCAAGTCTTCACCAAGGTTAACTTTCCAGACTGGTCCTACATGGGCCAGAAAAAAGCCAGGGAAGTCCCCAAATAGGAGTTCCATCATAGGAGGAGAAAGGAAAAATGAAGAGGGGGAGGGAATCAAATTGATTCCAAGGATGCAAGAACCTGCCAGCTCTCAGGAGGACCCTTTCTTCAGTTGGAAGAGGAAGCGCTCTTATACTATCCAGGAGGGTCCCATGGCCATTTTGGGGTGGGTAGAGGACTTGCAGATACTTGAGAAGCCTGCAATGTGCAGAAACAGGCCTCAGTGACTTGACTATCCCTTGGTCAGCCCCACCCAACTGCCTTCAGCAAGGCATTGAGTTTATGTTACCTGAGGAAGGCAAGAAACACACGGCACAGTAATGGAGGTAAACATTGTCTACACACAGCCTCCAGAAACAGCCCCAGGTGACTGTGCATTTCTCTGGAAGCTGAGCAAGGGGAGGCTGAGCTGAGTCACATTACTTGGGGCTCTTTCTGAAGACTGTGCATTTCATGTCTCCCTCAGGTAACGTAGGTTCAGGGCCTTGCCTATGGCATACTTTGCTATGTAAAACAATAGCCTTCTCTCTCTCCCCTGATAAGAGGAACCAAGGAAGGTAATCTAGATGCAGAAGTGCTGCAGGTTGATTTCCCACCCCTGTTGTAGGGTGTTTTGCCAACGTGAGGAGCACACAGGTAGAGTGGTAAAACACCACACAAAAAGGATCAAGAGGTGATTGTATGTAAAAGGTAAAGGACCCCTGGATGGTTAAGTCCAGTCCAAGGTGACTATGGGGTTGCGGCACTCATCTCGCATTTCAGGCCAAGGGAGCCGGCATTTGTCCACAGACAGCTTTCCAGGTCACGTGGCCAGCATGACTAAACCAATTCTGGTGCAATGGAACTCTGTGACAGAAACCAGAGCACACAAACACCGTTTACCTTCCCACCGGAGCGGTACCTATTTATCTACTTGCACTAGTGTGCTTTCGAACTGCTAGGTTGGCAGGAGCTGGGACAGGGCAACGGGAGCTCACCCTGTTGCAGGGATTTGAACCACCGACCTTCTGGTCGGCAAGCCCAAGAGGCTCAGTGGTTTAGACCACAGCACCACTGCATCAGGGCTGCTGCTGCTGCTTCTTTTTGCAGTGTTTTTTGAGTAGATATGTGCGCATTGGCAATATGCGAGTGGTGGGGAGATGCAAATTGATGAAAGCAAGCGAAAGCTGCAGCAAACTGCAGATGTTCTGAGGCCATGGTTTTGCAAAGTCTCATTAAACAGGGGTTTCAGAGGGGTGGGATGCAGGACAGAGAAAACTATAAAGTTACTTCAAGCACAGGGATCTGCTTTTGTTGTGAAGACAGGTGCAAAACAAAAACCACTCGCTTTCCCTGAAAACTACTTTCCCCACCCAGTCTCTAGCCTTGTTCTCCCTGCAGTACTTAAACTCCAGGTGTGTCAAGTATACTTATGCACGTTTAACTTGTGGCGCATTCGCCTTTATGCACTTCTGTGGCGTTTGCCCTCCTAGGTGACATCATGCTGGGTCATAAGGAAAGGGTTAAATGGGTGTGAAGTGATTGGCCAGTGGGAACCCAAGGGGAGGAGTTAGAGTTAGAGTTGTTTGGAGGTCCGTTGGGAGTTGGAGAAGGAAGAGGGAGGATACGTCTGTGGGTTGGTCGAGTTGTGTTGTGAGAGAGTGAGAGAAACTGATAGGAGGAGTCAGATAGACAGTTGGGATAATCAGTTAGCAGTTATTAGGAAAGGTATAGGCCGGTATAGAAACTAAGATCAAGAAACTGACAAGAAAAATTATCTGAAACCATAAACTTGTTAAGGCTCATAAAATAAGCTTGCTTATTTGATTTAATGTTAACAACTGTCTGGACTCTGTGTGTACCCGAGAGAAACGGGTGGGTGGCAGCGGGGAAGCGATAACAGTGGTGGCACAGGGATCAATAGACCGTCAAACGTCTGGGGACCCTGTGTGATTGCCACAAGTTCTTGAAAAAAATTAAAAATAAATTAAAAGGAGGCAGAAAGGGGGTGGGTATCCAAGGGGGAGGGAATGGCTTTGGCACTCCCACCCAACATTGAACCCAATGTGTTTTGACTTTACATGATTTTGGCTTTATGTACATATCAGGCTTCCTGTATGCCTATTGTGACCTTTGAATCCACAAGCTGTTAGCTACCCTGTACTTGATCTACTGCCCCCAGTGGGCAGCGGCTGCCACTGCAAGACAGTTCCAGCCCCCAAGGCTTAGAATCTAAAAAGGCAACACAAAAGGAAAACAGATTGGGAGGGAGCAGCAAATAAGGAAACTGCTACAAGTTATTCTGTTGTGGCAGAAAAGGTCAAAGGAAAGAGGAGGCAAAAGCTGCTGGTCTTTCTGCAGAGCCGATAGAGGGACCCTGCATTCCTTCTCCTGCTTCTACTACAGGCTAATGTAATGGCTGCTGGCAGGTGACTTGTCATTATAGATATATAAAACCCCTGCTCTTTTTTTAAAGAAAAATATATTATTTCAAAATAAATCAGTGTTCCTCTTTCTTGTGCTCTTCAGTAAATAAATAAAGTGTGATTTCCAACAGAAGCTTTTTCCAGAAGGTTTTCTCTTTTGCATTGACTGGGTTCTGAAACACCAAGAGTGATTTATTTATTACGCCCCGCACTGAAATCACATTTGTATAATTTGTGTTCTTTGCATAATTTATTTTGCTGATGGCAAATTTATAGACTTTGGCTTTCCGAGTTGAGGAAATTGGGGAATCGGCTTCCTGCGTGTGGGCATTTGCTGCCGAAGCTATGCAAATTAGAGATGCTAATTTGATTAGTGTCGTTGCGTATCAGCTTTCGATTAGCAAATTATGCTGTGCAAATTACTCCACTGAATTTGGAGGTCCAGGCAAGGGAATGGTAACTCTAAGCAAGGAGGATTCCCAGAAATGGAGTGTTTGGCTGCTGCACACCATGGCAGATCAGAGGAGCTCTCAGAAATGGCAACTGACCTGATTGCCTGTTCCCTGTGCAAATGGTGTCCTTTATATTATATCCTTGACTTGAAACATGGATGGAGAAGCAGACTGTATGTGGCTAATCCCCCACATCATAAAGAGAGGGGACTTGTGGCCCTCCATAGGATGCTAGACTACAACTCTTGTAACATTTGACCATCAGCCATGGGCCTTGGGAATGATGGGACTTGAAGTCCACCCACATCTGGGAATTCATGGTTTAACCACCCCTGCTCTAGAACCAAGGAACTGGCTGAAAGGATGCTGAGTTCATGCTGGGTTGATTGTTTTTGTGTTGAGTTTTTAGATGATTTTGAAGTCTGGCTGTATTTAATTTCTTTAAACAACTGCATTGGTTGTTTTTGTTATTGGTCGCTGCTTTGTAAAAAAAATTAAAAAATTCTTAAACATCGGTTTATACTTTTACTAAACTTAGACACCTAGGCCAAACTGGGGGGGTGTTTCCTTTAAAACTGTTCTATCGGGTGGTGACAAAGAAATAGGCTCCTTACCCGATAGGGCTGCAGAGACTGAAATGTTTTTCAGGCTCTGTATTTGCAAACCCCCCTTCATGGATCACTGCCTTGCCGTGGCGAAGGGGCTTGAAGAACTCAGAGAAGCTATGAACTACGCCGAGCAGGGCACACAAGATGAACAGGTCATAGTGGAGAGTTTCGACCAAACGTGATCCACCTGGAGGAGGAACCGGCAAGCCACTCCAGTATCCTTGCCAAGAAAACTCCATGGACAAAGACAACAGGCATATAAAAGTTATGACGCTGGAAGATGAGCCCCTCAGGTCGGAAGGCGTCCAACATGCTACTGGGGAAGAGCGGAGGGCAAGTACAAGTAGATCCAGAGCTGATGAAGCGGCTGGGCCAAAGCCGAAAGGACGCTCAGTTGCGGATATGCCTGGAAGCGAAAGGAAAGTCCAATGCTGTAAAGAAAAATATTGCATAGGAACCTGGAATGTAAGAACCATGAACCTGGGTAAGTTGGAGGTGGTCAAAAATGAGATGGCAAGAATAAATATTGACATCCTGGGCATCAGTGAACTAAAATGGACGGGAATGGGCGAATTCAGTTCGGATGACCATCACATCTACTACTGTGGGCAAGAAACCCGTAAAAGAAATGGAGTGGCCCTCATAGTCAACAAAAGAGTGGCGAAAGCTGTACTGGGATGCAATCTCAAAAATGATAGAATGATCTCGATACAATCCAAGGCAGACCTTTTAACATCACAGTAATCCAAGTTTATGCACCAACTACTGGTGCTGAAGAAACTGAAATTGACCAATTCTATGAAGACTTACAACACCTTATAGAAGTGACACCAAAGAAGGATGTTCTTCTCATTATAGGGGATTGGAATGCTAAAGTAGGGAGGCAAGAGATAAAAGGAACAACTGGCAAGTTTGGCCTTGGAGATCAAAACGAAGCAGGGCAAAGGCTAATAGAGTTCTGTCAAGAGAACAAGCTGGTCATCACAAACACGCTTTTCCAACAACACAAGAGACGACTCTACACATGGACATCACCAGATGGGCAGCATCGAAATCAGATTGATTATATTCTCTGCAGCCAAAGATGGAGAAGCTCTATACAGTCAGCAAAAACAAGACCTGGAGCTGACTGTGGCTCAGATCATCAGCTTCTTATAGCAAAATTCAAGCTTAAACTGAAGAAAGTAGGAAAAACCACTGGGCCGGTAAGATACAATCTAAGTCAAATCCCTTATGAATACACAGTGGAAGTGAGGAACAGGTTTAAGGATTTAGATTTGGTGGACAGAGTGCCTGAAGAACTATGGATGGAGGCTCGCAACATTGTACAGGAGGCAGCAACGAAAAACATCCCAATGAAAAGGAAATGCAAGAAAGCAAAGTGGCTGTCCAACGAGGCCTTACAAATAGCGGAGGAGAGAAGGCAAGCAAAATGCGAGGGAGATAGTGAAAGATACAGGAAATTGAATGCAGATTTCCAAAGAATAGCAAGGAGAGACAAGAAGGCCTTCTTAAACGAGCAATGCAAACAAATAGAGGAAAACAACAGAATGGGAAGAACCAGAGATCTGTTCAAGAAAATTGGAGATATGAAAGGAACATTTCGTACAAAGATTACCATAATAAAGGACAAAAGTGGTAAGGACCTAACAGAAGCAGAAGACATCAAGAAGAGGTGGCAAGAATACACAGAAGAATTATACCAGAAAGATATGGATGTCTCGTACACCCCAGGTAGTGTGGTTGCTGACCTTGAGCCAGACATCCTGGAGAGTGAAGTCAAATGGGCCTTAGAAAGCACTGCAAATAACAAGGCCAGTGGAAGTGATGGTATTCCAGCTGAACTATTTAAAATTTTAAAAGATGATGCTGTTAAGGTGTTACACTCAATATGCCAGCAAATTTGGAAAACTCAGCAGTGGCCAGAAGATTGGAGAAGATCAGTCTACATCCCAGTCCCAAAGAAGGGTAGTGCCAAAGAATGCTCCAACTACCGCACAATTGCACACATTTCACACGCTAGCAAGGTTATGCTTAAAATTCTACAAGGAAGGCTTAAGCAGTATGTGGATCGAGAACTCCCAGAAGTGCAAGCTGGATTTAGAAGAGGCAGAGGAACCAGAGACCAAATTGCAAACATGCGCTGGATTATGGAGAAAGCTAGAGAGTTCCAGAAAGACATCTACTTCTGCTTCATTGACTATGCAAAAGCCTTTGACTGTGTCGACCACAGCAAACTATGGCAAGTTCTTAAAGAAATGGGAGTGCCTGATCACCTCATCTGTCTCCTGAGAAATCTCTATGTGGGACAAGAAGCTACAGTTAGAACTGGATATGGAACAACTGATTGGTTCAAAATTGGGAAAGGAGTACAACAAGGCTGTATTTTGTCTCCCTGCTTATTTAATTTATATGCAGAATACATCATGCGAAAGGCTGGGCTGGATGAATCCCAAGCTGGAATTAAGATTGCCGGAAGAAATATCAACAACCTCAGATATGCAGATGACACAACCTTGATGGCAGAAAGTGAGGAGGAATTAAAGAACCTTTTAATGAGGGTGAAAGAGGAGAGCGCAAAATATGGTCTGAAGCTCAACATCAAAAAAACGAAGATCATGGCCACTGGTCCCATCACCTCCTGGCAAATAGAAGGGGAAGAAATGGAGGCACTGAGAGATTTTACTTTCTTGGGCTCCATGATCACTGCAGATGGTGACAGCAGCCACGAAATTAAAAGACGCCTCCTTCTTGGGAGAAGGGCAATGACAGGCCTAGACAGCATCTTGAGAAGTAGAGACGTCACCTTGCCAACAAAGGTCCGTATAGTTAAAGCCATGGTTTTCCCAGTAGTGATGTATGGAAGTGAGAGCTGGACCATCAAGAAGGCTGATCGCCGAAGAATTGATGCTTTTGAATTATGGTGCTGGAGAAGACTCTTGAGAGTCCCATGGACTGCAAGAAGATCAAACGCATCCATTCTTAAGGAAATCAGCCCTGAGTGCTCACTGGAAGGACAGATCGTGAAGCTGAGGCTCCAGTACTTTGGCCACCTCATGAGAAGAGAAGACTCTCTGGAGAAGACACTGATGCTGGGAAAGATGGAGGGCACAAGGAGAAGGGGGCGACAGAGGACGAGATGGTTGGATAGTGTTTTCGAGGTTACCAGCATGAGTCTGACCAAACTGCGGGAAGTAGTGGAGGACAGAGGTGCCTGGCGTGCTCTGGTCCATGGGGTCACGAAGAGTCGGACACGACTAAACGACTAAACAACAAAACAACAACATTTGCAAACCCTCCAAGTGTCCCTATTTTCCAGGGACAGTCCTGGATTTACAAAAGCTATCTCGGTTTCTGATTTGATCCTGAAATGTCCCGCTTTTCCTTAGGATGTCCCTATTTTCATTGGAGAAATTTTGGAGGGTATGGAGTTACTCAACTGCAAGCCATCTGAAGGGAAGTTTTTTAAAGTTTAATTTTTAAAAAATTATTTATACTTTTCAGATATATACATTTCACTGATTTTACAATCATTTTGACATTTTAAAACTTGACTTCCTCCCCCCTCTTTCTGCAGTTCCTTAAATTTATTTTTAATATCTCCTGCATATCCAAATTAACTTAAATTACTCATTTATTTATCTTCTTTAAATGCATACACTTATGTAACTGCAGGTTATTACAATAATCCTGCCAGTGTTTTTATCTGTTTACAATTTATCTGCAAATATTCAATAAACCGTTTCCATTCTTTTATAAAAAGTTTGTAATCTTGATTTCTTATTCTCCCGGTACGTTTCGCCATTTCCGCATATTCCATAAATTTGCTGCGGCCATTGGGCGTGTGATTGCCGGCTGCGACATGAGCAATTGTCAGTCGGGTTAGTTATTTTCTGCATTCTGTCCCTCCCCCCCAAAAAAGCTCCACAACTCTGGGCCTTCTCCCCCCATTTTCTTAAATTTGTACCCGCCAAAATAGGGGTCGTCTTATACGTGGGGGCGTGTTATACACAGAAAAGTATGGTATGTAAAAGTTCCAATTTTTTGCTCCACCTACTTTTGCCACTGGCCACACCCACCCCTGGCATGTGACACCCCCCCCCAGCGGGTTGCACAGGAGGAAATGCACCCTCCAGCTCAAAAAACTTCCCTACCTGTGCTAACCCTTAGCTGCCCATCAGCCAATCAGCAATCATATTGCCAAATAGCCAGTAACCATCGTAATATTTTTGCTGTGTTTTGCACATCCGGCCCTTCAGATGGAATGGGGCGAAATTAATCGGCGCGCTTAAGAGGGATTTTGCTTCCTCCTTGTCTCCCCCCCCCCCTGCCTTGCCAAATATGCGTAGCAAAAGCCAAATCGTATGCTGCTTTTCTGTCACGCTTGTCACAGCGGCTGTTAATTTGGAACATTTCCTCAAGTAACCCTCTTGCCACTAACAGAGATGCGAATACGTCAAGGGGGTGGGAGGGAAGCAATGTCGCAGGAATAACCCCAGAGACTATTCGGAACCGTGACTGCCACTCTCAAGAACTCTGTCAAAGCGAAACAGATGCTCCTTTTCATAACGTGTTCCACCTTGCTCAACTTGTCCTAGCCAGGCAAGGCAAGGAAACGCTGCTGTGCGGTGCCAGGATGTCGGTGCTAATGGATTTGTTTGTTCTCCAGAGTTTCTGCTAACACACTTCCAAAGCGCCACGGAAACCAACAAGGCCCTCGGGGGCTTCTCACACTTCAAAATCCATCAAGGGAGGTTCTGTTAAGGTGAAGACAGATGCAAGGTTTTCTGGGCTGTGGGAGGGATTTCCAAAGCGTTGCTGTTTGGGGCAGGAAGTGTGTGTTCAAACCACAACAGTTAACATGTTACGTCTGTCTTCATCCATAGCTACCAGTGTGATGCCAGTGTGGTGTGGTGGTTAAGAGCGGTAGACTCGTAATCTGGTGAACCGGGTTCACGTCTCCGCTCCTCCACATGCAGCTGCTGGGTGACCTTGGGCTAGTCACACTTCTTTGAAGTCTCTCAGCCCCACACACCTCACAGAGTGTTTGTTGTGGGGGAGGAAGGGAAAGGAGAATGTGAGCCGCTTTGAGACTCCTTAAAGGGAGTGAAAGGCGGGATATCAAATCCAAACTCCTCCTCCTCCTCCTCTTCTTCTTCTTCTTCTTCTTCTTCTTCTTCTTCTTCTTCTTCTTCTTCTTCTTCTACCTCTGACCTCACTGGAGCATTCGATATAACCAGCTTCCCATGTTATTATCTTGGCAGTGCCGGCTCTCCCATCACCCGTTTTATTTTTATGTTTAAAACTATTCATCCAGGGGAACTTAACTCTGAATTAGACCTCAATTGTTTTATTTGATTATCTGCATCTTTGCTGTTGCTTTGTACCGTGTCTTTAAACTTGGTCTCCTTGTTATTAGTATCACCTGGGGTTGGCGATATATATTTTTCAAAAAATGTTGTTAGTAACAGTGACTACATAATCGCATGAGCACTGTTCCAGAGTACATTTCATTCTCATGTATATTATATCTATTCAGAAAAAGATTGGGTATGTAACTTTTTTATGTTACAGTTTATAATTTCTACACTTCTCATACACACCCAAACACACCCACACCGACTGTTTGGTCATAATCTACATCACAAAACCTGGAGAAGGTTGGAAGATAGCTGTGTTCTTTATGTGCTGTTTCAAGAATTGTGGACAGGTTGCTTCTCACCCAAACCCCAACAAAACAGAATTTATCCCAAATCCACAGCTGGGGTAGGTAATGTTGAATGGTTTCTTTAAATGTAAAGGTTCATCATTGTTCCACCCGATGTGTATGTCTTTAAGGGGCCAGAGCAAGGGCCAGAGCAAGATAACGAGACCCAGCTTTACAGCTGTGAAACATAGCAGGTGCTGCTGAGTTGTATTTGATTAAGGTGTGTCAGCATTTGGGTTTAGTATATAAGGAGCAGCACCTAGTTCTCCCATTACCCTGGGGGTTGGGTTGGTGGTTGGGTCTGGTTTGGTTGTTAATGTATTTAGTGTAAAAGGAGTTTTTGTTTTTCTTATTAAAACCTTGTTTAAGTTGTTTTGAGTCCTTTTCATTTTTAATGCATGGTCTCCCCAGCAAGCTCTCTGCAGCGCTACCATACTGCAAAAAGCCAACAGGTAAGGGATGAGTTTTATTGGCGTGTTGAGGGTGATAGTGAAAGCCTTGGGGGCGGATGCAGAGTTCCTTTAAAAAATAAACACCTGAGATCTTTGGCTCAACCCAGGCTCAGCCCTGATGGTGAAGACCAACCAGTGTTGTGTAGCTGTTCTCCTGTAGAAGCAGGTCAAGGAAGGACAAAATGATAGCCAGCTCCTTAGAAGTGACGGGCCTTCATTAACAACAACAGCTCTAGGAAACTGGCTGGAAGTTTTACATTGTGACCCAGTGAGTGAAAGTCAGCTGGAAAACTCTATACGCCTGGTCTACAAGGAAGCTTTAAGTTTCTTGCTTTGTTGTGTTTTCATCTCCAGTGCTGAAAATAAACATCTGCTTTGGAAATCCACTGCTGTTATTTATTTCCTTGAAATGCATTTTCACTTCAAGTAATTCCAAACATCGGTTTGTTTTTAAAATAAGAATTGCAAAAAAAAAAAAAAAAAAAAAACCCACAATCCACTATCCTGAAAACATCTGGGTGTTTGCTCAAAGCTGCAGGTAACAGAGCTATTTTTAAGAACGATGAATCATTTATATCCAGCTGCAGCAGTCGGACACCCAAATTTAATTTAATTTTTTTAAAAAAAGTAAAATATCAAGGCTAGCAAGGAATTTCCAGCCAGGAAGCAATTTTGCCGAGAGATGTTTCATTTTGACAAGTATAATGAAACGTCCCAACAAAAGTGCAATGACACATGAAGCGGTGGGGTGTGGGTGCATTGAGCTTTTTCTATCTTGATTGCTAACAGGAAACTTCACGATGGCTTAAGGTGTCATACTTGGGTCAGTGAGACCTAGCAGGCCTGTGCCGCGCCCCAGATGAGCTTTGTGCCCCCTGGAACAGCGACGGAGAACCTGTGGAGCCTCCAGAAATCAGCCCCAGTCAGTGTGGCCAATTATCATGGATGATGGGCTCTGTTCCCAAAACTTAGAAGGCCAGGGTTTCTCCAGTGCTTCCCAGCAAGGTTTCTTAAACTCCTGGGACACAGAGAGACTTGCTTTTAAGTAAACATGCACATGGTTGGTGAAATATACTCCGAGTCCTGTAGCGATTTCGTGCTCTTTATTGCAGCTTGTAGAACAGTGATTGAATTGCCCCCACACACCTCAGGCTTTTATATACATTATTTACACAATGAGTCCCGTCTGATTGACTGATTCTGCTTCCCTCCTGGAGCCTGATTGGTCTTTTCCTGCCGGCCAATCAGTTATTGCATTCTACGATCCTACCAGCCTAATAGGCTGATTAACTTCCTCCTGGAGCCTGATTGGTCCTTTCCTGCAAGCCAATCAGTTGTTGCATTCTAGGATCCTACTTGCCTATTGTTCTAGGATCCAAGCTTAGTACATAACAGTTGGGCTCCAAGGATGGTCTTCTGCAGAGGATCCAATCTGGCCCAGGGTTAGCTCAGATTCAGGTAACCTAGAATCGTAGAATCATAGGATGGTAGAGTTGGAAAGTTTCCCAAGGGTCACCTAGTCCAACTCCCCTGCAATACAGGAATCTCAACTAAAGCATCCATGTCAGATGGCCATCCAACCTCTGCATAAGAATGTCCAGTGAAGAAGAGACCACCACCTTCTGAGGGAGACCGTTCCACTGTCAAACAGCTATTACTTTCAGAAAGTTCTTCCTAATGTTCCATTGGAATCTCCTTTCTTGTAACTTTAACTAATGGATTGGTTCAACCAAGTCCCTGTCAGTTTGCATTTCTTAGTGCAGAAAGTATTGATCTGATGTGTAGAGATCTTTCCTATTCTACTTAATTCAAGAGGGTTCTGGAAGTTTCTCTGTGTGAAAGAAGCTAGCAGAAGGTTCATGGTGTTTGGGTTATTATGCCTTCAGAGAAGCTGAGTACAGCTGGTTTGAACTGGTTCTCTTATCTCTTCTGTCAAGGTATTGCTGACTATAGAAGAAGAAGAAGAAGAAGAAGAGTTTGGATTTGATATCCCGCCTTTCACTCCCCTTCAGGAGTCTCAAAGCGGCTAACATTCTCCTTTCCCTTCCTCCCCCACAACAAACACTCTGTGAGGTGAGTGGGGCTGAGAGACTTCAAAGAAGTGTGACTGGCCCAAGGTCACCCAGCAGCTGCATGTGGAGGAGCGGAGACGCGAACCCGGTTCCCCAGATTACGAGACTACCGCTCTTAACCACTACACCACACTGGCTCTCTAGGGCCAGAAGGAGCCTGGGTTTCACTTTCTCTCTCTATCTCTTTTCCTTTTGGTGTGATGTTCTGTACAGAGTATGCTTAGTGTTAAGGTTTAGACTTCTTGTAAGTTAAAATTAAGTCTGCTGCAACTGGATTTCTTATGGACAGTGCCAATCCTGAATATATTGGATTTGTGACCATTATGCTTCATTTGCCTTCAATAGCAGTATAGCTCTGCTGGGTAAAATACAATTGCCTCTGGTCTATTTTTGGAAACGCTGCAATGTGTTTAAGTTTTTACTCTGCTAACTATACATTGGAATCTGCTCTGGATCAATACTGAGTAGAATTTCAGTGACAGTCCTGCCCTCCAGAGCAGGAGAAAACAAGCTTGCTCCATCTTCCATGTGACAGCCCTTGAGATATTTCAAAATGATTATCATATATCCTCTCAGTCTCCTTTCTTCCAGGTTAAGCATATCCAACTCCCTCAACCATTCCTCATAAGGCTTGGTTTCCAGACCCTTGGTCATCTTGCTTGCCCTCCTCCGCACACATTCCAGCTTGTCAATGTTGTTGTTTGTTGTTTAGTCATGTCCGACTCTTCGTGACCCTCTGGACCAGAGCACGCCAGGCACTCCTGTCTTCCACTGCCTCCCGCAGTTTGGTCAAACTCATGTTCGTAGCTTCGAGAACACTGTCCAACCATCTCGTCCTCTGTCGTCCCTTTCTCCTTGTGGCCTCCACCTTTCCCAACATCAGGGTCTTTTCCAGGGAGTCTTCTCTTCTCATGAGGTGGCCAAAGTATTGGAGCCACAGCTTCAGGATCTGTCCTTCCAGTGAGCACTCAGGGCTGATTTCCTGAAGAATGGATAGGTTTGATCTTCTTGCAGTCCATGGGACTCTCAAGAGTCTCCTCCAGCACCATAATTCAAAAGCATCAATTCTTCGGCAATCAGCCTTCTTTATGGTCCAGCTCTCACTTCCATACATCACTACTGGGAAAACCATGTTGTTGTTGTTTAGTCGTGTCCAACTCTTCGTGACCCTATGGACCAGAGCACGCCAGGCACTCCTGTCTTCCACTGCCTCCAGCAGCTTTAACTATACAGACCTTTGTTGGCAAGCTTGTCAATATCCTTCTTAAATTGTGGCACCTTCCTCTAGCTTACTGAGTCACCTTTCTAAGCCAAAGCAGGCTAACCTGTGGCACTGCAGATGTTAAATTCCAGCTCCCATCAACCCCAGCCGGCATAGTCAATGAAGATGAGATTTATAGTCCTGCAACATTTTGGAAGGCCCCTGGTTTTCCACTCCTGCTATAGAACAAGCAACACTTAACCTGGCAGGAAGTGCCATTCTACAGCATTAGGAATGGGACCACTTCAGCTGGGGTTCTGGAGACAGAGCACATCGTGTAAAGCATCCTGATTTCCATGCTGCAACACAAACCCGGTAAAACGAGAGTCTGGTGTCTTGTTGAATTACACATTTAACACCTTGACTACAATGCCTCTGGGATGCTCTAGGGCCAAGGTCACCCTCGTGAGGGCATGCATAACTTAAATTACGTCAGAACAAGCCGGCAACAAAAGGAGCATGGCAATATTTGTTGAGAGCAATGTGGCATGAAATGTGCTGTCAGGTTTCAGAAGCCCTGGGGAAATGTTTGTTTATTCGCAATAGCCTTCCCCAAACTAGTGCCTACCAAATGTTCTGGACTACAGCTCCCATCAGCCTCAGACAGCATCGTCCATCGCCAGCAATTATGGGAATTGTCATCCAAAACTTTGGGAGGGGAACCAGGTAGGGAAGGTTTATTTGCAACATTTGTTTATCACCTGATAACCTTCTCTGGGTGGTTGAGCAGTACAAATCTGCAAGCCTGGTGGCATTGGACAAGTGTTTTGCTGAATGGTTTTCTGAATGTTTTTGAATGTTTAGGCAAGCCTGTCCAAATATGTAAAACAATTAATTGATGTGTGTTTTAATCTCTTTCTAGCTTGATTTTAATTATCTCCTGGATGTTTTAAATAGCTGTTTCCAACGGTCTTTTACTGATAATTTTAATGTTTTATTGTTTTTGTAAACCACATAGAAGTTTTAAATCACACACAGAGAGAAGAGAGGTTTTTGAGCAGAGGTTGGCTGGCCATCTGTCGTGGATGCTTTAGTTGAGATTCCTGCATTTTTGCAGGGGGTTGGACTAGATGACCCTCAGGGTCCCTTCCAACTCTACCATTCTATTATTCTATCACAAGGGATTGCTTTGAACCATATTCTGGGTCCTGCACACATGTGGAAACAAGGAACTGTGCTGGGAAAAAGCATTTTTTATTTGCACTCCAATTTCTTAATACGTAGAACTTTGTCAAGGAGTCAGTTAATTATTGGAGCAACACACTTAGGTTGCATTTATTATTATTAAGTTCTGCTCAGTTTGACTGCATGGCCCTGTTCCTCTTGCTTATACTGATCATCTCACACCAACAATACCATTTCATCCTCAGTGATGGAAGGAGAGGAGGAGGGAAGCAGTGGGCAGTGGCAGAGCAAGATGGTTGCTAGGGAACTGCCCCAGCATGGCTCGCCTGCTCACCTGCTCATCTCTCTCCTCTGCTTTCCTTCTCATTACAGCCTAATATTGGTTCAATTGAGAAGCAACTCTCAGAAACATGTCATGACTATGTACTTTGCAGCGCCACCTGTGGCAGCCAAGCAAACTGCAGCGTGATGACAGCCTTGCATTTTTATTATATAATTCCAAACGGGGCAATTAAACAAGCATAAATATTTCCAAGCAAAACAAAAGTGAAGGAAATCATAATTTTGCAAGCAAAGGGATTAATTTTTTTATGACTTGAATAGCAGCTCTGGCAAGACACAACTTCACAAATCACAGCAATTAGTGTTACCTGGTGTGTTAGGAATATATATGGTGTTTTTTTCCCAGAGGCCTTGTGATTATTATCTTACATTTCTTTCACCTCTTGACTGCAGGATATAAGAATGCAGAGTTCTTTTGTTTTACTCTTTCTTCCAGTGAGTGATTGTATTAATTCTTTATGGTATCGTTTATATATTTCGTGAATTAAGCTCATTGTGAAGCCTTATTTGCATTTCTGATATGCACCCCGCTGGAATAAATGATCTGCGGCTGTTGTGCTTCTCAGCTGCGTCCTCAGCAGCAGCTAGCAGGGAATTTACAGAGGAGCCTGCAGTGGTATTCATCATTGCTTCCAGGGGTGGAAACAGCACTGGGGAGAATTTTCAAGTCGAATGCTTTGAAGTTCAACTTCCCTTTAAGTGGGCTTTTATGGAAGCTCGGGAGGGAGGTGGGGCGTCGGCAGGAGGTAACAATAGGGGATCTGAAGCTTGAAAGGGATACAGAGCCCTGGGGATTTCCAGGCACTGCTGGTGAAAGAAAAAGGAACAGGTAAGAGGGGCCATAAAAGGGACGCGGGTGGTGCTGTGGGTTAAACCGATCAGAAGGTTGGCGGTTTGAATCCCCGCGACGGGGTGAGCTCCCGTTGCTCGGTCCCTTCTCCTGCCAACCTACCAGTTCGAAAGCACATCAAAGTGCAAGTAGATAAATAGGTACTGCTCTGGTGGGAAGGTAAACGGCGTTTCCGTGCGCTGCTCTGGTTCACCAGAAGCGGCTTAGTCATGCTGGCCGCATGACCCGGAAGCTGTACGCCGGCTCCCTCGGCCAATAAAACGAGATGAGTGCCACCACCCCAGAGTCAACCACAACTGGACCTAATGGTCAGGGCTCCCTTTACCTTTACCTTTTAAGAGGGGCCATTGCGTCTGAAGCAGCCCCACTGGCGACTTCATTAAAAGCCTGGAGGGCATCATTTGCATATGTTACTTTATGGATACTGGTCTAATAGAAAAATAGGAACAAAAGAAGCAGCTTATACTGAGTCAGACCACCAGTCCATCTAGCTCTGAACTGTCTACACTGACTGGCAGAGGCTCTCCAGAGTTTTAGGCAATAATCTCGCCCGCCCAGCCCAGCCCTACCTGACGGCAAGAGCTGTTTGACAGTGGAACAGTCTCCCTCAGGAAGTGGTGGACTCTCCTTCACTAGAGGTTTTTAAGCAGAGGTTGAATGGCTATCTATCACGGATGCTTTAGCAGAGATTCTGGCATTGCAGGGGGTTGGACCCGATGACCCTCTGGGTCCCTGCCAACTCTACATTTCTATGATTCTACCTGGAGATGTTGTGGACTGAACCTGGGACATTCTGAATTCAAAGCAGATGCAACTGAGCTTGTTTTCCCCAATCTAGCAGATATAGCCCCCCAGTCAGTGTGTGTGTGTGTGTGTGTGTGTGTGTGTGTGTGTGTTGGGTCCCAAGTGTCATGAGTCCAAAAGAGAGATCATGGAAGGGCCGGTTAGTCCACAATAGGCATGTGGGAAGTAAAGGAACCAAAATTTGATGCCTGTGATACAAGAACAAATTCCGTTTTGCAGCCATTTTGTACCATTTTGTGGGACTGGCTAAAGGCAGGCAGCGAGCAAAAACAATGATGAATTAAGAGTTTGTGCCCAGAGTATTTACTCCTTTTTATCAAGCTTGGCACAGTTTTTGGTTTGTAGTTTGCTGAGAATTGTGAAACTGTGTATGCTCAGTTTGTTTTACAGTGGTACCTCGGGTTACAGACGCTCCAGGTTACAGACTCCACTAACCGAGAAATAGTACCTCAGGTTAAGAACTTTGCTTCAGGATGAGAACAGAAATCGTGCGGCGGCGCAGCAGCAGCGGGAGGCCCCATTAGCTAAAGTGATACCTCAGGTTAAGAACAGTTTCAGTTTAAGAACGGACCTCCAGAACGAATTAAGTTCTTAACCTGAGGTACCACTGTAGTCTTTCAGATACCACAAGACACTGTGTGTGTGTGTGTGTGTGTGTGTGTGTGAGAGAGAGAGAGAGAGAGAGAGGGGGGGGGGAGATTATTTCGGGCATTCCTTTTCAGGGGGAAGAGGCCCTCTTTGGGGAACTGCACCAGGGCTCCCAAACACCATCATCCGGCCTTGTGATGAATAGGCTGGGGAGCAAGTGCAGAGTTTTAAATTGTGGGCAGCACCATTCAATCTGGCTTCAAATTACAGCAAAGCAGGTTTGTGTTAGATACTATATTGCCCTCATTTTCTTCACAGTCCTTCGCCGTTTGCAGAGCTCAGCTTGCGCAAGATGCAGGTCCACTGTGATTTAGAAGCAGTGGAAGAGAGTCTCTCAAGCCATCTGTCTTTGACATTTCTTGAATGCTTATATCAGCTTGGGTAACACTGCTGAGGTCATTGGGCTGTTTCCGGAGACGACAGATGCCTTACGACAAGAATAATAAAAGTCTATTGCGTGACCTTGAAAAGGGCATTTGCTCAGGGCCTGTGTGTGACATATATGAACAGAGAGAACAGCAGTGGTTGTCAAGTAAAGCAGACTATAGCAGGAAGCATCTGAGATATACTCTGCCTGGTCATTCAGCTGACAGCCGAGGTCCGAGGCAGTTTGTGCCCACAGAGAGACAGAGCTCACAGTCAAAGACCTTGCATGGCTTAGGAAAATTCCCATCTCCCTCGCAACATCTTCCTTGAAATGATCCTATCTACAGTATGAATGTCAGAGGATTCTGATGGAAGCAGATGCAGAAACTGCTGATATTCACTTATTTGTCTGGAACGGAAAGCAATCCAGCAAATGTAATCGGTATTCTCTGTCATTCTTGCTTTCTTTCTGCAAAAAATAATAATACATGATTGATTACAATGTTGTTTGCATTGCTTTTCCTTTGCATTGAAGTGAATAGGTTGGAATAATGGATGGGCAACATAAATTATGCAATGTGCATGATTAGTTATGCAATTTTGTCACAGAGGAGGACAGCAAGACAAGTAATATAGTTTTGGCAGAAGAAGGACTGCAGCAGAATGGAAGCATTGCTGTATGCAATGAGTACAGAGTGGAATGGAAAACAAGACCTTTTTACACCCCGAATCTGCAGTGAGTCCAGGGTTCACTGGTATGGTTAGGTAATCTTAAGAGTCAATGCATATTGGTCTCAAAAGTACCCCCCCCCCTTAAAATGGTAATATGTACTATTTCGCTGCATTTGGAGGCCCTCCTGCCCATTCAGCTGGGTGGGGTTCTGTCCCCAAGTGCCTGACTTAATGGACCACTGTCATCGTTGTCCATGTCCACACATCAGTTCAGATTCAATAAAGCAGCCTAAATTGGCTGCTGGGACAGGAGGAGAACTGTGCATGCAAATACATTTCACATTTGCTCAGCTTGCTTTTGCTGCTGTTGGTGAGTGTGCTCATCTCACTTCCATGCCTAGTCCGCTCAGACATTCCTGGTTTCTGTGCTGTCGCAAAGTTATCTGTCTGGAGACAGGAAGCCCCAATAACATCAAACATACCACCTCAGGCCTATTTAATTGCTCATCTGCCAACATTGTGTATGCCATCAAATGCCAGCAGTGCCCTTCAGCTGTCTATATTGGACAAACAGGCCAAACATTATGCCAAAGGATAAATGGACATAAATCTGACATCAGGAATCACAAGACAGAGAAACCAGTAGGAGAACACTTCAATCTCCCAGGACATTCAATACAAGATCTCAAAGTGGCTGTCCTATTACAAAAGAATTTCAGAAATAGACTTGAAAGAGAAGTTGCTGAATTACAACTTATCACTAAACTGGAAAGACCTGGTCTGAACAGCAATATTGGATTCTTATTCTGTTACACAGGCTAAGACTATTCTTGGTCATCTACGTACTGTCCCTTTAAAAATCTCTTGCTTTTTCTTTTTCTTGTGGGACCAACTGTCATTAACGGTCACTAACAGACTTACCATACCCACTAGCCAATCACCAATCCCCCCCCCCATTATATATAAGGGTCTTATGACTTCTGTTTCAGTGTATCTGAAGTGTGCACACACACAAAAGCTTATACCTAAAATTACTCTGTTGGTCTCTAAGGTGCTACATTATAATTTTTAAATTCTTTTGGAAGGATTCTTTTAAAGACTTTCTTAGATCATATAACTTTTTTGAAGACTTGGTTCTTTCATGGGAATTTTTAGGTTTTTAAAAAGAGTCTTTTTAACTATCTTTTTAAAGAATTGTTTTGATTTATTTTGACTACAGCAGACCAACATGGCTACCTACTTGAATCTATATATTTCCCGACAGCTGTCAAGATCTATTCTCTTGCGGAGTCTCAGGGCAAGAGATGAAAGCTTCTGTAACTTTCCTAAATCTATTTGTTCATTTTTAAAGCCAAGGTCATCCAGGGAAAAGCATGATCTTCCCCTTCTTCCCCTCTCTCAAAACCAGAATAAGGCAGAAAAGGCAATCGAGATGACATTATCGTCGGCTGCTTCTCCTGTTTCCCATTTCAGGCCTTAAAGCAGTCGTCCTTTTGCCATTAGTCAACCCCTCTAGTTGGTTAACTGACGTGACTCAAAACCGCATTGGACAAGACAGCCTCTAGGTAAGATATTGCAAGGTCTAAGCTTGGCATGTACACTTAAGAACAGAAATATTCAGCCCGTTCCTTTAAATAGTATCCTTGACTCCTTTGAAAGCCATGGAGATTGATAGCATGAGTGTAGGAAACAAGAAGCATCTATCATTTGATTCTCCGGCAGCTGGCGGTGCAACGGGCACAGCTTTCAAACACTGTGAAGAGAGGTTTCAATTCTACAGCTCTGGAAACCAGCCAGCGCAGTTTGCTTGCTGATATGCAAAAGAACAAACAAATGAACAAACTGCACCCCACCCTCCGACAAATGGTTAGCTCAGTTGGTTAGAGCCTGATGCTGATAACGCCCAGGTTGCAGGTTCGATCCCCATATGGAACAGCTGCATATTCCTGCATTGCAGGGGGTTGGACTAGATGATCCACAGGGTCCCTTTTAGCGCCACAATTATATTATCCTCTGAAATACAAGATAACTACAATTTTTTTGTTTCCCTTGATGCTCCACAACCGGTTAGGACTCAAGAGATGCAGATTATGCAAACAGCATATCACATGACAAAACTGTGCCAGGATTGTATCATTCCATAAAGCCCATTTCTAGTACCTGGAGTCCTTCCCCTGTTTTTTTGCATGTATTTAGATATGTCCAGGGACGCGGGTGGTGCTGTGGGTTAAACCACAGAGCCTAGGACTTGCTGATCAGAAGGTCGGCGGTTCGAATCCCCACGACGGGGTGAGCTCCCATTGCTCGGTTCCTGCTCCTGCCAACCTAGCAGTTCAAAAGCACGTCAAAGTGCAAGTAGATAAATAGGTACCACTCCAGCAGGAAGGTAAACGGCGTTTCTGTGCGCTGCTCTGGTTCGCCAGAAGCGGCTTAGTCATGCTGGCCACATGACCCGGAAACTGTACAGCGGCTCCCTCGGCCAATAAAGTGAGATGAGCGCCGCAACCCCAGAGTCGGCCACGACTGGACCTAATGGTCAGGCGTCCCTTCACCTTTACCTTTAGATATGTCCAGAGCAGAACAACCTCTGCTTAGATATGTGTTATACACGTGAAGGTTAGGAAAAACTATAAATGCAATGTGTTCTCTTGAATGCCATAGATGCTAGAATTGCTAGCAGGTTCCTAAAAGCAAATGCTTGAGAACTTCAAGGTCTCCTTGGGACACCAATACTGTATTTGCTTCTAATGATCTTCCTTCTTCCCACTTGTTTGCCGCTTCTGTCCATCTGTCCAAATTTCATTCTGGCAGCAGGTGTCTGTGCCTCTCACCTGTTTCCGGTACTGTCTTTGAGCAATCAGACTAACCAGTTCAATATAACTTTTTTTTTTTTTTTAAGGATTGTATCATTCCAAAACTGTAGGTGGTGGGAAATCACCTGGTTGAACGTTCACCTGTATTCATAGCAAAGTGAAACAAAAATCTCTGGAAAACTGCGGTCACAAGTAAGGCAGAAACAAGAGAATCTTCAGACCTCCAGATGTTGCTGAACAAAAGGTTGCTTGAATAGCAGCCGTGCTGGCAGTGGCTGATGGGAGTTGAGAAGCCATCAACAGCTGGGGAGGTCCATGGGTTCACCCCATCCCTAACATAGGAACCTCACTGATTTCAGTGAGAGAGTTAGACAATATGCTTAGATGCTGATCTTGGACTTAAAGGAGGAAGGGTGAGGCTCCAAGATCAAAGCTGCAACAGGTGTTTTTCAGCTTACAACACGGGACTGTGGATGATCCTACAATTATGTCCCCATTCCAATATTGTGTTTCTCCGCTAGTGTAATGACTCACACATTTGGCCAGTGAGTCATGGACCTAGAGGGTCAAAAACGCACTAATCTGCAGCTTACATACATGAATTGCTAAGGCCAGCATGTGGTTAGCCTGTTGGAAAGTGCTAGATCCAGGTGCATTTGGGCACAATCTCTCGCTACCTTGCAGTTGCCCGTCGCTGTTTCAATCCAGACATCCGGCTCCGATTTTGACTTTAGTGCGGCTGGAGACAGCTTAAATGTTTCGAAGATGACAGTCATCCTGGCTCAGCTGGCGCTTAATTGAGATAATGACGCAGCCCCATCCCAGCTACGCAGAAATAACCACCCTGCCATGCTCATTTGAAGGAGAATTGTGATTAAGCGGTTCTGAGGGAATGAAACGGCCCATGAAACGCCCGAGGAAAATAAACCCAGAATGAGAAACACATTCTCAGCTATACGCCACATGTCGTTGTTGGGGGGGGGGAATCATACACACTGTGAGTTCCTGCCAGAGGTAGAGGACATTTTCTGGCCCAAGGGCCGTATTCCTTTCTAAATAACCTTCCAGGGGCCACTTGGGGTGGGCGGAGCCAGAAGCAAAAGTGGGTGGGACCCTTAATGTATATATATATATATATATATATTTACCTTTGTACGGTTGGCTAGTTTCTACACAAGCTCACACACCCCTCTCTATCTTCTATCTCAATGTGCGAGTGGCGTTATTGGAGCCCAAGGACACATTCCAGCCAGGAGGGGCATTCGTTTCAATAAGCCTGCCTTGTGAAGCATTATGCACATTGCCACTTGCGATATATGCTCTGTTAATGCGCAGGCAGAAGTAACAGCTATGGCTTCGCAGCCCACAGTGACACACCACACTGTGGAGATAATTATATCACGCGTGCTGCCGACGATTGCTCCTTTAAAGCTCTTTAATGCAAAGGCGCCGGCGCTTCATAATTGAGCACAAATTAGGAGTCTGGTTTCTCTGTTGGGCTTGCTGTTTGGGGGGTGATTTTGCAGCTTCCAAGGCAGATGCTAATGAGTAGGCTGCAGCCTCAGCTCACGGCTGCCTTTGGCAGCAGGGCAACCTCATCTCTGGATTTCACATGGCCAGAGGTGAAAACAAGCTTTGCTTGTCAAGGGCCTGTGTGTGCAATGGTGCCAAGGGACCCATTTGGTCTTTTGTGGGGAGCCCCACTTTCTACTGAACGCATTATTCGCGCTATGGTATCAACACTAGCATTAATGTAGCACTACTGAAATATACTTTTGAATTATGGTGCTGGAGGAGACTCTTGAGAGTCCCATGGACTGCAAGAAGATCAAACCTCTCCATTCTGAAGGAAATCAGCCCTGAGTGCTCACTGGAAGGACAGATTATGAAGCTGAGAATCCAATACTTTGGCCACCTCATGAGAAGAGAAAACTCCCTGGAAAAGACTCTGATGTTGGGAAAGATGGAGGGCACAAGGAGAAGGGGACAGCAGAGGACGAGATGGTTGGACAGTGTTCTCGAAGCTACCAGCATGAGCTTGACCAAACCGCGGGAGGCAGTGGAAGACAGGAGTGCCTGGCGTGCTCTGGTCCACGGCGTCATGACTAAACGACTAAACAACAACAACACTGAAATATACAGCACCTTCCAGCATGTTAAGCATCTAGGAGTTTAGTGCATGGGGAGACAAGGGGTATTAGGGAAAGAAGGGAGAGGCAAGAGTCGGGGGCAGGCAGGGAACTGTAAGAGTGAAACAAATGCTTTGCACACAGAAAGGTCAATGTTCAATCCAGGAATAAGAACAAGTCACATTTGGGACTCGGCCAACAAAGTGTGGAATAATAATGATGATGATGATGATGATGTTATTATTTATACCCCACCCATCTGACTGGGTTGCCCCAGCCACTCTGGTCAGCTTCTAACATATATAAAAACATAATAAATACGGTAATAATAAATAATATAAAAACATTCCATATTAAAAGGTTTCTCTATACAGGGCTGCCTTCTGATGTCTTCTAAAGGTTGTACACACACACACAAACACCCTTGTGAAATGTTGGGATGAATCCTAGTTCAAAGTTAGGCCCAGCTTGAAGGAGCCTGGTGAAGCTAGCTAAAACTAGGCTTTTGAAACAGGCAAGTTCACAGTTCATACTCCCCTCATTCAACCCTTCACCGTATTTCCACTAGTCTGTAACTATTCTTGAGGCCACTTACCGTTCTAGGATTTTATTGCCTTGTGGAAGACAGATGATGTAGAACAAAAGGAAGCACATGCCATTTCTGTGTGGTCTTCACATCAATCTGTCACTTTAGAGAAGGGCCCAAAATTCATCCTCGAAATGCAACGTGTGAATTGTGCTTGGAGTTTGGCCAGGAGCTTTGCCGCACTCTGCCCTCAAATTTCTAGGTAACCTTCATCCTGTGTGAAAGAAGCCCTTGTGTTTTATTTTTCTTTCTCAGGATGCTTGAGGAAAACTATTTCATTTGACTTTTTATTGCATTTATTGTCAGTTTGCATTTGATCGGATGTGTGGAGATCTTTCCTATTCTAAGTAATTCAAGAGGGTTCTGGAAGCTTCTCTGTGTGAAAGAAAAAAGCAGAAGGTTCATGATGTTTGGGTTATTATTCCTTCAGAGAAGCTGAGTACAGCTGGTTTGAACTGGTTCTCTTATCTCTTCTGTCAAGGTCATGCTGACTATAAAAGTAGGGCCAGAAGGAGCCTGGGTTTCACTTTCTCTCTCTATCCCTTTTCCTTCTGGTGTGGTGTTCTGTACCTAGTATGCTTAGGGTTAAGGTTTAGACTTATTGTAAGTTAAAATTAAGTCTGCTACAACTGGATTTCTTATGGACAGTGCCAATCCTGAATATATTGGATTTGTGACCATTATGCTCATTTGCACGGACAGGCGGAAACCCCCCGACCCTGGGTGACACCCGCGTGGAATAATGACTCAAAACAACGTGTTATGGGATTAAAATTTGCCCACAACTTTATTAAAACTTCAGGTGTAGGGAGAACTTGGCTTAGGCATTGGGCATTTATCCCTCCCAGTCCCCTCCCAGTCTGGGGAACATCAGGGTTATCCAGAATATGTGGGGATTGTGCCGGCTCTGGAGAACGTCTGTGTGGTGTTTGCCCGTTCGTTTAGAAACTGTACAGGGGGAAGAGAAAGGGTTAAAAATGTAGACCAATAGGAAAGCCAGAGGTGGAGCCTACCCATTTATAAAAGGGCTTAGCCCGAGGTTTGAGTTAGTTGTTGGTGGGTAGTTGGTTGGTTTTAGTGGGTGGGTTGGTTGGTTGGTTGGTTGGTTGGTTGGTTGGTTGGTTGGTTGGGAAAGGCAGTTGGAAAAGCAGCTGGCAGGCAGTTGGAAAGAGACAGACAGTTAGTGCAGTGGGTTCTTGAGCGAGGGGAGGTAGAAGAGATAGAGACAGGATAAAATAAGACTAAGAAGGTCAAGAGTAACAGTGTTTTGAGTGCAGTTAAAGTTTGTTTGTGTCTACAATAAACTACGCTCTTCTTTGTTACCTTGAGAACCTGACTGAGACTAAGTGATTTTACCGGGGAGGACCTGGTTGGTGGCAGCAGATTAGTGGTGTACAGGTCAATAGTCCGTGAGACAACCGGGGGCTTCGTACGAACGCCACAGTCTGTTCAAGCAGAGATCCCACCCCCTGTTTTGCCACCATCGCAGGGGAGAGCAATGACAACCTAACGGCCTGTGGCCAATGCCTCCCCTCAAAACAACCCCTTTAACGGGGAACCCTGGGATCGCTGCTGCAGGGGGGGCATGGGTCATGCCCCCCCCCCCATTTAGGGAAGATAGACTAAAGGATTCCGCTGTCAGACTTGCGTTCAACCAAGCGACTCCTCCGGTCACGTCTTCTGGAATCACCTCCGACGTGATAAGCGACCTGAGCCTCTGATAAGACTCCAAGCACGTTCCCCATTCAGCAGAGTTTCAAAGCAGCAGAAGTGCTGAGAAATATGAGCTACATGCTAAGAGTTTTATTACAGAAAAGAAATACATTCTCTCTCTGTGAGAGCAGAGAGGAACTGAAAACAAAGGAACAGGAAACCAGTAACATCACATCCGTCTCCTGTCTTCCGTGAGACTTCCAACAGCCTGGAAGCTCTGGAATGCAAAATAGAGTCTTGTGACTCCAAGAGCACTGCGCAGTGGCAACACATAGAAACCAACATCCGCCCCAGGCCTAAAACCGCCAAAGTTGTGACGTTTTGCTACAGGGAAGGCAAAACCTTCCAATGCAGGAAAATTCCTTTCTGGCCCTTCAACAGCGACCATAACATAGCAGCGCCTGCGCACCTGTGAAGAAGAGGTAAACCTGCAAAAGAAGGCTTAACTAAGGGAGGGCAGGGTGGGAGAAGCTCTGCAGCCAACTGAGAACTCCTAGGTAAGTTCCGCCCACTGTTGTGTGGGCTGGTCAATACCTCCCCTTACCTGGCCAACTCTCTCCTGGCAACGCCCCCCACCCAGCTGGGATTGGGTAACTGGCAGAGGTAGGTGGCTACCTCCAGGTGTCCAGGCTGTACGGCCAGGAGCCGCATGGGATCGGGGGGGGCTGCGTGCGGCCGCACAAAAGGCACCCCCCATTTGATGTGAGGAACAGTCATTGCCTTCAGTAGCAGCAAAGCTCTACTAGATGAAATACAATTGCCTCTGGTCTATTTTTTGGGAATCCTGCAACATGTTTAAATTTTTACTCTGCTAACTATATGCTGGAATCTGTTGACATTTCTATTCCACCTTAAGGAGCAGATGTGTGGAACTGTAGCATGTCACATGTCTGTTTACATTCCAGCACAGCTTGATGGGAACTTCCGTTGTGTATTGCTTTTGCTTTTCTCTCTGAGACGACGAGAGAGAGAGACGGCATGTTTCTTTGTCCTGATTTATGATTAATAAATCTGTAGTTGTAGTCTGCTTCCACAAGCCTCACGCCTATTCTGTGCGCGCAGTTTGCTCTGCTGATAGCATGCCCTGGCTTTGAAGCCTGGGTCGCTGATTTATGTCGGACCAGATGCCGATGGTCTTCGAAGCGGGAAGACTGGGAGGAGACGGCCCAGCTGGGGGTGTACATGGTCCCCCCTCTTCTCATTTTGGCGTTGAAGCCACCCTGCAAGGTAGGTTAGGCTCGGAGAGAGTGGTTGGCTCAAGGGCATCCAGTGTGAGCTTTGTGACTGAGCAGGGATTTGAACCCAGATCTCCCCAGTCCTAATAACCACTACACCCCCACTGGTTCCACATTTACTGGCATTTGCCACTAAATGCAGTGGCCAAGGCGTGTTCACAGGTGAGTGTCCTCTTCCAGGATTGGTCCAGCTCAAGGATTTTGTCCAGCTCAAGGACCAAATGTAGCTCCTCAGGCCTCTCTGTCTGGCTGTAGCTCAGGGTTAGAGCATCTGCTTTGTGTGCAAAAGGTTCCAGGTTCAATCCCCGGTATCTCCAGGTTAGGCTGGGAAAGTTCCTGGAGAGCCACTAGAAGCCAGTGTAGACAATCTTGAGCTAAATGGAGCAATGGTCTGAGGCCATGGTATAAGGCAGCTTCCCACGTTCCGGTCATTTATTTACTGATTTCCTCCTAAACAACTGTCTCAATGTGACGTGCACTTAAAGATAATTTTTATAAAAGTTAAAAGCGCAGAAGCAGCAAATGCATTTAAAAGAAAACAAAAACCATACAAAATAGAAATTCGTGGTAAAGACAAGTATCAAGGAAAAGCCTCCCTGGCTCCCCTTCCCTTCCCATGAGAACTTCAGCAAAGTTTATTCCACTCCGTGATCATTTCTGAATGCAATTTCTTTTCTCATTAACGGACGGAAAATGGATTTAAAACAAACAAACCCAGGAGAAATGTTCTGCACAACGCTAGTTGGATTTGCAAATTACCTCCTCTGCCTACCTTGGAGGATGTAAGAGAAACGGCAGACATCAGTTTTCATGTTTAAAAATACATAGATATAATTTTCCCTATGAAAACATTCTAAACGCTCAAATTATAGATATGCTCTTCAGACACCATTTGATTTTTTAAATAATAATGTTTTACCCAATATTTACCCAATATTACCACAGCTTTGTCAATTATACCAATTCCAAATTTATACAATTTAATCAAAGTGGTTTTCTGCGCTCCTTGATCAGTGTTTTTTGTCTAATTCTTATATTGCTGCGGTTCATATTTTCCATTAACATCCAATTATATTTCAGTTGGTATATTAATCATTAAGATAACAGCTGCATTTTTAGTGATTACTGTTCATGTTAATACCTGATCTAACTTTCCATAGGATTTCAAATGAGGCGCTCTAATTATTTTCCTTTTCTCTGCATGTGTCAGTCTGAATACGTCCAATTATAAAGTCCTTGGCCTTTGTCTGCTGTCCAATTCTTGAAATTCCTTCAATTGCTGTTGTCTCTCAGCGTATCTGGGGTGGGCCTGTAATCCTGGAGAATTATCAAAATATCTCATTAGCTCCCTTCCATCGTGCTCTCATCTTGTTCGGTGTTTCCAGACAATGACATACTCCAAACAGCGCTCTCTTTCTCACTACTCAGTCAACATCTAGAAATTTCCACAGCCCAGGAAAGAGGGATCCAGCTTCCGCCGCAGAGGATCTTGTAGTACCGTATTTTTCGCCCTATAGGACGCACTTTTTCCCCTCCAAAAATGAAGGGGAAATGTGTGTGCGTCCTATGGAGTGAATGCAGGCTTTCGCTGAAGCCTCGAGAGCGAGAGGGGTCAGTGCGCACCGACCCCTCGCGCTCTCCAGGCTTTGCGGACCTCTCCGCAAGCAGCGGGAGCGCTCCCGCTGCTTGCGGAGAGTTGCCTGCATGCCAAAGCCTGCGCGCGCAGATATCAGCGCGTCCAGGCTTCGCAGACCTCTCTGCAAGCAGCGGGAGTGCTCCCGCTGCTTGCGTAGAGTTGCCGGCATGCTGAAGCCTGCGCGCGCTGAGATCAGCGCGTCCAGGCTTCGCGGACCTCTCCACAAGCAGCAGGAGCGCTCCCGCTGCTTGCGTAGAGTTGCCGGCATGCCGAAGCCTGGGCGCGCTGAGATCAGCGCGTCCAGGCTTCGCGGACCTCTCCACAAGCAGCGGGAGCCAGTGCTGGGCTCCCACGGCTTGCAGAGAGCTGCCTGTTTGGGGGCTGGGGTCGGGGGAAGCTCGGGCCTCCCCCGCCCCAGCCCCGCGCCTGGGGGGGGGGAATAATTTTTTTCCCTTTATTTCCCCCCCAAAAAACTAGGTGCGCCTTATGGGCCGGTGCGTCCTATAGGGCAAAAAATACGGTACTTTCATTTTAATTCATCACCATCAAAGTCTCCATGCCTCCCCTCGTCCACAGCTCCAAATTCTTTTCATCTTTATGACTGCATTTGGCCAAAGTCCACTTAAGTTATATCTCTTCTCTGTTGTTTTTTTGGGGGTAGAGATGGTATCCGCTTTAATTTTCCAAGATAATCCATTCCAGCATTAGAGCTCTCCCCCCCACCATCCCATCTCTTTAAACCACACACAGCTAACTGTTCTTTTAATCACAAATTTTATTCCACACTGCAATCCACCCTCATTTTGTATCTTTAGAATTTTGCATCTGGAGAGAGTTGCCAAATCATTAACAAAGAAACTCAAAGTAAACAGGAAACTGGAGGCTCCCCCCCTCTGCAGGGCCAGATTTAGGTTTGATGAGGCCCTAAGCTACTGAAGGTAATGGGGCCCTTCATATGTCCAGCTGTCCTTTGTCAACAACAAATTGTCACTGTTTTTTGTGTTGAATATATGCTACAGGGTAATTTATAGACCTAATAGGTATCTAAAGCCACTTGCACATAACAAATAGGAGCCTACAGAACACAAAACACTGTTGCTGTATGGAGATTTTATTTTATTTGTTTTTTCTTATATTTTGGAAATGTACATCCAGTGGTTTTTTTCCTTTAATTTTTTTTTGGGGGGGGGGCAAGAGAGTGGGGCCCTAAGCTACAGCTTGTTTAGCTTATACGCAAATCCGGCAATGCCCTTCTGCCAGCCACTGCCCATACCAAATAAAATATTTTTCTCAGATCAATGCAGCTGGATAATTCCACAGTTCTGATGACAACATCTTCTCTCAGAGCGTGCCTGACTTTAAAGCCAGTTAAAAATCTAATTAACAGGAGAACCTCTGCTTCTTAATGGTGGCATAGGAGGGTTTTCGCCAGGCAAAGTGCTTTTGCACTCAGTGCCTCCCTGCCCACTGCATTCCATGCTGGAGCGAGAGCCAAGTACCGAGACGGACTGCGAGTGAAGATTCCTCCCTTCCCTGCGAGGAATTTCCAATAATGATTTATCCTCTATCATTCTTATTTTTCTCCGCTTTTGATCCCCGCGATGTCGTGGGAGCTGCCTCCATTAAGGCAGATAGGAACTAGAAACCTCTTCAGACACAATCTGTGCTGTCTTTTCTCACTTGCAGTCTAGGGTAACCATTCTCAGCACAGAGTTTGATAACATACCGTATTTTTCGCTCTATAACACGCACCAGACCATAACACGCACATAGTTTTTAGCGGAGGAAAACAAGAAAAAAATATTCTAAATGAAATAGTGGATATATGATTTTTGTGGTTCATGCTGTGGCCACAGACATGTGATCTGACAGTGAGTTTGGAGTAGTCCAATGCAAAAATCCTGAGGATCCATGTGGAGCCATGCTTTGTAACCACGGAGGAGGGAAGGAAGGGGAACCATGGATCCTCTGCTCACGACTGCAGCAGATCCCCCCGCCACCCGCAGGCATTCGCTCCATAACACGCACAGACATTTCCCCTTACTTTCTAGGAGGAAAAAAGTGAGTGTTATGGTGCAAAAAATACGGTATATTATAACCACTAATAGCCACTGAGCACAATAAATCCCCTTTTCCTGTCAGTGCTTGAAGGCTGAGTAATTTTTCTTGCTGCAAAAGGAAGAAGAAAAGCTTGTCATGCTGTGCGCTTTGGAGAGCATTCCAAAAGGCTGAAGATGACAGTGGAGTTTTGTTTGGGGATTTTTAAGAAATAGAACTGCCACTCTGGGGTGAGGATTCTGAAAACAGGCTGCAAAACTTCAGGACAGGCTATGATTATTCAGCTCCTTTCTGGCTGATTCAGATAGCCATGCAGTTGAGAGTAAACCTTGCATCTCAACCCAAGTATGGGAACAATTCAGATTAGAAATGGCATCTTGCCCTGAAAATGAATTGGGGAGGGCGGGCTCAAATAGTTCATTCAAACATTGAAAATCCTTGGCAATTTTCTCCTGGGGAAGAGGGGAATTGTTGGTCAAGCCCAGGTGGAAGAGAATGTTGTTATTGCACTCACAAACCTCTTTCAGTGCAGCACCTTTTTTATCAAAACCTTATTAGGATTTTCACATTCTTACAATAGAGCAATATGCTCCCTTATTCCTCCTTTTCCCTTCATAGCTTCCATCCCTCCCTCCAACCTGATGCCCTCTTTTTTCCAGTTATAGCATTTTCATCTCTGGCCTTCAGTTGCTTAGAATTTGCATTTATAGAACTGCAAAACAGATGTACCGTATTTTTCGTCCCATAGGACGCTCCGTCCCATAGGACGCACCTAGTTTTTTTGGGGGGGGGAATAAAGGGGGGGGAAATTCCCTTTATTTCCCCCCCCCAAAAGCAGGTCGGGGAAACCAAACCAGGTCTAGGAACAGCGGGATGGCGGCGCTGCGCCTCCCTGCTGTCCCCCGAGCTTGTGGGGCTGGCCGCAGGCTGCTATCCACAGCGTGGGGAGCCCTGCGGGGAACTCCTGCAGGGCTCCCCACGCTGCGGATGTATGCCCGGCGCGAGGGGCGCTCTGCTTGAGGGCGCCCTGTGCGCCGGGCGGCAGGCTGCTATCCGCAGCATGGGGAGCCCTGTGGGGAACTCCTGCAGGGCTCCCCACGCTGCGGATGTCTGTCCGGCACGAGGGGCGCTCTGCTTGAGGGCGCCCCACCCGCTGGGCGGCAGGCTGCTATCCGCAGCCTAGACAACCCTGCGGGGAACTCCTGCAGGGCTCCCCATGCTGCGGATGTGTTCCCGAAGCGCCGGACGCTCTGCTTTCAGGGCGCCCGACGCTCCGGGAAGCAGGCTGCTATCCGCAGCCTAGAAAGCCCTGCGGGACCTCCCGCAGGGCTGCCTAGGCTGCGGGTGTCTTCCTGAAGCCTGGAGAGCGAGAGGGGTCGGTGCGCACCGACCCCTCTCGCTCTCCAAGCTTCAGCGAAAGCCTGCATTCGCCCCATAGGACGCACCCAGATTTCCCCTTCCGTTTTGGAGGGGGGAAAGTGCGTCCTATAGGGCGAAAAATATGGTAATACCTGCCATTATGGAATAACAGGCTAAGATGATGACTTATGCGGAACTGGCTAAATTATCAGGAAAAATACGAGACCAGGATGAACAGAAGTTTGAAGAAAGCTGGAGTAAATATTTGATGTACATAAGAGACAGTTGTAAAACCTTAAAGACACTGGCAGGGTTGGAATAGCTCTCACAACGGGTGATAAAAATAAGTTAATTAAATAAAATACGAAATGTTAGAAAATATATGATATTTACCGAAGGGGTGGAGGGAAGTCCCAAGCTCGGCAGAGCTAAAGATAATTATTTGGTGTATATGTGTTATGAACGTATTGTGAATGTATGCTCGATGAAAATAATAAAAATGTATTGTGAAAAACAAAACAAATAAAAGATGGGAGGGGGACCCAGCTTCATGGCTTCGTGAATTCCAGAGAAGGTATATTTCCAGTCAAGCTTTGCTCCTTTTTTAAAAAACAAGTGTCTTCCAGCAATAAAATGTTAGGATTCAATATTCCCCAGAAAAAAAGAAAAAGGGGGGGAAAATTGCATTTATATGCCACCTTTTTTAATAGCCTCCCTTCTGCCTCTGATTGTACTTGCTTCCCTGAACCAGGTTCTCAAAACATATGCTCCAGCCTATGTCAACCTGTCAGTCTCCAAATGTTTTAGACTACCACTTCCATCAGCTCCAGTCACCACACACGCCCTTTCCTCTCTGTTTCCCCCTCAGCTATTGGGAAGCTGTCAAAGAATGAGCCGGCATTAAATCACAGTGTTCCAAGTTGGAGTTAACACTTTATTAGCAAAAGCACAATCCCCACAGACTTGGCTGAGTGTCAGGCCTAGTGAGCACAGCAGCCCATCGCTGGTAGGTCAGTTGCTGAGACTGAAAGTCCCCACCTCCCCACAGTCATCTAAGTCCTCTCTTCTTTTTCCAGGCAACCAGAAACTGCAGCTGTGTGCAACCGACCTCTGCCCTTTTCATGCATCTTCTGATTCTGGGAGACAATCAGGGAGGGGAGCTTGTTGCAGCAGAAGGGGGAGACACTCGTGACTCTTCACCAGCCTGACTCCTCTCTGCCTCTTGGCCTCCCTCCTCCCACTCTCTGGTTTCGGCTTCTGCCTCTGATTCTGGACTTCTCTCTGCCACGGACTCTCCCAGCTCACTAAGCCCTGTTACCTCCTCACTTTCCAACACCTCTTCTTCCCAATCTTCTCCCTCTTCTCCCTCTGACCATTGTTGTTCCACCATCACTTCTTGGACTCTGAGCCTTCTTCCTTTGGCAGTTCCCCAGCTGGTTCCTCCCCAGCCTGGTGGAACGCTCTGTCTCATGTGACCAGGGTCCTGCAGGATCTGATTTCTTTCTGCAGGGCCTGTAAGACAGAATTGTTCCGCCTGGCCTTTGGCTTGGAATCAATTTGATTCCCTCCCTCTCTTTCTTTTTTCCTTTCTCTTTCTGGGTTGGAACTCCTATTTGGGGACTTCCCTGGCTTTTTTCTGGCCCGTGTAGGAACAGTCTGGATAGTTAGCCTTGGTGAAGACTTGAAATTTTATCCCCCCAAAAGTTTTTGATTGCGTTTCCACTGAAATGAGGCTGTATTTTAATGTTTTAATGTTGTATTTTAATCTTGTTTTTCAAGGTGTATTTCAATCAATTGTTTTTATATTTGGTGTTAGCCGCCCTGAACCCGGTCTTGGCTGGGGAGGGCGGGGTATAAATAAAAATTATTATTATTATTATTATTATTATTATTATTACTACTACTACTACTATTCCTCTGTATCCAACCAGTCATGACAGAAGCTAGGTAAACAACCCTGCCCTGCTGTGATCGTTCCTCACCTGATCCTGATCTTAATCCTGGGGAGATCAAAATCTGGGGCTATTCTGGCCTGACATCCAGTATCTTCCCAACTAGCATTTCCCACACTGCTGTACGCCGCCACCCCCACCCCCCCAGTACTAGGATCTAAAGTGTAAACATTTTATCTCATTAAGCATGGGTGACATTATAATGAATGAGGCCATTATAACTGATGCCTGCCATGCCTTATTAATTGCCTGCAGATACACCGGTGCCACTTCAATTTCACAGTTCCTATCTGTACTGTGTTCACTTAAATGCTGCCATGTTAAACGCACCCCTGATAATTGTTCATTTATCTCAGCCCTGCGCTTCCAAGTTCAAATCATGGTCCAGATAGTTTGTAACTGGCTGCCACGGACTGTCAAGCGTGTCGGGTTGACTGTTTTAAATTTGTGGATGCCAGCTTCATTTAGGTTTGGATGCAGGAACTGAAGGAAAATAGGACTCACTGTATACTGACTGATATTCAGTGCTACTTTCCTACAAGAAAAAGGTGCTGGAACTCACCACGAACAGCTCCCTCCTTCTCTTAGAATGGCAATGGTACCACCTGAGAGGCGCCGGAACTCAGTTCCGGCGAGTTCCGGCTGGAAACTGATATTGTTCCTGCTTAATTGCCACCTTTTAACTCTTGGGAAATCTGCCTTTCATTGTACAGTGGTACCTCGGGTTAAGTATTTAATTCGTTCCAGAGGTCTGTACTTAACCTGAAACTGTTCTTAACCTGAAGCACCACTTTAGCTAATGGGGCCTCCTGCTGCCGCCACACTGCCAGAGCCCAATTTCTGTTCTCATCCTGAAACAAAGTTCTTAACCTGAGGTACTATTTCTGGCTTAGTGGAGAGTGTAACCTGAAGCGTATGTAACCCGAGGTACCACTGTACCTGCTTGCCAGAGTCAGATTTCCAAAACATCTACTCTAGCTTCAACCCACTTTCCATTGAGTTCATAAATGTGTCTAAGCTGTACTACAGTTGTGGCCCGCAAGACGAATGCCTCGCAAGACGAAAAACTCGCCAGACGAAAGGGTTTTCTGTTTTTTGAGTCGTTCCGCAAAACGAATTTCCCTATGGGCTTGCTTCGCAAGATGAAACATCTTGCAAGTTCTTGCAAGTTTGTTTCCTTTTTCTTAAAGCCGCTAAGCCGTTAATAGCCGCTAAACCGCTAATAGCTGCTAAGCCGCTAAGCCGCTAATAGCCGTGCTTCGCAAGACGAAAAAACCGCAAGACAAAGAGACTCGCGGAACGGATTAATTTCGTCTTGCGAGGCACCACTGTATTTCACACTGCAATTGGGGCCTCCCATGAAAAAATGCTTACAGAGTGCCTGGGGAAACCATCCAGATGGGCAGAGTATTATTATTATTATTACCTTTAAAAAAACCTTTGCACACTGGAAACTAAGGGGAGGCAGGGCCAGCACTGCTCACCTCTCTTCCCAATATGAGGGCTACTGCCCATAACCAAGAGGAAGGGCGAGGTGGCAGAGCATTCAGTGCAGTGCAAGCCGTTTAACTCAACCTCTGGTTGGCTGTGGGCAGTGACCTCCGTATTGGAAAGCCAGGTAAGCAATGTGGCTCCACTGCCCCACTGGAGGAAGGGTACATTGGGACCCCTAGGCCATGGCTTCTCCCAGAGCTGGCCCACCCATGAGGCAAGGTGAGGTGGCTGCCTCAGGCAGCAGGTTGTGGAGAGCTGGGAGGGGCAGCAGATCTGCACCCGCTTCCCTCCATTGTGTGTCGCTACTATTTGCTAGTAAAAATGGGTGAGGGTGGCATTTTGCTGGGAGGTGGGAATCTCAAATCACCCAACAGGTCAGGGTACAGCTGTGTGCAAATGGCCTCCAATCTGTGCAGAGAAATTGGTGGGGGAGGAGAGAAAGCATTTCACCAAATCGCTCCAGGTAGGGGAGGAAATTTCCAACAGTTTATTGAGGTGGTCTCACCATTAGCCTTCCCACACCATGTTTTTCTCTCTCTCGCTTTTCTGCTGATAAGGATGTTGCAGGTGGCAGGAGCAACAACTACACTGGCAGCCTTTACACCATCTTGGGTCCTCCATGATGCTCAGCTAATGCTTTTCTTCTAGAAAAAAAGTGCCAGTACTACCCATGATGCTGTTACAGTAAGTAAAGGTAAAGGTAAAGGGACCCCTGGCCATTAGGTCCAGTCGTGGCCGACTCTGGGGCTGCGGCGCTCATCTCTCTTTATTGGCCGAGGGAGCCGGCGTACAGCTTCCGGGTCATGTGGCCAGCATGACTAAGCCGCTTCTGGCAAACCAGAGCAGTGCACGGAAATGCCGTTTACTTTCCCACCTATTTATCTACTTGCACTTTGCACTTTGACGGGCTTTCAAAACTGCTAGGTTGGCAGGAGCAGGGACCGAGCAATGGGAGCTCACCCAGTCGCAGGGATTCGAACCACCGACCTTCTGATCGGCAAGTCCTAGGCTCTGTGGTTTTTAGACCACAGCACCACCCACGTCCCTGTTACAGTAAGTACCACACTTTTAAACAGTGCTTTTCTTGGGGGGGGGAGGGGAATGATGCCGCTGCGGTGAACCCTCAAGTACCTCCGGGGGCGGGGGAGCCCTGCTTGGGGCCTAAGGTCATTCCAGGGCTTAGCAATGGTGAAATGACTGCCCGTACCAAGATAAGGAAAGGGGTGTGTGATGAAAATGTTCAGAAAAAATCTGCAAATTGGCTGCTTTCCTCCTGGTAGAGCAAAAAAAACAAAAACCCCTCATACATTCTCTCAAGTCTGCTGAGAAATTTCATCTCAACTCTAACTCGGGGGAAGCTTGAAAAAAAAAATCTGCAGAAATAAATTATCGGAAAATATTTTTTTGATAAATTTCAGCCTGTCTCTGTTGTTTCTCACCCAGCTCTGTATCTCTGCTTACCGTTTAACGTATTTCACTGCAATTTAACCTTGGCCAGCAAAGAACAGCCAGATTTTAATTCCTAGGATAATGCGAAGCAGTTACAGTAATGTAAATTGACTGAAGACGCTATTTAACTGAATCATGACCACACAACTCAAACTCGCATCATTTTCATGGCTGGTTCAATAGCTCATTACACCCCAGCGCTGGGATGAATAAACAGTAGCCCTCAATCTCCTTTTGCTGATGTCCTGGTAAGCATCTCACAGTAGCAACCTAATTCAATTAGGGAGGTCTTCATTCAATAAATAAAACATTGACTGCTGCAACAGCTCTCAGAGCAGTGTGGAATCCATCAGCATATAACATGCCGGCTGATTATGCCAGAGATTAGCTGGAGCCCTTGGAAATGCCAGCAGACTCCCTGCGTCTTGCCTGTGACTTCCAACACGCAGTTCTGCAGGTTACTGCTCTTCTGAAAAGAAGCTGCAGTGTCGTGACACTGAACTGAATCAGGTTTCTCTGAGAGAACAGTGAAGAAGGAGAGCTTTCCTTCCTTCTCCAAGCCTGCGAACGCACTTGCTCTGCCTCTGGAAGTCTACATGTGGGTGCCAGGGGTGCCAACTTGAATAAAATATTGTGGGGGCCCAGGTAAGCCCCAACCTGCATAATCAATCACATGACAAAGTTCACACACACACACACCATTTGAATGGGACTGCCCCTCAACTTTGGCCCAGCCCCCTCAAATATTTTATTGTGGGGGGGCCCCATGGCTTCTAGGAGTTGGCTCATATGGTGGGTGTGATGATTGCATGAATTCCTGCCTGCAGACAGCTAATCCCGTATCCCTCCTGTGGCCCTCCAGAGCCTGTTCAGCTCCCATCAGCCCCAGCCAGCATGGCCAACAGTCAAGTATGATGAGCCCAGCAACATCTGCAGGGTTCCCCATCCCTGCTCTATCCTGTTTCCAAAAAATGCAGCTGGGGCAGGCAGCTCTCTCCTAGGAAGCACGCGTCTCTCGAATGAAAATCAAGAACTAGCTCCAAACCATTTCCCTGCCCCCTTTCACTAGAGCACTATTTCCCAAATTTACAATAACCCCCTTTGAGAGTTTAGTCTTACTGTTTTACGCCTTCTCAGGGAAAGATAATTTGGGGGTCGTTTTAATAATGCTTCTTTTGTTTTTTGTCTGTGTGGTGTAGTGGTTAAGAGCGATAGACTTGTAATCTGGTGAACCGGGTTCGATTCCCCGCTCCTCCACATGCAGCTGCTGGGTGACCTTGGGCCAGTCACACTTCTCTGAAGTCTCTCAGCTCCACTCACCTCACAGAGTGTTTGTTGTGGGGGAGGAAGGGAAAGGAGAATGTTAGCCGCTTTGAGACTCCTTTGGGTAGTGATTAAAGCGGGATATCAAATCCAAACTTCTCCTCTTCTTCTCTTCTTCTTTGAAATGTTTTCTGTCGCTATGAGGAAATAAAATAAAAACTCTGCCTGTACCATTTGATGTACCCCTGAGGGTTACGTGTACCATATTTTGGGAAGGACTTCTCAAGAAGGAGGCCTTATCTTGAAGTTAAATTCACATTTGCAGAAGCATTGCGCAATGCCCTTTTTAGGCTCTCTCTGTACCCTCTGTGTCAAACAAGTGACTGAAGCCAGGAGTAAGGTGGGGAAATAGCCTTGAGCCCTGTTGACATTGGACAACATCTCTGTCTGCCATTTCAGGTTTTGACTGGGATATCACAGAATTGTAGAGTTGGAAGGGACCCTGAGGATCATCTAGTCCAACCCTCTTCAATGCAGGTATATGCAGCTGTCCCATATGAGGATCAAACCCACAACCTTGGCATTATCAGCACCATACTCTAACGAACTGAGCTATCCATTATTACTACTACAGTCCCACTTTTCCTCCAAGGAGATCAGCGGGGCATATACGCTTCCCCCAACTCCGTCATTTTAACCTCATGTTGGTGTTTCGCAACTTTGACCTGTTGCAGGACCTTAGCCAGATCTTATCAGAGCACACGCAGAGTTCCAGAATGCAATCGGTTGCAGGCAGGATGGACGAAGCAGGAACCAGACGCTGCTACTAGTAACTTGTTTCTTAGTGATGTTTGTTTTTTACAGCAGACTCTACAAGTTACTACAGTGGTACCTCAGGTTACAAACGCTTCAGGTTACATACACTTCAGGTTACAGACTCCGCTAACCCAGAAATAATACCTCGGGTTAAGAACTTTGCTTCAGGATCAGAACAGAAATCGTGCTCCGGCGGCGCTGCCGCAGCAGGAGGCCCCATTAGCTAAAGTGGTATCTCAGGTTAAGAACAGTTTCAGGTTAAGAACGGACCTCCGAAACAAATTAAGTTCTTAACCCGAGGTACCACTGTACAGGTTCTTGCTGTTATCACTGTGTCTTGCCTTGTGGGTACCCACCTACACTTCAATATCTGTTTTGCATCTACGGCAGTGCAGACCTTGGAAAACTGCCAACGATGCCAAGACCTGCTACCAGTCCTGAGTTCGCATTTAGTTTTATTTAACAAACTTCATATACTGTTTGGAGTGTGTGGCGTTTTAGGGGATGGGTAATATCTCTGGTGGGGGACACACTGTGCTCCTTCTGGGATAGTTTGCCCAATTTTGGTCCCCACCCTGCACTCAGCTCTCACCTGTGTCTACTTAACCCGAGGCACCACTGTATATACATGAACAGATACACGGATCTTTACTAGCTCTCTCTTAACAAACTCCAAGCGACTCTCAGAAAACCACACTGACCAACAAACACATTCCAGTCAGTAAGGTCATAAATCACCATGCCTGTGTGAGACTTCAACCAATGGTAAAGCTGTTTCCAGCGTCCCATATCTCCAGGCAGATAACTCCTCTCTGCTCAGTCATCTTGGCTGTTGGCCAACACTTAATCAACTCTGTGTGAAGCTGCACAGAATGGCACGTAATCAAAAAACCCAACACACAACAACCCTGTGAGGTAGGTTAGACCGAGCAACAGTGACTGGCCTAAGGTCACCCAGTGGCTTAATGGGGATTTCAACCATGGTCTCCCTGGTCTTAATCCAGCACTCTAACCAGTACATCACACGGGCTCACAATTGTGCATTTAGCGATTGAAGATGGTGTTTGCTTGGCAATCACTGTGCCAAGAGGTGTGTAAGGGATCATGCAAAATAAGCCCTGCTTTTTAAAATACCCCTCATTCACTTTTTTTAAAAGAAAGAGATCCAAATAAGTGAGACAAATCAGAGAAGAAAATACTGTGTTGCCTCCTAGATGCAGTTTTTGATTATCGTATAAGAAATGCTGGGTTTCTTTAGCCATGTTATGTTGACTTCTTAATAAAGCCCAGAGTATGGCAAATGAATTGATGAGATCATAAAGGCTACTTATCCCTTTTGTCTCTCCCTGAGGTCTAGCCCGTTATGTTTGCACTGCACAATTAACTTGAGCAACTCGCTCTTTTCCAAGCTGTTACAGCCCCTTCTAATCTTACAGGCAACCGGATTCATGGCTTGGCTTAATGCTCTGGAAACCAGGGCCATCTCTGCACCACAATTCTGCCTCCGGGTCTGAAGCTAGTTTACGTCTCATGGCTTCCCATCTTCCTCCTCCATCACCAACCCCAGGGAGGCGGCAAGCTTCGGACACTGTTGCAAATTATTTTGATTTCCCTATTTCAGTTACAGAACTAGTTTCCAGAATACCTCCTTGGGAGAACTAAATGGGTTTGCAGCTGGTTTACATTTGTAGCATTGTTGTTTAGTCGTTTAGTCATGTCCCACTCTTCGTGACCCCATGGACCAGAGCACGCCAGGCACTCCTGTCTTCCTCTGCCTCCCGTCAGACTCATGTTCGTAGCTTCGAGAACACTGTCCAACCATCTCGTCCTCTGTCGTCCCCTTCTCCTTGTGCCCTCAATCTTTGCCAACATCAGGGTCTTTTCCAAGGAGTCTTCTCTTCTCATGAGGTGGGCAAAGTATTGGAGCCTCAGCTTCAGGATCTGTCCTTCCAATGAGCACTCAGGGCTGATTTCCTTCAGAATGGAGAGGTTTGATCTTCTTGCAGTCCATGGGACTCTCCAGAGTCTCCTCCAGCACCATAATTCAAAAGCATCAATTCTTTGGCAATCAGCCTTCTTTATGGTCCAGCTCTCACTTCCACACATCACTACTGGGAAAACCATAGCTTTAACTATACGGACCTTTGTTGGCAAGGTGATGTCTCTGCTTTTTAAGATGCTGTCTATTTTTTAAGATTTGTACCATAGGTGTTTGGAATTAAATCAGACATTTTGCATGGCCTTCCCCCCCTTTGGACCACAACTCCCATCATCTTTAATGATTGCCTATGCCAGCTGGGGCTCATAGGAGTTCTAGGTCAGCAGCATCTGGATGACCAAAAGTTCCCCACGCTTGATCTACTGGCATTTGCCCTCATTTTTTCATCCCTCCCCTAGTTTCTCTCTTCCTCGTTCTGCAGCTTCTCCATGGTCTGTCTAAGATTGTAGGCTCATTGAGAGCAGAGACCTGGGTGGTCATCTGTCCTGGGTGCTTGAGTTGAGATTCTTGCATTGGAGGGGTTGGACTTCATGATCCTCACAGTCCACCTCCACCTCTTCAGTTCTATGATCAGCTCCTCCACACTTGCAACAGACAAGTAAGACCTCACAATGGAACAACTGAAATCAGGGGTAGTCGACCTTTTTCTACCTACCGCCCACTAATGCTTCTTTCTTGATGGTAAAATTTCCTCACCGCCCACCAGTGCTCGATGGAAGGAGGATTCAGCTTGTGCCATAGAACCCCCTACCGCCCACCTAGAATCCTGAAACGCCCACTAGTGGGTGGTAGGGACCAGGTTGACAACCTCTGCTTTCAATGACTCCTGGGTTGTTTCCATGAGAAGTTCCGGAGGAAGTCTCTTGAGCACAGCAGCTTCTCTTCTCAAGCACCAATGTGATCGTTTTGTCACCGAGATAGCCCACAATTGTTTTTAATTAAACAGCGCCATTGCTTCAGCTCTTTTGTCTACTCTTTCATGTGCACCTTCAAAGAACAACATTGATTTCTGGGTAATGTAATTAACAATGCTTTCTTTCCCCTCTCTTCTTTTTTCCCCATCTCCAAACCCAGTGTGTATGAAATTCTGCTGCTGAAAACCATCTCTCAAAGGAAATTAAGCTGCTGTTGCTTATCTCACATCTGGCTCTCTCTCTCTCTCTCTCTCTCTCTCACACACACACACACACACACACACCACACACCACACACCACACACCACACACCACACACCACACACACCACACACACACACACACACACACACACACACACTTCTAACTTCACTTGCATGTGGGTCAGACGCAAGACCAAGCTAACCATGGACAACATTATTCAGCATTTAGGCACAGCAGCGAGAAAAGTTATTTGTTCTTTTTAAGTTCAAGATTCTCAGTGCAAAAGCAAAAGCAAGCACAGCTGCTGTGTGATCTCAGAGACAATTCATTTCTTTTTTGAGAGTTGCATGGACATCTTTCCCCCCCTGGGCTCCAAAGAAGTCTAGATAATACAACATCTGGGGTAATCAATAGAACAAACCACATTTAAAAAAACAACAACTTTAAAGCACATCAACAATATGATCTATAATCATAAAAGTCTTCAACAACCCAGCATAACTTTTCTACTAAAATCTCACGGACGTCTGGGAAATGGTCATTATTCACTCACATGAGATGGAGAAAAATACAAGTCACAGCCTTGAAAATGCACAACTCATCTTAGGACAAGAGAGGAGGAGGAGGAGGAGGGGAAGCAGTGGCGTAACATGGGGGGACGGACGACAAAGGGGCAGTTGCCCCAGGCACAAAATTGTAAGGGAGCGCAAAATTTCAACACCCGGTGCTGCCTCAATACAGCTGTGCACTTCTGCCACTGGGCTTCTCCATGCAAACCAAGAAGTGAGCTCTCCAGTCAATGGAACAACTCTTATTTTCTTATCTCTGCAGCTGCAATCTCCTGGGTGATGCGGACGCCATTAGGCAGTTGAATGCGCATGCGGACTCCATCTGCTTCCCGCCCTGCTATCTCCCCTCCACGCTGCCCTAGGTGCTGGCAACCCATGCTACATCACTGAGGGGAAGAGGCACCCATGGGTACACTTATTTAATAATTTATTAAATAATAAATTACTATATTATTATTAGTATTATTATTATTAGCCTGAGTTATGCACTTTTAAAAGAAAACCACTGATTCCCAAGCAGGAATGGCTGATACCAGCCAGGCAGAAGGTGGTGGTGGTCGCTTGTTCCTTACCCTGCCATAGACAAATATTTCTTAATTTCCCTCCCATGGCCTGCAGTTGGGGAGGAGAGAATTAACTATGACAGCTCCAGGGCTGGTGCAGATTTCCAGCCAGTTTCAGGATAGTTGGGGGATCAGGTGAATAGGAGGGCTGCTTCCGACACCCCCTTTCCAGCCCTGCCGGAGCGTGAAATGAAGCTTCCCATCTTCGCATCAGGGAGGGTTCTGACCATGAGCTGCCTCTGCCAACTGCAGAGAAGGGCCTCCTGTAGCCCAGGGATCGGTAGCCTCCTGGTTGCAGACCAGATTTGGCCCACAAAGCCATTTCCCCAAATACATACCCACTGGCCTCACACAGCTGATGCCACACATCAGGAGACGGTGATGGATCTGCTGCGAAGACATAACGAAGGCAGGTGGGTTGTCCTGCCCACCCATCAAAGTTAGCCTGAGGGGGTGGGGAGAGAGAACATCGCTCTCTCCATTTTGGATTCCCTGCAGCTGATATTCAATAGTACGGTGGTACCTTGGGTTACAAACACCTCGGGTTACAAACACTTTGGGTTACAGACTCTGCTAACCCAGAAGTAGTACCTCGGGTTAAAAACTTTACCTCAAGATGAGAACAGAAATCACACGGCAGCATCGGGAGGCCCCATTAGCTAAAGTGGTACCTCTGGTTAAGAACGGTTTCAGGTTAAGAACAGACCTCCGGAACGAATTAAGTTCATTAACCAGAGGTACCACTGTATATCGACTCGGACACTGGAGGCAGAACAGAGCCATCATTCTACGTGGACACTGAGGTCCAGCGCCAAGGGCCTTCTCGTGGTTCCCTCACTGCAAGAAGCCAAGTTACAGGGAACCAGGCAGAGGGCCTTCTCGGTAGTGGCACCATCCCAACAGATGACAAAGAGAACAACTACCAGACTTTTAGAAGACATCTGAAGGCAACCCTGTTTAGGGAAGCGGTAGACTCGTAATCTGGTGAACCGGGTTTGATTCCCTGCTCCTCCACTTGCAGCTGCTGGGTGACCTTGGGCTTGTCACACTTCTCTGAAGTCTCTCAGCCTCACACACCTCACAGAGTGTTTGTTGTGGGGGAGGAAGGGAAAGGAGATTGTTAGCCACTTTGAGACTCCTTCGGTTAGTGATAAAGCAGGATATCAAATCCAAACTCCTCCTCTTCTTCTTCTTCTTCTTCTTCTTCTTCTTCTTCTTCTTCTTCTTTTTAATGTTTGATGTATTACTGTATTTTAATATTTTGTTGGAAGCCACCCAGAGTGGCTGGGGAAGCCCAGCCAGATGGGTGGGGCATAAATAATAAATTATTATTATTATTATTATTATTATTATTATTATTATTATTATTATTATTGCAATTAGTAGCCACTGGTAGCTCTATCTTCCATAAATTTGCCTAATGCTCTCTCTCTCTCTCTCTCTCTTTTTTTAAGCCATCCAAGTTGGTTGCCATCACTTCATCATGTGGGAGCAAATTTAACAATGCACTGTGTGAAGAAGTGCCACTCACCTTGGAGGAACTGGGAACCTCTGTTGCAGAGGCGCTGCCCCAACATCACTCCTCTTTTCTGACAGAGACCAGAGGAGGGATGACTGCGCACCGCCCTAACTTGTCCCCCTTCCCCACCCAGCCATCAACACCGGGGCTTAGGATTGCTTGGTTAGTGTCATCGCTTTTCAACAGGAGAGTGAGGCATGTGCTTCAGTTACCACCCTCCCCACTGAAATTAATAGGACTCAGAAGTGCTTAGCTTTGGCCAGATCATGCCCTATGCTTCTCTAATAAACTGAAGCGCATTTAGCCACAAAAACCGTGACGCAGATTCATATATAAATGCTGGTAAATGGGTTAAACAATGGCAAAGGTGCGGCAAGGTCCGCTGCATCTTAGAATTGCTTTAATGAACTGTACAGAACAGATGTGGTGCTATTAAACAACAGAAACCTTTACCCAGGAACCAATTAAAGTTGCTAAATGACTCTGGTGTACTTACTTACTCATCACATTGTGTGCAAAACCACAAGCACTTAGCATAAAAGCAAAGTAATTAATTGCTAAAGGCATCTTCTAGAGTAGCCAGGGAGCAAGTTGAACTACATGCATACATACATACATACATACATACATACATACATACATACATCATCTTATATGCATGCTGCTTTTCCGTAGTTCAAACCATGCTCATGGTGACTTACATCATGAAAAACATTGCATAATTATAAACATAACAAAATTAATCACACAACCCTCTGTTTCCATGAAGAGTTGCAACTCAGCCTGTCACCAAGTCAAAGTATGTAGAATCAAAATAACATTTCTTCCCTATTTTAGGGTTGCCATACATCCAGAATTTCCCTGACTGTAGTCAGAAGCAAAAAATAAGTCTGGGAAAATCTGGACAGATTTCACTTTTTGAAAAACAGCAACCCTACTGTACTCCTCTCCCTCTTCCTTTCCCCCTGTAAGTTCCTCAGGGCAGGGACTGTCCTCTATAATGTGACACATACACTGATGGTACTCTGCTGCATAGCATTACTTTGAATGCTTTTAATATGCTAATGAAAAGCTTGCAGGGCTGCAGCCCTACTGACGCACTTTCTTGGCAGTTTGGGTCATCGAACAGGGACACCAGGCTTCATGACAATTGGCCAGGGATGCTCCTGAACCTGAAAAAGTTTCCCCGGCTTCCGAGCTCAGGTGTGCTCACAGCAGCCATTGGCAAGGCCTGCTTGGGTTGATTGATGAGGTAAAGACAATGACGGTGCAGTTTCACAGAAAGCCCAGAGCGACTCTGCACTGGGAAGAATACAGTTTGCTCCCCACCCCTTTTCTCCATTTACTAGGCTGTTTCCAAGATGGATGGTTTCGCTTACCAGCTATCTAGTCAATCCATCAAAGCTGTAAGGTGTATGAAATAAAGCTGACCGTTGCGCCTTCAGAATCCCAGGTTGCGTGTAACTAAAGTTTTGCAATGTGGTGTTGCTGCTGCTGTTTAGATGGATTATTAAAACCGAATGCTCCTTTTTTCTCCTTGCTGGGCATCGTAATTGAAAGTTTAATTCACTCCTAGTGATTTAAACTTATGGGTTTTCTTGTGTCCCTTCCCTTCCCCCTAATGGCCTCTCTCCCTCTCTGCTCCCCCATCTCAGCCACCATCTGTGTTCTGCTGCGAATGCTAATGGGATTTAACATGGATCATCTATCATAGCAGAGCTGGGTACTAAAGATAGTTAGGCATAAAGCAGTCTTTGCCAATTGATTGCCCTCCAGATGTTTTGGACTCCAACTCCCATCAGCCCGTCAGCACAGCATGATGGGAGTTGTAGTCCAACAAGTCCTGGAGGGTAGCAGCTTGGCGAAGGCTGTAGTATACGGATAAAGTTCAGTCAACGAGGACTAGTGACAGATGAGCAGTTGCCTCCAATCTGGTGCCCATGGGCACCAGTGTGCCTGCCAGTACCTCCTACGGTGCCCACAAAAGGTCTCCGTAAATATCCCCTAAAATTAAAAAAAAAAAATGAGAGTCCGTGTGCTCTTCCTGCTCAGTTGCAGTTTGCCCTGGTTCAGCCTTATTATTATTATTATTATTATTATTATTATTATTATTATTATCACCCTTAAACATGCCCTTATTTCATTGGATGCCAGGTTTAGATACCCATCCTCCCATCTGTTCTGAACAAAGGAGAAGTGCAAGTGAATTCCTAACGTAAGCAAGCACACTGGCAGCTCATATGTGTGCCTTTCTCCATTAAGTATAATTGTTTAATTGCGCACTGAAATGGAGACTGCCTGTATGTATATTGCTGAAATGTTTAACGTTGGAAAATTCTGTTGGGGAATACTAAAGCTAGAAAGAGCTCTCCAAGCTTCTAGCTGGGTTAATAATTAACTGTTGCTGTACTCTGCTTTTACACATGAGTGTTTAACCTTAGATCACGTGAAAGAGGTATTCAGTTGCAAATAGACATTTTGAAGGGAGCTGCCTTATGTCTTTTGTTCCCAGTCACAGTGGGAGAAGAATGTGCAAATGAGTCTCTCCAGGCTAATAGAGGCTGTAAGGAGAGAGAGACCTTTGATTTTAGGTCTGTTTGGAATTATATTATATTTCTAAGAAGATGTTGAGCCTAACCTTGGACAAGCATCTGCCTCATGGAATTATTTGGATGTATCATGGATTTGTTTTTGTACCTGTTTGGAAGTTCTGGGTGGTAAAGCTTTGAATCATATTTATGGGTCTGAACAACTTTTATTTCAAAAGGAATCTGTTTTTATGCATCCAATTGCTTTAAGCTAAGTAATATTAATATCTGCAATATCTCCCCCTAATGAAGCAGTTGACGGGCTAGCACCATTTTGTGTCCCTGGTTTTCAGATGCGGCAGCCATTTTGTGTTATGCCACACCACCATGGCAGCCAGTTTGTGACTGGTGCCCATGGCACTTTGTCAAAATTCTAGATGTTCCCACTGACCCAAAAAGATTGGTGATCCTGGATTGTGAAAAAGGAATGTGCAAGTAAACTCTGGGGTCACCCCTCTGGGCTGCACTAAACTTGCTTTTCTTTGAGGCTAAAATGCATTATTATTATTATTATTATTATTATTATTATTATTATTATTATTATTATTTAGTTTCTATACCACCCTCCACCCAAATACTACAGGGTGGATCATTCTGTCGAACAAGCAGAAAACTTGTGCTGACCGAACATTTGTAACAGCACAATGTTGAATTCTCATGCTGTTTGACAGTGGAATTTGCTGCCAAGGAGTGTGGTGGAGTCTCCTTCTTTGGAGGTCTTTAAGCAGAGGCTTGACAACCATATGTCAGGAGTGCTCTGATGGTGTTTGCTGCTTGGCAGGGGGTTGGACTCGATGGCCCTTGTGGTCTATTCCAACTCTATGATTCTATGATTCTATGATTCTCACCATCCCTGACGATTGACCACGCTGTCTGGGGTTGGTGGCATTTGGAATCCAACAATATCTGAGAGCTACAGTTTCCCCAAATTCTGATACAAGTCTACTATTTATTTAAGAAGAAGCAAATAGCAGTAAAAGAAACCTGTACAGTGAACCCAAATTCTGCAACTTGGTTCTGATAGTCATGGAAAAGGGAGACGATATCTCCAAGAACACTAAAGCCTCGCTAGAAATCTTACTCAGCGATTTGCCTTGCCATCCTGCTGTTTCACTGGGTATTGCCCCCGTTCTTCCATGCATGCTGTCACCACCATAAGGACTAGAAACTTGCTTCAAACAAAATGTAAAGCTGAGACTTTGCAGCTTGCCTGTGCTTCCATGGAACTGGGGCGTTCTTGTAGCCTTGGCCCATGGAAACGAAAAGAAAATATTACTGTTGTTTTTCTCTGCTCTTAATCTAAAGCATCTGGAACACTCTAGGATGGCAATCACAATAACATCTGAAGAGCTGGTTTTATTTCTCTTGCTGCATCCTTTCAGAGTCTAGCCCTTTATCTCCTTGTTTAAAAAGAAGGTGTTGGTTCTGCAGTATTGAAATGATACACAATAGGCCAAATTCTTCCTCTGCTGCCTACAGAAACGAGACAAAAGTGATGCATCATCACCAGGCAGGCAGGTCTTCCGTCCACCTAAAAATATTGTGTCCTTCATCCGTTGTCAGAGGCAACATTTCCTTTTGTCTGCTTGAGGGAGCATGTGGAAGCATTTCCTCTTTTTTTTATTGTGTTGTGAGTCCAAAGCCTAGGCGTTTGCAGAAAGGAATCTTCTCCGTCACTCACAGAAATCCCTCGAGCAAATCTGCCTGCGTTTAAGCAAGAGTGAAACCCATTATAGAAGCTTATCGCCTCACTTCTTTAAACTGCGGCTATCAGCTCTTCAAGCTGTTGCTGCTACCCACCAAAAACAAAACAAAAAAACCCTTTTTTATTAGTCTTGCTCAGTGCTTCCCCCCCCCCCCCCATAGGAATAAAGGTACCATTACTTACCATTAAGTTGTTACAGTAAGTGACACACTTTTAACATAAAAAAAAAGTTGCTGGTACAGAGTACCGTTGAGTGCCCCCAGAAAAAACCCACAATGTTCTTGCTGAAGGACCTGTCTGCCACCGTGATAAGAAGACAACTGAATTCCTGTTAACTTGGGAGTTTTTGTCTCTCTGGAAGTTTTTCATCCAAAACAGCCGCAGGGAGAATTCTTGACAAACAGCTGTTGTGCTTGTCATTTTACCTATGTCTGGCAATGGTTCTTAAGGAAATCAGCCCTGAGTGCTCACTGGAAGGACAGATCGTGAAGCTGAGACCCCAATATTTTGGCCACCTCATGAGAAGAGAAGACTCCCTGGAAAAGACCCTGATGTTGGGAAAGATGGAGGGCACAAGGAGAAGGGGACGGCAGAGGACGAGATGGTTGGACAGTGTTCTCAAAGCTACCAGCATGAGTCTGACCAAACTGCGGGAGGCAGTGGTAGACAGGAGTGCCTGGCGTGCTCTGGTCCATGGGGTCACAAAGAGTCGGACACGACTAAATGACTAAACAACAACAACAAGCAATGAGCTTCCCATTTACCTTGGACTTCTTTGCCAATGTGTCTTCCGTCAGTTCCCGCCAGTTACCAGATTTTTTTCAAAGAATCCGGGAACACTTTTTTTTAAAAAGGGGGGGGAAGGTTATTTTTTAAAAGTTTTTTTTAAAAAATAGGAAGTAATATCTTCTCTTCTGTGGTCTCCTCTGGCGCGCGGCCTTCCTCTGGGCCTACTCTCTTGGAGTGCTAGCCGCTGTGGCGTAGGCTTGGGTCAGACCTGGGCTTGGCCACGTGTCATTGCTGTTGGTTTCTGCTTTCCTTCACTGTGCAGCGAAAGAGCTTGTCACGAGACAGGTGTTTACATTCCACAGTCTGTACTGTTGGAGTTTCTCACGGGAAAGGGAGACTGGATGTGACGTACACTGGTTTCCTGTTTTTCACTGTGTGATTCTCTCCAAGCTGTTGAGGAGAGAGGATGCATTTTCTGCTCCGGCAGAGGCAAGATGTCTTTCTGTAATATATCTGCTTTGAACTGTAAATAAAGCAATATAGAGTATGTAGTACGTACTCCTCATCCTTCTGCTGGGCACGGAACTCTGCTTTACACCAACACGTGGTTATGGGCTCCAGAAGTCGAATCGGAGTGCCGGCAAAGGATCGGAATGCAGAGGGACGGATCGGATAGGAATCTGCTCTGCGCGTAAACATGATTAATGAGGTATGTGCTACTGCTCCGGGCAGACTGCCAGCTTCTAGTTAATGGCTTTATGGGTGGACTTTGAACTTTTGAAGCCGTTTTGCCGGGAATACGCAAAAGGCTCCCAGGCACAAGTTACTATGCTGGGGAAATCGAAAGTAACTTTTAAAAGCGCCTTTGGAATAAGGCAGCTGCAGCAGTGACGCAGCAAGAATTAAAGCAGCATATATGACGCTGAAGGCTAATGCCAGAGTCATGATGGCCCTTCAGGATGCTTGTAGGATTCCTAAGCTCAACAAGAAAAACTATGCGGCCTGGGTTCTGTATGCAGAGGCAATTCTGCGGAAAGAGGGTTTGTTTGAGGTGATTACAGAAACCCCCCCAGCTCCAGTTACAGATGCATGGAAAGCTAAGGATTCCAAAGCACGGGGAACACTTACATTGATAGTATCCCCAGAAGAGCTCTGTCTATTGCGTGATAAGACCTCAGCCAGAGAAATTTGGGAATCTTTGAGGGAGGCTCACTTAAGGACAGAAGCTGGATCTACTATGTTTTACTTTAACAAGCTGCATAATATGGCTCTTGCTGAAGGTGGAGATGTGCGTTTACATCTGATGGAGATGCAAAATCTGAGACATGAGCTGCAACAGAGAGGACTCAACTTTCCAGAGGCTGTGTATTCTTTCATGATACTACAATCTTTGGGTTCAGGTTGGGAGTCTGTTGCAACCCAGATTGCTGTGCAGCCAACAGCTCAGCTGACAGTGGACTTTGTTACTGCCGTGATTTTAAATGAAGCAGATCGCCGGGGTGCTAGCTGCATGGGCAAGGGGGAGTCTTCACAGACATCATCCCATAGTGCAGTGGAACCACCAGATGGCGCCAAAGCTTTGAAGGCAGTGAAATGCTACTCGTGTGGACGTCTAGGCCATATGAAGAGGGAATGCAGATATCCCAAGGCCAAGACAGAGCAGCGCAGCGAAAGCTCATCGCGTGGAAAAGGCCGAGGCAAAGGCAAAGGTCCGGTGTCTAGGACAACGCAGCACAAGGCTATGGTTTCACGCTTCACTCCAAAGGTTGCAGAGGTCCAGAAGACGTCTAGATCTTTCTTCGTTGTTGATTCGGCGGCGACCCACCACATGTGCAACGATAAAAGACTGTTTGTGTCTTTTACACCGCAGGAAGGTGCGATTCACCAGGCGGATGACCACACTATTCCCAGTAAAGGCTACGGAACTGTTGTTCTTCACAGTTTGGACTTATCGATACAGAATGTCCTTTACGTGCCAGACGCCAAACATAATCTTCTCAGCGTTGGACAGCTAATTGAGCGGAACATTGACGTGTCCTTCAAGAACAAGAAGTGCATCATCACAAAGAAAAATGACTATGAATTGCATGCTGAATATGTTGATCGTTTGTTTGTTTTGTATTATGATGATGTTGTGCAGGATGACACTTGTTGCATTGCAGGTTCTAACAAAAGTTTGCATGCAGAATGTATTCATGATTTTCATCGAAAATTTGGTCATTTGCATTTTGAGGCAGTATCTAAAATGCCTGCCTTGGTTGAAGGTATGACTATTAAACCCTGCAAGTACCACATGAAGTGCAAAGCATGCGCAGCAAACAAGGTGAAAATGGCTGCGAAAGGTAAGGTGTCTAGTAGGCAAGCTACGGAACCATACCAGATTGTTCATGCTGATTTGGTTGGACCACTAGCGCCCTCTTTGGGTGGAAATAGGTACTTCATGGTTCTCATTGACGCATTTTCGAGGTATATTTTTGTGTACAATCTCAAGCAGAAATCAGAGGCTTTTCCTAGGTTCAAGGAATTCTGTGCTTGGTTGGAAAATGTGCATGGTAAGAAGATAAAGACTCTTTTCAGTGATCGCGGGGGAGAATTCACTTCTCAGCAGTTTGAAGCTTTTCTGACTGAGAAAGGAATTCAACACGATTTGTCTAGTCCTCGCTCGCCATGGCAGAATGGACTTGCGGAACGGGCAAATCAGACGTTGCTTCAAGGGTTAAAAACCTTGCTGCATGATGCCAATCTTCCAGAGAGTTATTGGGCCGAATCTCTCTCGTGTTTTGTTTACAGTTACAATCGCAGGTTATCTTCAGCGATTGGTTGTACCCCCTATGAGAAGATGTTTGGCAAGAAGCCATACATCAAACACATGAAAATATTTGGTTCTGACATGTGGGTTCATTCACCACAAAACTCCAAGTTAGACAAGCGTGGATTGCATGGTATCTTTCTAGGTTATCAGAAAGGGTCTTACAGAATAATGATGACTGACTCTAAGACAATTAAGCTCACGAGAAGTGTTGAGTACAATGCAAAGTGGGGGGAGAATGTGGGAATTTTCCAATGTTATCCTGATGACGGTGATGAGACTGAGGATAGTCAAAAACAACAACCCACACCCACTGATGAAGGTTCTGAGTCTGAATCTGAAACTGAATCGGGTGATTCGGAGGATTTCAAGAGTGCGAAAGCCTCTATGCGACCCTCTGAAAGCTCTGATCAAGAATTGGAAGAACCATTGTTCACAATAGGACGTATTTCTCCTAAGAAGGAAGAGGAGAGTGTTGAAGACTTAAGGCTAATTCGTAGGTCACAGAGAGCCACAAAAGGCAGACCTCCAAAGAGATTTGCTGATGAGTTTGCTACGATAGCAGTAACAGCTGTTAAAAGCTCCAAGAAGGTATTTGAACCTTCAAGTTTCCAAGAAATCCAGGGTTTGGATTCAAAGGAAGCTGAGCCATGGTTAAATGCCATGAAGGCTGAGCTTGATTCCTTGGAAAGGAACAAAACATGGGAGCTAGTTCCAGTAGTTCCAGGAATGAAACTGCTTGGAAGCAAATGGGTCTTCAAAGCGAAGACTGATCAAAATGGCAAGATAGTCAGACACAAAGCCAGATTGGTAGCCAGAGGTTTTGCACAGGTACCAAGTGAAGACTATCACGAGACATACTCACCCACAGTGAGGTATGAAAGCATTAGGCTTATGCTCAAGCTAGCTGCAGAGGAAAATCTACACATTAGTCACCATGATATTAATACAGCTTTTCTGTACGGATCTCTAGATGAATCACTTTATATGCTTCCACCTGATGGCGTACGGGTAAAACAGGGATTTGTTTGTGCTCTGAAGAAATCCCTTTATGGTCTCAAACAAAGTGCACGGTGTTGGCACACAAAACTCACTGAAGTATTGTTTTCTCTAGGTTTTCAGCAAGGGAAAGCTGATCCATGTGTATTTGTCAAAGAGGAGGGGCAAAAGAAACTGTACTGTTTGTTTTATGTTGATGATTTATTATTCTTTTGGAAAGATGTCGCAATGTACAATAACGCCCTAGCTCAACTGAAAGAGCACTTTGACATGAAAGATCTTGGTGAGGTAAACAACTACCTATCTCTAGAAATAGAGAGAGATCAAGATGGTAACATTCTAGTACACCAGTCACGGAAAATTGCTGATGTGTTAAGCAAACTAAACCTGATGGATGCTAACCCTGTAGACACACCGATGACAACAGGTTATCAGGTAGATGACACTGAAGAAGCATTTTCTGACACTACACTGTACAGAAGTGTGCTAGGCAAGCTAAACTTCATTGCCAGATGTTCAAGACCAGACATTGCTGTTAGCTGTAATTTGCTAAGCAGACAAGTCAACAATCCTAGTGTCAAGGATTGGAAAGCTCTGAAACGCATAGCGCGGTATTTAAAAGGCACTATGCATTACAGACTGAGATTTAACAATCAGAAGTCTGGTGGTCTTGAAATATTTGCAGATGCAAGTTTTGGAAGTGACACTACAGACAGGAAAAGTACGTCTGGAGTTTGCTACATGTACAATCAGGGTCTGTTTGATTGGTCATGCAAGAAGCAAACAACAGTTAGCTTAAGTACTTGTGAAGCTGAACTGAATGCACTGTCTTATTCACTTAAGGATTGTGAATGGTTAGTACAATTGTGCAAAGATATGAAAATTCCTGTCAAATGTCCAATCCAGGTTTACCAGGACAACAAAGCATGTTTAGCTTTGCTGAAGTCTGAAGGTTGTAAGCAAAGCACGAAGCACTTGCAATTAAAGTTGCAGCATGCTAGGGAATGTATTCAGAAGGGACTCGTAACGGTGTCCTATATGCCAGGTAATGAAATTCCTGCTGATGTATTGTCCAAGATTGTATCAAGGGATCAACACTGTACCTATGTGCAGAAGTTGGGTTTGTACTGATATTGTACGAACACGCTGCCCAGTGATGTTCACAGAAAGGGGGAGGATGTTGGTTTCTGCTTTCCTTCACTGTGCAGCGAAAGAGCTTGTCACGAGACAGGTGTTTACATTCCACAGTCTGTACTGTTGGAGTTTCTCACGGGAAAGGGAGACTGGATGTGACGTACACTGGTTTCCTGTTTTTCACTGTGTGATTCTCTCCAAGCTGTTGAGGAGAGAGGATGCATTTTCTGCTCCGGCAGAGGCAAGATGTCTTTCTGTAATATATCTGCTTTGAACTGTAAATAAAGCAATATAGAGTATGTAGTACGTACTCCTCATCCTTCTGCTGGGCACGGAACTCTGCTTTACACCAACAATTGCTCTCCCGGTGCTCTCCTACCTCTTCTCCTCAGCGGTGGAAGTGGCGTGGCAAGGTCGTGGCTCCCCTCTTTTTTCTCCTTACTCTTTTTCTCTCTTCCTTCTCCTTCTACTCTCCTCCTTCTCACTGCATCGGCTCCAGGGTATTCCTGGCCCCAGAGCGCTGCTGGGCAGTCGGCTGAGTGGCAGGGCACTCTTGCTCCCGACTCAATTTGGGTCATGGGGGCGGTCAGCGGTTCCCCCAGTTGATGCACCGGGCATCCCTGATTCCCCCTGGGCAGGGGTGGTGGTGGTGGCAGTATCAGCAGCCCAGAGTCATCCTGGGAGCACAGTTGGCTCTGGCTGGCTTCAGGAGCTTCTCGCTGCCGTGGCGCCTGCCACTTTGCCACGCCAAAAGTCCCCATATGATGTGTGAACCAATCACGCAACATTCATTCCCTACTAATAAATCTACAACACTTAAAATATAACTCCGGAGACATTAAATGAAATCCGGGGACATTCCGGGGACAGATTTGTGAATCCGGGGACTGTTTCCAGGAAACGGAGATGTCTGGTAACCATACACCAGTGTGGTCAATGGAAGGGGGTTATGGGAGTTGCAGTCGAACATTAGTATGTTTTTATATGTGTTGGAGGGACGCGGGTGGCGCTGTGGGTAAAAGCCTCAGCGCCTAGGCCTTGCCGATCGAAAGGTCGGCGGTTCGAATCCCCGTGGCGGGGTGCGCTCCCGTTGCTCGGTCCCAGCGCCTGCCAACCTAGCAGTTCGAAAGCACCCCCGGGTGCAAGTAGATAAATAGGGACCGCTTACCAGCGGGAAGGTAAACGGCGTTCCATGTGCTGCGCTGGCTCGCCAGATGCAGCTTTGTCACGCTGGCCACGTGACCCGGAAGTGTCTCCGGACAGCGCTGGCCCCCGGCCTCTTGAGTGAGATGGGTGCACAACCCTAGAGTCTGGCAAGACTGGCCCGTACGGGCAGGGGTACCTTTACCTTTACCTTTATATGTGTTGGAAGCCGCCCAGAGTGGCTGGGGCAACCTAGCCAGATGGGTGGGGAATAATAATAATAATAATAATAATAATAATAATAATAATAATGCCACAGGTAAGCCACCTCTGGCCTGGGGAGGCCCAGCTGCAAGTGCTTACCTAGCAGTGGACAAGGGCAAGGAGGAGATGACAGCAACCAGCAACTGCTTCTGCCTCTCAGTTTCCTCTGGACCTCAGTTGCCTAGGAAGCTGGGAAACTTCCTTATTTTGAGTCGGGCCTTTGGACCACCTAGCTTAGTATCGTGTGCACTGATTGGCTGCAGCTTTCCAGGCAAAATATTACCAGCCCTACCTGGAAATGTAGGGGATTGAACTTGAGGCCTTCTGCATAAGCCTTTGTGGCTTAGGTCCCTTGTATTTACGGGACCACCTCTCTTGGTATGCCCCGCAGAGGACCTTAAAGTCCATGAATAATCATAGTTTAGAGGTCCCGGGCCCTAAGGAAGTCAGATTATCCTCCACCAGGGCAAGGGCCTTCTCGGTGATGGCTCCAACCTGGTGGAATGCTCTGTCCTATGAGACCAGGGCCCTGCAGGATTTAACCTCCTTCCGCAGGGCCTGTAAGACAGAGCTATTCTGCCTGGGTTTCAATCAGAACTTAGCCTGATATTTTATTCCCCTTCCTTCCCCCCCTCCCCTTTTTATGAAGATTACCCACTCTGGGATTCCACAGCTAATTCTCCCCTGGTCTCCTCGCTGGCCCAAATAGGACTAATTTAGCCAGCTAGCCTTGGTGATCATCTAGTGTTTATTGGATGGATTTCCCCCCTAAACTGATTTTGAATTATGAATTTATTGTTATTCATGTTTTATACTGTATTTTATGCTGTTTTTGGTTGCATCAATTAAGTGTTTTAAATTTGTTGTTAGCCGTCCTGAGCCCGGTTTTCTGAACCGGAAACGGTGGGGTATAAATAAATTATTATTATTATTATTATTATTATTATTATTATTATTATTATTATTTAAAGCAGATGAGCTACGATGCTTCTTGTTAGTAGCTCCCTCTCGTTAGCAGCCTGACTTGATGCTCATCTTTTAGGAGGCCGGGAAAGGATAAATACTTTTTTATTTATTTTCTGTGTGGGCAGATAAACACTGTCAGTAACGTGTATGGTTTATCGCCTTCTTTTTATTTTGATGGCATTTTTGAATTGAAGATCAGCGCAAGAGATCTTTGAGTCTCTTTTGCAAATAGCATGGAATGAATTCAAAATGAAATAATGAAAATGCTATCTTTATCTTCATCACCATCGTCTCTCCAGCTCCTCTTGGCTCAGCAACTGTTGCAGTTTCCACATCAGTTGCAAATCATGGACAGGAAGACAATAGCTTCTCCCCAGACAGCACTTGCTGAAGATCAGAGGCTCCATCTTCCTTTTCCATCGCAGCACTGTGTTGCGAAGAATTTCTCCTCCAAGCCCAGTGCTGCAGTGGGAAGGAAGATGGGTTCTGGTGGGCCGTTTCAAAGGGCTCTGTGGGCCTGATCCAAACTATGGGTTTTCCATCCCTGCTCTAAGTTCTCGAGCAGGAGGCCTTTTGAATCACCTGGTACATATTTTTTAAAAATGGACATACCAAAGATTGAACCTGCGCTCCCTCCCAAAACTTTGCATACGATAATGGGCACACTGTTTAGAAAGCATGAAGACAAATGGTAGAAATCCTTTAATAATGTTTTAAAAGCCCAACAGATTGAGCATAGATTGCATGTGAGTATCCCCCACACTGCACTCCTGTTTTCTGAGGATATACTTGAAACACTTTCCATTACAGATTTCTGATTTATTTTATATATCTCTGTTAAGTCAATCTGAAACATGCTTTTTGTTTTAAAAAGTGGCTAACACGTGCAAATAGGGACGCGGGTGGCGCTGTGGGTAAAAGCCTCAGCGCCTAGGCCTTGCCGATCGAAAGGTCGGTGGTTCGAATCCCCGCAGCGGGGTGCGCTCCCGTTGTTCGGTCCCAGCGCCTGCCAACCTAGCAGTTCGAAAGCACCCCCGGGTGCAAGTAGAAAAATAGGGACCGCTTACTAGCGGGAAGGTAAACAGCGTTTCCGTGTGCTGCGCTGGCTCGCCAGAGCAGCGATGTCACGCTGGCCACGTGACCCGCAAGTGTCTCCGGACAGCGCTGGCCCCCGGCCTCTTGAGTGAGATGGGCGCACAACCCTAGAGTCTGTCAAGACTGGCCCGTACGGGCAGGGGTACCTTTACCTTTACCTTTAACACGTGCAAATGGTGGTGGTGGTGGTAATGTTATTTTTACTGAGGAGGGAATTCTAAACTTGGATCAATACCTCATGCTCTGAACACAGTGCAGTTGTAACATCACTGCATTGGCTACATCAAGCAATGGCGCAAAGTTTATGGGCAAAAAAATCAGTACTGCATTTTGACATTCCCCACTGATATAAGAATTTTTAGGTCTTATATATATATAATAAATGTTCATAAATGTACCAAGCAAACACATATATAAATATATAAACCACATGTCTAAAACCCACAGGAGAAGTCCTAAAGCCATTTTGACTCTTTCAGTCACCTCAAATATTTCTCTACAAGGTCGAAGGAAATGCAGAAACCTCCCCATTGTCTCTTGTCCTCACAAATCCTGCCTTAAGGGCAGTGGCGTAGCGTGGGGGGTGCAGGGGGGGGCCGGCCGCACCGGGCACAACATCTGGGGTTAGGGCAAATCCACGGGTTAGGGGGCGCAAATCCACGGGTTAGGGGATGCAAATCCACGGGTTAGGGGGCGCAAATTACTTGCCTTGCCCCGGGTGCTGACAACCCACGCTACGCCACTGCTTAAGGGCACATTTAAGGTGTGAATAGGGTGAGCCTGTGACCTGGCTCAGGAATTAAGTATTATCCCCAGGTAATCCAGTCAAGTGACCATTAACAGGTAACCTGGCAGACAGGGTAAAAACAACGCACTCAGATTTCTGTTGTAGACCACCTTTTCTGTGATGTAGGTGTGATGTATCTGAGGGGTGGTCTTGGGCTACACCCCTTCTGTGATGTATGTATGATGTATGGAGGGGTGGTCTTGAGCTCCAGGGCAGGGAATTTAAAATGTCTATATAAGGGCAGGCACACCTTGGTTCTGGGTTCCTCCTCCTTTCCTGCGTGTGAGGGGAGCACCCTGTTGCAACAGATCAATAAAGATCAGGCTTACTAGCTGCTTTGCTTCTCAATATTCTCTGGTTGGCCTCTGTTATTTTCTCCTACCCATAGAGAACCTACAAAAGGACTCTATATGGGCTCTTGGGTACCCCATAAGGGAAAAGGAGCAGGTTTTTTTACTTATATCACCACCCTGTGTGTTTCCTCTGCCATACGCACACAGTTCCAATTAGCCATGCTCTATTGTGGTGTGTGTGGGGGGGGGGACGCGGGTGGCACTGTGGGTAAAAGCATCAGCGCCTAGGACTTGCCAATCGAAAGGTTGGCAGTTCGAATCCCCGCAGCGGGGTGCGCTCCCGTCGCTCGGTCCCAGCGCCTGCCAACCTAGCAGTTCGAAAGCACCCCCGGGTGCAAGTAGATAAATAGGGACCGCTTACTAGCGGGAAGGTAAACGGCGTTCCGTGTGCTGCGCTGGCTCGCCAGATGCAGCTTGTCACGCTGGCCATGTGACCCGGAAGTGCACAACCCTAGAGTCTGTCAAGACTGGCCCGTACGGGCAGGGGTACCTTTACCTTTTATTGTGGTGTGTGTATGTGTGTGCCATTGATTTTTTTAAATTGGGGGGAAGAGTAATTCCTGGCTCAACTGCATCACGAGCATTTAGTAAGCTGTTCCCCACTGTTAACTGAAATACAGGAGAAAACACCCACAACCCGGATCTATAATTAGGAAGGCATATGCTGGCTTTGGACAGGCAAATCCTTAACTAGACTGGCCGCCTGTGTCAACTCGCAACAACTAGTGTAACCAATGGGACATCTAGACTTGAATGCTGAACAGAGAGCATCTCACTGTGAACTGCCTGCCGTAATTCCAGAGGGTGGGAAAAAATGTGTAAAGCAATCGCCGGGTATTTGTCCAGCAGCTTCTCTGAAAGACGCAATCAGTTCATGGACTTTATGGAGGCAGAAAGAGAAGCTAAGTTAATTGAACAAATGATCCATAGCAAATTATTCGCAAGACTCTAATCAACAGCTCCGTGCGGCGGGGGGGGGGGGGGGAGACACACATCCAAGATGTAACATGCAATTAACTTTATCACATTTGATTAAGACCAAACTCAAGTGCTTATCTGGATAACTGTTTATATAGCTGGATTCTAATCAACTGGAAGGGGACTTTACAGTTTGCTTTGTCAGGATGTTGTCCTCAAGGTCTTACAATATTCTCGGTTATGGTATCCTGCAATATCGATGATTATTCCTTTTCCCAGGGACTGTGAGTGTGGTGACCCAAATCTGTATCTTATGTATGTGAGTGTTAATTTTCATTTTCATGTAACTGTATTGTTTTCTCATTACAGTGGTACTTCGGGTTACAGACACTTCAGGTTACAGACTCCGCTAACCCAGAAATAGTACCTCGGGTTAAGAACTTTGCTTCAGGATGAGAACAGAAATCCGTGCTCTGGCGGCAGAGGGAGGTCCCATTAGCTAAAGTGGTGCTTCAGGTTAAGAACAGTTTCAGGTTAAGAACGGACCCCCAGAACAAATTAAGTTCTTAATCCAAGATATCACTGTACATTTATTTCAATATAAATGCTTGGCAGGGGGTTGGACTCGATGGTCCTTGTGGTCTATTCCAACTCTATGATTCTATGATTCAATATGTTATTGTGCTATATGTTTTGATTAAATAAATAAGAAGAAATATCAATAAAAGCTAAGGGGTTTCTAATTTTCAGTGGAAGATTTATTCTCGTGAAATGCAAGGCTGTCTCAAGGGCTAAGCTGACCTGCCTTTTGAGCTGTTCCCCAAGTGTGGGGAACCTGCGGCAGCACAGAAGTTGCTGAACTACAGCTGCCATCATCCCTGGCTACTGGTCCACTTGGCTGGGGCTGATGGGATTTGGAGTCCAACAACATCTGGAAGGCCACTGCTATGGGGAAGTTCTGAGAAAAGCTTTAGGATCTTCCACCACTCCCCACTCTCCAACAAAGTAGCACAAAACCATGGGCAATTGTTCCTTCTGGAGGGTTTGCATTCAGATCAGGGATTTGCAGTATGGAGAGAGCAGTTTCACATCTCCCAAACTAACGTGCAAATGGGAGCAATGCTTTCAATACTCCTCCAATTTTTTTGCTTCTGTTCTCAATCGGTAGAACACGAGACTCTTAGCCTTAGGGTCATGGGATCAAGCTGCAAAAGATTCCTGTATTGCAGAGGGTTGGACTACATGACCCTTGTAGTCCCTTCCAGCTCTGTAATGCTATGATTATGTATATATGTATGCCCAAATGAATGTATCATCAGAGGTGGATTTAAGGCAGTGTGAGTGTTTCCACCACGCTGGGCACCAAGCCTAGGGGATGCTGCTGGGCATTTCAACTATGTTGTAGTCAGTGAATTGAGCAGAACAGAAGGCAAGAGGCTGGGGGCGCCGAATTTTGGGCTCACACAGGTGCCACCGAAACTCAACAGACCCAAGTCCACCTCTGGTAGCAACTTCATGCGGCTTTAAAATAATGCAAACAGCACAGGCTACTTCAGAAATGGAATTGAATGCTCATGCAAAACGTACACAGACTGGGAAGGTAAAAAAGTAAAGGACCCCTGGACGGTTAAGTCCAGTCAAAGGTGACTATGGGGTTGCGGCACTCATCTCGCTTTCAGGCCAAGGGAGCCGGCGTTTGTCCACAGACAGATTTCCAGGTCATGTGGCCAGCAGGACTAAACCACTTCTGGCACAACGGAACACCGTGACAGAAACTAGAGTGCATGGAAATGCCTTTTACCTTCCCGCCGCAGTGGTACCTATTTATCTACTTGCACTGGCGTGCTTTCAAACTGCTAGGTTGGCAGGAGCTGGGTCAGAGAAACAGGAGCTCACCCCATCGTGGGGATTCGAACTACCGACCTTCCAATCTGCAAGCCCAACAGGCTCAGGGTTTAGACCACAGCGCCACCGTACTAAGAAGTCCATCTCTAATTCAGATGGACCATGCACAACTCTCATTCACAGCAACCTTGTAACTTGTTGCGGGCCAGCCTTGCATTACTAACTAGCTAGGATTTGAGTGGAACTAATGCATCTGAGTGGAGCCAATGATATGGCTATTAGTCATTTATTTTTTTGGTGCTGCTCATCCTTCTGTGGGTGGGGAGGTCATTTTATACTACTGGGTGCGGTTTTTTAATGGATGGACACTTCTAGTGCAGCTGCTTTGTTTTGATGGGGCTTTATTGCATATTTTGAGACCCCCCCCTTGTTAAGCACCACAGGTCTTTTGTGTGAAGCAACTCGTAAACTGAATAAATCTCATTTAATCTCAGATAGAAGCAGGACACTGCCAAAAGAACCATCATCATCAACAATAAAGGTAGCATTGTCGTGTAGCATTATCACCACCTTCAACATCATATTTAAATCCCATTTTTCCTGAAGGTGGCATGCATGATTCTCCCCCACCTTTTTTTAAACGCAATGCAATGGTCCTGTGAGGTAGGTTAGGCTGAGAGGCAGGCCTAAGAGATCATCCAATGGGCTTCATGGCTGGATGGGGATATGAGCCCTGGTGCTCATAGTCATTCTCCCTCCCTTATAAGGATTAAAGTAGAATTGGGCCCAGGATATATAGCTTATTGTTAAAGGAATGAGTTAATGGAATGAAGCCAGTTATAAGGGAGCCTAAGCTTGAAGTTAAAATGGGACCCAGCACTATGTGGCAGAGATAAGATAAGCAACCACAAGTCATTCTTCAAAGGAAACTCCCGTCTTTGCTATCTGCCAGCATTCTCCAACCAGGTGCTAAACGGATAAAGGACAACTTGGCTGACAGAAGTTATTCCAGAGTCTTTGATAAATACCTTCAAAATAGAGTCCCGTGGCTGTAAGAGACACCTCTTCTAAATGTAGTGTGACATGTTGTCACTGATGAGCACTGAGCGGAATGCGAGCCAGGGCAGGTGAAAACGAGTTAACCTTTTCATCACGGTAATAGTCAGGGTTTTTCCCCCCAGCCAGAACTCTCTGGAACCAGTATATCCGGTGCCGTGGTGCAAAGAGCCCTCCGGCACACACACACACCTGTTTCCCAGAGAGCCAGTGTGGTGTAGTGGTTAAGAGCGGTAGTCTTGCAATCTGGGGAACCGGGTTCGCATCTCCGCTCCTCCACATGCAGCTGCTGGGTGACCTTGAGCTAGTCACACTTCTCTGAAGTCTCTCAGCCCGACTCACCTCACAGAGTGTTTGTTGTGGGGGAGGAAAGGAAAGGAGAATGTTAGCCGCTTTGAGAATCCTTCGGGTAGTGGCTGGAGGGCGGCACCTCTGGTGGGGAAGAGGCAGAGGCTCTGGGCGCAGCGCTGCTTCAGCGAGGCAGGCGAGGGCGGCGAACTGATGTTGAGGTTTGCCGCGCCCAGTCTCTGCCTCTTCCCTGGCGCCCATGCCACAGTGGCCATGGCAGCTGGGGCCTCCAATCATGGCGCTGTTTCAGCGAGGCGGGCAACGGCAGCGAGCTGATACCGGGAGCATCCAGCCTCCGCCTCTTCCCTGGCGCCCTCCAGAACTTGGCGCCCCACACCACTTGCCTCTATGGGCAAGATGCCCCTGTCTGGAACTCAGTTCCAGCACCTCTCAGATGGGTGGCCGCCATTGCCATTCTAAGAAAAAGAGGAATGTGTTCATGGCATAGTTGTCAACTTACAGATTTGAAAATAAGGGACCAGTAGCCTTGAAAATAAGGGATCAGCAGCCAAAATAATGGATTTTAGTCAACCAGCTGAAATACAAAGTTAAAAGGGACCAGATAATTTGGGAGAGCAGCGCCAGTTTTTAGCCCTTCATTTCCAGAGGTTGCTGCTCAAGACACCAGCTGATGAAACACTGCAATTAAATAACTACAAGCAGCAACCACTTTTCGCGCAAAATAAAGTCCAAGCTACGAAGATGCTGCTGCAGTTCTGTATCTTTTCTCTCGTGCTCCATCTGCAGCTCTCAGTTCCATCAGGCGGGGCGGGAGGGGGGGGGGAATAGCACCCGAAGTAAACCCGCAGATCAGACCATCTATGCTAGTCTACCACTACAAATCTATGGGAGAAGTGCTTATGGTCCTTCCTCCGCTTTCCCCCTCTATGGTTAGCCTTTGGAACACCTGCCCGCGCCTCCGCCTCCTCCTCCTCTCTCTGAACTGCTTTCTCTATGGTTGCCCTCGCTCTCCTCTCAAGGCTCCTCAGCAATTCATAGGCTGTGCCAGGCTGCCCATCTCATCTGGGTCCTTCGGCGGCACAGCCGCAGTACGGCCTAGCGGGAGTGGTGGTGACGGGCAGAGGGGAGGCCCCAGGCAGAGATGCTCAGTTCGGCAGCCAGGAGGAGGATGGCGGCGGAAGGGCCCGAGGCTCCCACCAGTCCCGGTGGGGAGGGGCTTCTGGGGGCCGAGGCTGGTGAGAGGAGGCCAGAGGGGGGCGGGGCGGGCAGCCAAGCAACACAGTTGGAGCCTCCCTCCTCCCTGGCCAGCAGGGAGGGAGGGAGGGAGAGGAGCTGCTTCCTTTGAAACCTGGGAAATTTAAGGGACATCATCAATAAGGGACAGCAGTGGGACACGGCGCTGGGATAAGGGAGTTTCCCGCCAAATAAGGGACGGTTGACAGATATGGTTCATGGTGAGTTCTGGTACCTCTTTTTCTAGAAAAATAGCACTGGTAAGAGCCATGCCCCGTGCATTTCTTTCCTTCATCCCACCTGCACTATGCACATCATGGCTTGCCTCCCAAAGAGTCCCGGGAACTGCACTTTGCCAAGGGTGCTGGGGAACAGGGGTCTCCTAACAACTCTCTGCACCCTTAACACGCTGCAGTTCTCCAGGTTCTTTGGGACAAGACATGGCTGTTGGAAGTGGTATGATGCTGCTTTGAAATGCACAGCACTGTCAGGGCCTTATTAAAGCGGGACAAAACCACATAGTCCATTAAACAAACCCCCAAAGGCAATTAGCAATAAATGCTACTGAGGCTTCCTTGGCTATCAAAGTGATGCTGCTGCGATTTCTTGTTTACTTGACCTTGTTATTACCATTCCCCCATCCGAGCAGAAGGCTTGTAAATTTACCTGACCAGCCTTTTCATTATAGGAGACTTTTCCTCCTTGGGGAAATAATTTCAGCTGCCTATAGCTGCCTGCTAACTAGTGGTCTTGTCGCATGGCATAAAAAGGCACCGGGGGAAGGTGATGATAAGAGGAGGGATAAGGTCATAAGAAGAGCCAGGCTGGATCAGAAGACTTATCTAGTCCAGCATCTTGTTTGTCACAGGGGCCAACCAGATGCCCCAGGGATGCCCTCAAGCAGGGGCATGAAGGCAATAGCCCCCTGCCCCTACCTGCAGTTTCCAGCAGCCAGTATAGCTAATGCCACAGAAGACAAAATTGGGATTCAATATGACATTAACAGATCAAAACTAACCTTAACTAACAAAATGAATTTCGACAGGGACAAATGTAAGCTTTGGCACTTAGGCAGGAAGAACCAGCTGCTCAAATATAAGATGGGGGACATCTGGCTTGCCAGTAGAATATGCAAAAATGATCTAGGGGTCTTGGTGGACCACAACCTTAGCATGAGTCAACAGTTACAGATAGGTGTTGGTCTGCCATAGTCAAAACAAAAAAAATTCCTTCCAGTAGCACCTTAAAGACCAACTAAGTTAGTTCTTGGTATGAGCTTTCGTGTGCATGCACACGAAAGCTCATACTAAGAACTAACTTAGTTGGTCTTTAAGGTGCTACTGGAAGGAATTTTTTTTGATGAGTCAACAGTGTGATGGAACTGGGTGGGGGGAAGCTAATGCTATTCTAGGCTGCATCAACAGAAGTATAGTGTTCAGATCATGGGAAGTCATAGTCCCACTCTCTTCTGCCTTGGTCAAGCGACACCTGGAATACTGTGCCCAGTTCTGGGCACCACAGTTTAAGAAGATGTTGACAAGCTGCAACGTGTGAAGAGCAGGGCAACCAAGATGATCAAGGGTCTGGAAACTAAGCCTTATGAGGAATGGTTGAAGGAGCTGGGTATGTTTAGCCTGGAAAAGAGGAGACTGTGAGGAGATATGATAGCCATCTTCAAATGGGTTGTCACATGGAGGAGGGAGTATGCTTGAGGAGGGAGATTCCGACTTAACATCAGGAAGAACTTTCTGATGGTATGAGCTGTTCAACAGTGGCTGGCTGGCCATCTGTCACGGATGCTACAGTAAAGATTCCTGCATTGCATGGGGTTGGACTAGATGACCCTCAGGGTCCCTTCCAACTGCAGTTCTATGATTCTATAATATTCAGAAGCATTATGCTTCTTATGACCTGTAACCATTGATAGATTTAGGACTATTCCATACTTCTGCATGTCTCATGCCTAGAAAACACAGGTCTAAGTAGTTTCCCCCTTTCCCCGCTCCTTTCCCAGGGAAAATCCGCTCTTTAGCTCTAAATCAGAACAAACAGTAATCCTCAGAAAGCCCAAATTGCTGTTTGTTCCAACTGAGCACTGAAGAACAATTTCCCTGGGCTAAAGAGGAGGTGTGGATAAGCCCTTATGCTCCATGAATTTTTCTAAACTTCCACATCTTGTGGAAGCAAATTATTTGAGATTACACACACACACACACACACACACACACACACACACACACACAGTGGTGCCTTGGGTTAAGTACTTAATTCATTCCTGAGATCCGTTCTTAACCTGAAACTGTTCTTAACCTGAAGCACCACTTTAGCTAATGGGGCCTTCTGCTGCCACTGTTGTTTTGTGGCTTATTATGTTTTTGTGTTGTACTCTGCTCTAGTATTTTCCAATGGGAATTCACATAAATATATTGTTATAGATTTAAGGGTGGGGGGATCTCTTCCCCCCCCCCCAAAAGCCTAGAATGCAATAAATGCTAGGATTTGTATTATTTGGGACATGGAAATGTGGACAAATGCATCATGACACATTCGTTGTGGTCAATTTTTATTGCAACTAGAGTGGAGAATATTACTTAATGATTGCTACATTGTAAATACATGATGAATACAAGTCATAAAGGAAAAGGAGCAATCTGCTACCTCCATATGTGCTGCTCTTATGTAAACAGAAACAGCAAAAAAAGCCAAAATAGCACAGCTCCCCTGCCCATCCAAAAAACAGCAACCAAGAACCGTATTGTATACTGTCAGGGTAGGAGGGACATATGGTGAATTGGTGGGAGCTAGTTTGCTGATAAATGATGGTATAGTGATTAATCGTTTAAGAGTCAATTCTCAATTAGCCTATTTAATGAAACCAACTTTTTCAAGCCTTCTCGGAAGCAAAGCCCTCTGTTGACTCATGGCAATGCGAACTTTCCCAACCTTACGTTCAACTGAAATCAGTGCTGATCGGACTGCACGTTCTTGCGACACAGAAGAGCGCAGATAATTTTTTATCAGTTTGGACTTTGAAAATGACCTTTCATCAGTCACAAACCTTTCAGGTACAGGTTAAATAATATAAAGTGCTACACCTAAATTGGGTTAAATATATCAAATATTTCACATGGATAAACTGAAGGTGGGTTGCCGAAGCCATGTGTTTTTCTTGAGGCTGATTATATTACCTTAAAAAAACCCAAAACTCTCTTGATCTTGCTGAATCATTTGCTGGATACACATTACCAGCTAAAAACATAGCTTGGTCGTTCTTTTATTTATGTGGATTGAAACTGGTTGGGAGGGGTGCATCAAAATGCAGTGTTTCACATGAAATGATGGGATGGAGACAGGAGAGGTATGGATTATGGCTAACCCTGCAGATACACCACTTCCCAAAGCAGCATGCGCTGCATAAAGAGTAAATGGGAGTGTGTACACAGCCAGCATCTGTGTACAAACCTGCCCAGGTGTTAAGATCCTTGGGTGAGCACCTCCTCTCAGTCTCATCAACATGGATGCTTGGGTTGAGATTCCTCCACTGCCGGGGGTTGGACTAGAGAGCTCTCAGGATCCCTTCCAAGTCTACCATCCTATGCTTCTATGATCAGAGGCACCATTGGCAATGACACAAGAGCGAGCCTTTTCTGTGGCTGTTCCCACATTGTGGAATTCCCTCCTAAGAGAGGTTAGATTGGCTCCCTCTTAGGTATACTTCCTATTCAGACAGGATAAGGTGTAGATGCTGATCAGCAGGTGGCGTTGTGGTCTAAACCACTGAGCCTCTTGGGCTTGCCGATCAGAAGGTCAGTGGTTCGAATCCCTGCGATGGGGTGAGCTCCCATTGCTGTGTCCCAGCTCCTGCCAACCTAACAGTTCGAAAGCACACCAGTGCAAGTAGATAAATAGGTACCACTGTGGTGGGAAGGTAAATGGTGTTTCCATGTTCTCTGGTTTCTGTCATGGTGTCCTGTTACACCAGAAGAGTTTTAGTCATGCTGGCCACATGACCCAGAAGGCTGTCTGTGGACAAACGCTGGCTCCATCGTCCTAAAAGCGAGATGAGCACCAAAACTCCATAGTCGCCTTTGACTGGACTTAACCATCCAGGGGTCCTTTACCTTTTAACCTTTTATTCAGACAAGCTAAGGTGCTGACCACTGGGCTGCTGTCAGAGCAATCTATGCATTAATGCTGGTTTAAAATGTTTTGAATGTATTTTAGCTATTGTTTTAAACCCACTTCATTTTTATTGCTTTGTAACAGCGCATTTTAATGTTGTTAAGCTGCCTTGAGTCCCAATATAAATACGTTAAATACGTTGAATAATAATTTTAGAAATGGCTCCCTCAAAATCTCCTTGCTCTTTGCCCAACTCCGATTCTCATGCTGCTCCAGAATGGTAATGATGTGATGCCATTTTGATTAGCTCAAAAAATAATGGGGTTAATGGTATGCAGCCATTCCTTTCACTACCTGCATTTGCAACAACAGCAAATAGCCAAGGCAGGAGAGAAATCCTGCCATATGCCCTTTCCCTAAAACCCACTGCTTTTGAAAAAAATAATATATTATTTGCTTTCGAAAAAATGAAATGAAAAACACCCCCACCTTTCTTTGCAATGCAACCATAAAGGCCGCGAAGAACAAACAGAATGAAATGAAAGTCCGTCGCAAGAAGAAAAGAAATATTGCAATATAATAAAAGAGCAGATAATTAAAACAATGCAGAGAAGCAATAAAAATATCAAAGCCTGAAAAGGTCTTTGTAACTTAAAAAAAGGACATTACCTACTTTTAAATGAAGATAGTTCTGAGACAATGTTCCCTAGTTGCTGGGGAAACACCAGTGTGATTTTGATTTGTTTTGCTTTTCCAGCAACAAATTTTGTGCTCAAAGTGGCTCCCAGTACTCACAGGAGCATTAGGAAAGGGAGCATCATAAGCACTATATAGTCGTACCTTAGTTCTCGAACTTAATCCATTCCAAAAGTCCATTCGATTTCCGAAAATGTTCAAAAACCAAGGCGTGACTTCCGATTGGCTGCAGGAGCTTCCTGCACTCAATCAGAAGCTGCGGAAGCTGCGTCGGACATTCAGGTTCCAAAGAACGTTTGAAAACCAGAACCCTTACTTCCAGGTTTTCAGCATTCAGGAGCCAAAACGTACGAGTACCAAGGCGTTCAAGAACCAAAGTACGACTGTACAGTCATACCTCATGTTACGTCCGCTTCATGTTACGTTCTTTCAGGTTATGTCCCACGGCGGCCCAGAAGTACCGGAAAGGGTTACTTCCAGGTTTTGCAGCTCGTCGCATGCGCAGATGCACAAAATGACATCATGCGCATGCGCAGATGTGGCAAATCACAACCCATGCATGCACAGACGCACCACTGCGGGTTGAGCTTTTTTCATGTTGCGAACAGGCCTCTGGAACGGACCCCGTTCGCAACCAGAGGTACCGCTGTAATACCAAATGCAGTAAACATATAACTTAAGCAAACAACAAACAATAAATTCATTAATACAATTCAGAAAAACCATAGCAATTCAAAATATTGGAAAGAGCTGCTGAGCACATCCTTTCTCAGGGAAGGGGCATCTTCTTGGCTCAGTGCAGCACCCAGCCCACTCCAAGGCAATATTATATTTTTAAGCTTGAATTCTTTCCACCTTGCTGACCGCCCCCCCCCCCCAATGATCTGGGCCCAGTGTCTAGCTTCAGGCTCTCCATGAAAGGCAGCCCAGCAGAGGCCAAGAATACGTAGACGCAGCTCTGGATCAAAAGCTGACTCGACAGGCGGTACATACCCTCCAAGTGTCCCGATTTTCCAGGGACGGTCCCAGAATTACGAAAGCCACCCTGGCTTCTGATTTGATCCGGGGATGTTCCTATTTCCCTCACAGGCATCGCTGCTGAGCTCAGGAAGGAGGATGTACACAGGTTGTACATTGAAAATAAAGGTATTATTATTATTATTATTATTATTACCCGGCGCTTGTTGTGAGTGATGACGATGGTGGCTGTGGTGACAGCAAGGGAGCACCCTGTTGCCTCTCCATGGCTGCCATTGCCGGCCTCCTCCCTTGGGAAGCTCGTAGCAGCTGCCAGAGAGCAGGCAAGGAGGGAAGACTGCTGCCACTGTGGCCCAACCTTGTGTGACGTACCAGCTCTGAAGTGCAGGCGGAGGGCAGGGTGTCAGGCGACAGAGAATCCAACCCCCCATGATAGGTTGCCATGAACAGGTAAGACAAGGAAAGTTCTTGCCAATGCTTTTTATTCAATATTCACAGAGAGAGGCTTAGAAATGCAGCCTCTTGGAGTAATGGTGTTGCTGCGAGTTAAACCCCACCCCCTCCGTCTCTCCCACTTCCTCATGAGAGAGCCAGTGTGCTGTAGTGGTTAAGAGCGATAGACTCGTAATCGGGGGAACCGGGTTCACTTCCCCGCCCCTCCACATGCAGCTGCTGGGTGACCTTGGGCCAGTCACACTTCTCTGAAGTCTCTCAGCCCCACTCACCTCACAGAGTGTTTGTTGTGGGGGAGGAAGGGAAAGGAGAATGTTGGCCGCTTTGAGACTCCTTCAGGTAGTGATAAAGTGGGATATCAAATCCAAACTCTTCTTCTTCTTCTCATGAGTCATCGCAATGCGTGCTGGAAAGTGCTTTCTGCCTCTGAGCTCTCTGCTCTCCTACTTTCAATGCCTGCCGGGTTCTGGGAGAGGGGGGTCTGCATTGCTTTCTAAAGACACTGAGTCTGTCAGCTGTCTCTCCTCTGGCGCTTCTTCCTCCTCTTCTCCTATTATTTCCCAGCTTTCCCCCTCATCTCCCTCTGAGCTGTGACCTCCCTTAAACCCCTGTTGTAATTCTGAACTGTCTCCTTCCTTCTCTGGGGAGATGGTCTCCACCATTCCTCCTCTGCCCAGAGAGGAGTGAAAGGAGTAATGATTTTTTATTATTATTTTTAAAAATGCTTTGTGCATCTTCGTCTAATCTTGCCCCTTCCTAAAATTTATTTATTGATCTGTGTTTTTCTTTTTGTAAATCTACCAAAAAATAAAATGAAATCGAAATTTTCTGAAGGCGGCAGAAGACGTGTGTGCCGTGTCCCGTTGGTGCAATGGTACTTGCCTTTCTTCTGATAGGAAATGCTTTTCAGGGCAGGGACAATGGAGCGTTGAGGAGCATCAGTTTGGAGGAGTGAGAAATGTCCCTGTTTTCCTCTGAGGAATGTTGGAGGGTATGGAAGTCGAGTCAGTGGTTCGACTCTCCTCCCCTTTCCCTTTTGCCTGTAGCAGCTGCTTGTCTTTTTAAAGCAGCCTGTCAGATCCCAGTGTCTTCCAGAACTCATCCAGGTGCTGCTTGCTCCTTCCCTCTCCCTCAGGGAAAGCCCAGCCGCCACCACAGAGAAGCTGATTCAGCATGAGGTGTGAGGTGGGTGGGTGGTTGGACGCTTCTCCACTCTCTCTGGGGAACTCTGTGTTAGAATTCCTGCTCCATGATTGCAGTCATGGGATTGTTGTCTTTCACATGGCGGTGTATGTTTTGACTCCACAGAGTGGGAAGTGACGAAGACAGGATGTTTGTGTTACTGTGTTCCGTGAAGTGGGACTATTGTCTTTGTCCTTTCTCTTTGCTGTCTGATGCTAGAGAGAGAGGGAGCCATGTTGCAGTGCTCCGTCTGTGTTTATATGTAAATAAAGTAGATTAGCCAAAACGCTCAGTTGCTGAGGTCTGTCACGCGAGATGCGCAAACTCTGTGGATCCCTAAGTGTGCTGGTGTCTGTTGGCATCGGTCACTGTGATGTTTGGGCTGAAGAAAGCTTTTGAAGCTCCTGAACGAAAGACCAGGAGGGAGAGAACATGCCAGTTGGGCATGTGTCTCTGCCAGGGTCCTACTCGAGTGTAGGCTGAACTCTTGACACTCTGTGGGGGGAGGGGGGAAATAGCATTTTGTTAAAGGCATCTCTCCAATCTCTCCTAAAACAGGTGAAAATATTTACTAGGGAGAAGTACCAGAAAAGAGGAACTATCTCAAGCCATGATGCTGTCCCAGTGCTGCAACTCAGGAAAGTGCAGCTGCTCTAGTGCTGTTGCACTGGGCAAAGTCTTACACAAGCCCAATTAGTTTTAAATAAGGCCAAAGAGAACAATAAAAGAGGCCCTGTTAGATATATGGGAGCTTCATCTGAGTACACAAGGCCAGGATTAAGCTTGGTCTCTTTTTTCTTTCCGGCACTCTTCAGCTTGTAACCAGGATCAAAGTTCCAACTCTTGTTTTGTGTCAACGTGCCTCTTCCCAGTGTAATTGCTTTTTAACCTGCTGTTTCCATAACTGGCTGGCTCGTTACAATTTCCTTTTTAATCCTTCTATATGCAGATCCCAGAGAGAGGGGCGGTTGCTTTTTTTTTTTTTTTTAAGTGTGAGATAGATTAATTAAGAAGCAAAATGAGAGCTCCTGGGTAGTGGATGCATCAACCCACTCACATTCTCTCATTCTCAGAGTTTTGTGGTTTGAAGTAGCAGTTGAATTCTCAGCGTCCCAGTTTGGATTAGACCCCAGACCTTTGGGAGCCTGAATCTAGTTCAAAACACTCCTACTCTCAGTTGCCTTCCCATTTATGTTTCTAACCAGAAATGGAGAAGAGAGACTTGAGCACTGCACAAATGACCTCTTGAATGTCTCCGGCATATTGGTGTGGGCAGAGAAACTGCAGGGACCATTTCAATGATTTCTCTACATGAGGGATGGATTCTCCAACAATTTCGCAGGGATGGGTCTTGCCATTAGCAGTGGCAAAGCTTCTTCCTCCCCTCCCCAAATGGTCCCCCCCCTTGCTGCTATTGTAAGAGGCAAGAGGAGTGAGTTGTTTGCAATTCCGTACACACTTCGCCTTGGAAGGTCACTGTTCCCCATCACTTCACATGGCTTGGCATTCCTCACCAAGTCTGCAGCATGCAACGTCATGTTGGATGCCATGATAAACAAGCCGCTTCCAGAATCCGCCTTCAGGCAAGATCATCACACACCTGTTATGTATACAGTGGTCTGTGTTTGCCTGAGCTTGAGTCTGGACTAAGGATTCTGAGCCCCTGTTTTCTGATTCGATACATGATATCCAATCACAGAGCATGCAAAGACAGGCTCTGGTGGATTGAGTGGATGAGACCAATAGTGGGTCCAACGGTCAAGAAGGTGCTTTCTGCACATGCTGTAGAGGGAAGTGAGGGGCAGATGGGGCTCATCAACCTGAGAAGGTGGTTCATCTAGGAGAAGGAAGACTCTGATCCTAAACCTCTGCTGCCTTGTGGGATATCTTTGGAAGAAGAACGAGCTAAGGAGTAGACCCTACACAGATCTAGAGTGGAGTCCCTAAGATTGTCGGTTGGCACCTTGTATGCCTTCTTGTGGCAGCTGCTGCAGCCAAGCTAGTCCCAAAAGTACTGCTGTGCTTTCCTTTTGGACCACATTAGCAAGGCTGGGGGGGGGGTGTCCTTGTATTCTGGTCAGCCCAGGACCTCAATACACATTGCCCAGGCTTAATCAAACCCTTGGTCCATCTAGTTCACTTACTGGCAGCAGGTCTCTGGGATTTCAGTCAAGGAATCTCTCCCAGCCCTACCTGGAGACAAAGGTAAAGGGACCCCTGACCATTAGGTCCAGTCGTGGCCGACTCTGGAGTTGCGGCGCTCATCTCACTTAATTGGCCGAGGGAGCCGGCATACAGCTCCGGGCCATGTGGCCAGCATGACTAAGCTGCTTCTGGTGAACCAGAGGAGCGCACGGAAACACTGTTTACCTTCCCGCTGGAGTGGAACCTATTTATCTACTTGCACTTTGACGTGCTTTCAACCTGCTAGGTTGGCAGGAGCAGGGACCGAGCAACGGGAGCTCATGGGGATTCGAACCGCCAACCTTCTGATCGGCAAGTCCTAGGCTCTGTGGTTTAACCCACAGCACCACCCGCGTCTCTACCTGGAGATAGGTAAAGGTAAGAAAAAAGGAAAGGACCCCTGAATGTTTAAGTCCAGTCAAAGGTGACTATGGGGTTGCAGCGCTCATCTCACTTTCAGGGCGAGGGAGCCGGCGTTTGTCCACAGACAGCTTTCTGGGTCATGTGGCCAGCATGACTAAACCGCTTCTGGTGCAACAGAACACAGTGACAGAGACCAGAGTGCATAGAAACGCCATTTGCCTTCCCGCCACAATGGTACCTATTTATCTACTCGCACTGGTGTGCTTTCAAACTGCTAGGTTGGCAGGAGCTGGAACAGAGCAATGGGAGCTCACCCTGTCGCGGAGATTCAAACCACTGACCTTCTGATTGGCAAGCCCAAGAGGCTCAGTGGTTTAGACCACAACACCACCCACACCTGGATAGAACCTGGGAACTTCTGCATGCAAAACAGATGTTCTACTACTGAGGTAGAACTCTATGACTTTAGGATTCCAGCACGTAGCATTCAGGTGCCTCTGAAGGTTAAGGAAGTCCCTGGCAGGATCACACCAGAGCTCTACCAGTTAGTAGGTGGGTTAAACAAACAGATCCAATTTCCATATTGGGTTTCCATACTCAGCTGGAGGCTGGGTCACACAGCCTACCAAGACAATGCAAAGTAGCATCTTGTGAATGAATATTTAATAGCAATGAAAGGAGGGTGGGAAGAGCAATAGAAATGATAATTACGGAATAAAAATACTGTGCTGGCATGAATGTGCCCATGCAGAGGAAATTCATTTGAATAATAAAGAGCATCTCCTGCCCACGTTCCTAGCTTGCAAACCAGCTTAGCAAACTACCGGTAGTTTGCAAACCAGCTTAGCCGTTTGCCCATTCAAAATGCAAACACAGTTATCTTTCACGACACCTTCAAAGGCGGAAGTGGGAAGATGATCTCTAACCCGTAAATTAAACTGTTCATTAATGTGCTTGTTTATTGGCCAATTATATTCGAAATTATGAGCTGCTTTCAAGGAGGGACAGGATATGCTTTCTATGAATCAGGAACTCGTTTGCTGCAAAGAAGAAACTGCTGATATGAATAGAGCAGTCCTCTCTGTCAGCACATTTCTGTTCAACCCCATATTTAATTAGACATCAGCTCCGGCAACCAAGGAACTAGATATGCCTGATGTACATGGTGCATGTTCATAGTTACTTCTTTTGAAATCCACTGGGTTGCATAAAATGGTTTGCAATGAGACTGGACTGGGGTTCTTTACCTTTACCTTTTAACTTTAATCATTTGCAACATGGACTTGAGCTAAGGACCCACCCTGTTCCTGTGACTGTAATTTCTTTTGGTTGTTTTTAATATTGAATGGGGAAGCGGGTGGCGCTGTGGGTAAAAGCCTCAGCGCCTAGGGCTTGCCGATCGAAAGGGCGGCGGTTCGAATCCCCGGGGCGGGGTGCGCTCCCGCTGCTCAGTCCCAGCGCCTGCCAACCTAGCAGTTCGAAAGCACCCCCAGGTGCAAGTAGATAAATAGGGACCACTTACCAGCGGGAAGGTAAACGGCGTTTCCGTGTGCTGCGCTGGCTCGCCAGATGCAGCTTGTCACGCTGGCCACGTGACCCAGAAGTGTCTCCGGACAGCGCTGGCCCTCGGCCTCTTGAGTGAGATGGGCGCACAACCCTAGAGTCTGTCAAAACTGGCCCGTACGGGCAGGGGTACCTTTACCTTTAATATTGAATTCTAAATCGTTATAATTCATTATGGTGAAGGTCAAGTAAAATAATAATAATAATAACACCTTAATCAAACCACAGTTTCCATAATTACAGCCAAACTAATGGCTGTGTGCTAACCAGGATTAAACTAGGAGTTTCCCTGTTTGGATGTAACAGTGAACTGTGGTTTAAACAAGCCATACCGCCCCATGTGGCAATCCATCAGACTGCAGCCTGGAATATCTTCCTGACAGTGAAGCATTCTCAGGCTCTGGGCTGGCCCCACACAGGATGACTTTAGTGGGCAACTTGGGTCTGGAGAGACCTGGGTTCACATCCCCTCTCAGCCTTGAAGCTCACTGGGTGGCCTTGGGCCAGCCACGCTCTCAGCCTGACCTACCTCACAGGGTTGATGTGAGGATAAAGGGAGAGGGAAATGTCCTGAACTCTTTGGAGGAAAGGCAGACTGTAAATGTAGTAAATGATTAGTGAGCAAATTACTCAGGTGGCATATTTCAGAAATCCTACTTTGCACGAGAGGCAGGAGCAAGACTGTCCATTATAGTCCGGGGGTCCCCAATGCGAGGTGGGGAGAATTGCATTTTTCACTAAAGGGTATATAACGTTTTCATGTTTCTGGCAAGTTATTATGTTAATGTTATGCAATATGAGCTCTTGTCAAGGAGCTGGAAAGACAAACACTGACAAGCCTAAATCAATTGCATAACACCCCTTCTGATGCTTATGAGGGTTTTTTTTCCTGCTCCTGGACATTCTCTTAATGTTGAATGAGCCTTTGCAATGTCAGTGGGACCAGAGTGGCTGCTTTTATGGTGACAGCAGAGAGAGCCGCCTAATTATAAAGGAGAGGATTTGGAGATTAGCATTTTCAATAAGGGATTCAGCACAAGAATAAATAAATAAAAAGATAAAAAAGATGGACAGAAACGCTGCCTTTGCAGAATTTCATCCTTGTCTCTGCACATGCAATTAAAAATGTCCACTGCAGAACTGCAAGGATGGCTGGGGAGAGAAATCCATCTTTCTTTGATGGCATAAGCAAAACAACTTGCTTTAGTTGTTATCAGCATATATTTCAGACAAAAGAAAGCTAAGAACCGAAACACGGAATGGAAGCAACAGCTTTGCAACTGGTATTATTATGCAGCGCAGCCGGAGTCTGAAAAAATCCTGGCCTGTATGGGTAGATATGGAAGTGCTGAAGCATCAATGTTCTGACAAAAAGAGGGTGGCATCTGAACAGGAGAAGAGCCCCGCAGGGTCAGACCAAGACTCCACCTAATCCTGTTTCCTGTTTCTACCAAGGACCAGACAGATTCTTCCTGGAAACTTACCAGCAGCAGATGAAGGCCTGCTACAATGCTGCCACGACCCGCCTACCCAGCTAGCATTCACAGCTACACTAACTCTCAATGCGCTAAATACCAGGGATGGGAAACCTCTGGCCTATGGGGCAAATGCAACCCAATGTCTTGAGCCCCACAGCCTTGGGCTTGGGTTGGCAGGCTCTGAGGCAGGAGAAAGGGCGAGAAGACAGCTCTGAATTGTGGGAACCTGGGGTGGAGGAGCAGAGGTGGATTTAGAGCAGTGTGACCGGCTCCATCGCACAGGCCACCATGATTATGATTTAATGAATTGAGCAGAACAGAAGGCAAGAGGCAGGGGCGCCAAATTTGGCCTTGCACAGGGGACCGCTAAAATTTTAAAGACCAAAGTGTGCCCCTGGAAGGAGAGGCAATATCCCATTTCAACACCAACTGCAGTTACTTAGAGGCTGCAATGGAGAAGAGACAGACCTTTTATTTTAGCAAGTTACAGTCATACCTTGGGTTACAGGCGCTTCGGGTTGTGCGATTTTGGGTTGCGCACTGTGCTGAACCTGGAAGTACCAGAACGGGTTACTTCTGGGTTTTGGCGCTTGCACATGTGCAGAAGTGCTAAATCATGCTTTGCACATGTGCAGAAGCGCCAAATCGCGACCCGGGCATGCGCAGACACGGCACTGTGGATTGCGAACGCTGCGGGTTGTGAACACTGCAGAATGCGAACGTGCTTCCTGCATGGTCACGTTCGCAACCCAAGCATCCACGCCCTCCCATCACATGTCAAGGAAATAAACAACTATCCGACTTTCAGAAGACATCTGAAGGCAGCCCTGTTTAGGGAAGTTTTTAATGTTTGAAGTTTTATTCTGTTTTTAATGTTCTGTTGAAAGCCACCCAGAGTGGCTGGGGAAACCCTGCTAGATGGGCGGGGTAGAAAATAAAATAATAATAATAATAATAATAATAATAATAATGTCATTAGTCAAACCAAAATGTGCAGTTTCTCACTAAAGCTGGACTGCTTAATGGAGGACTGAACCATAGCCAGTTTAAGATAGAGATAGATAGATGATAGATGATAGATGATAGATGATAGATGATAGATAGATAGATGATAGATAGATAGATGATAGATAGATAGATAGATAGATAGATAGATAGATAGATAGATAGATGATAGATAGATAGATGATAGATAGATAGATAGATGATAGATAGATAGATAGATAGATAGATAGATAGATAGATAGATAGATGATGATAGATAGATAGATAGATAGATAGATAGATAGATAGATAGATAGATGATAGATAGATAGATAGATAGATAGATAGATGATAGATGATAGATAGATAGATAGATAGATGATAGATAGATAGATAGATGATAGATAGATAGATAGATAGATAGATAGATAGATAGATAGATAGATAGATGATAGATAGATAGATAGATGATAGATAGATAGATAGATAGATAGATAGATAGATAGATAGATAGATAGAGTTAAGATCGGTAAGATCCAGAGAGATCCATAAAACTATTGACTCAGTCTCATCCTGGTAACTTGGTCATTTGCCACCTGCTGCTTCTAGAACTGCACCCCTTGTTACTTCTTATACTCTGTGGGAAAAGTGATTCAGACAAAGGTATCTGACCAACAGGGAAGACCAGTGCAAAAAGTTCGTTTAGTTACTCAGTAAGTGCCTCCACCAATCCTCCTTCAGCCATTCTCTGTCATATAAAGGTCCAGCCGTATCCCTGGCTACTAGTCTACTAATGCTTTGCGAGTATTTAAAGAAATTTGTTTGTTTTAACGTTCTTAGCAATATGCTAAAATTAAATGTTTTTAGCACTTTGCTTCTTGTTTGCCTTAGCCTCCCCTTGTATTTGTTTTGCGAGAGTTTATTCCTGTTCCCTGTCCCCCTGCTGAGATGGCATCACTGCTTCTTCCCCTGTTAAGTATCTGTGTGCCAAGCTGCTGGTAGGAAACAGAACTCCGGGCAATAACCTCAGGTGGCAAAGGCAGAGGAAAGCGTATTCTCTCCAGATGGACTCTTTCTGCCTCTGAATCGATTTCATGTCTTTGTTAAAGGGCAGCGGGACACATTTGGGGAGCTGGTATTGAACTTGTGGCTCAGAATCCATTAAGGCCAGGAGGTAATGGGGTTATGCTCTGTCTGTTGCTGCTTTTCCCTTACTTTCCTCTGGTTATTATTATTATTATTGGTTTGCATCAATATTTGCCTTATCAGGTTGGACAGTAGCCCCAGCCCACAGAAATATTTCTGGAAATGCAATCTTAGGAGCAATTCCCGTTTGCTTCTAGTAACTAAACAAGCCAGTCTACCACAAGGAAGGATCAAACATGACCAGAGCTGAGAATAAACTGTTTCCCCTTCAACCTAGGAAGACAGGAAGCTGACTTATACTGAATCAAGCCATTGCTCCATCTAGCTTGGCTGTGGCTTCAGACAAGGCTTTTTCTAGGCCCAGTATACCTGAAGGAGCGTCTCCACCCACATTGTTCTGCCCGGAAGCTGAAGTCCAGCGCCAAGGGCCTTCTGGTGGTTCCCTCACTGCGAGAAGCCAGGTTACAGGGAACCAGGCAGAGGGCCTTCTCAGTAGTGGCGCCTGCCCTGTGGAACGCCCTCCCAGCAGATGTCAAAGAGATAAACAACTACCTGACATTTAGAAGACATCTGAAGGCAGCCCTGTTCAGGGAAGTTTTTAATGTGTGACATTTTAATGTATTTTTAATCTTTGTTGGAAGCCGCCCAGAGTGTCTGGGTACAAATAATAAATTATTATTATTATTATTATTATTATTATTATTATTATTATTATTATTATTATTTCTTCTCCCAGTCTGACCTGGATATTGAACCAAGGACTTTCTGTGTGCAAAGCAGATGCTCTAACCACTGATCTACAGCCCTTCCCCCAACGCTTCCCCTGCTGTAGAGACTTCCAGATGTTCCACATGGTAGGGAATACTTGACACAATCTCCATTAAATGGCCGCCCGGGGAGAACTTGCACCGCATCAAAAAATAGTATTCCAGAAACGTACCTGTTAAGTCTGAGGGTGCAGAAGGCAAAAACAGCCCAAAATGGAATGGACCAGAATGGCTATTTTATAAATAAAATTGTTGCAATAACAACAAAAACCAGTGGGATGTGTTAGAGATTGCACTAAAATGTTATTTTAGAAATGAGACTCCTGCAATATTGAATTTTCATTAACCCCTTCCAAGCCAAAACCCATTCGCAAAAGTGTGGGAATGTAGGAAGTGACCTCATGTGGAGTCAGACGACCGGTATTGTCAACACCAGGTGTGGGGAGCCTTTGGCCCTCCAGATGTTGCTGAACTACAAATAATATCAGTCTCAGGAAGGATAGCCTGGGATGGTAAGAATTATTCAGCAACATGTTGTCTTGATCCAGCAAGTGGCTTGGTGTCTAGGACTGCCTTCCACCATCTTCAGCTGGTGTGTCAGCTACAGCCACTCCTAGGCAGGGATGCTGATAACCTCAAGATTAGAATACTGTACTGTACTCTATGTGGATCTGCCCTTAAGGCTGGTACGGGAGCTACAACTGGTGCAGAACGCAGACATTATGCTGTTGAGTGCAGCTATCTACCATGAGCTTGTGACACCACTTCTGAAAGATCTGTGTCAGCTGTCAGCTTGCTGCCTGGTCAACTTTTAAAGTTTTTCTGTGACCTATGTGCTGCAGAGGGAAGTGTGGGGAGATGAGGCTCATCTACCTCAGAAAGTAGCCCATCTAGGAGAAGAAAAACTCTGGTCATAATCCTCCACTGCCTTGAGGAATATCTTTGGGAGAAGAAAAGGCTAAGGACTAAACCCTACGCAAATGTCAACTAAGATGGTTGACTGGCACCTTGTACGCCTCCTTCCAGCAGCTCCTGCAACCAAGCTGGTGCCAAGCGTATTGCTTTCCTTTCCTTTGGACCACATCAGTGAGTGAATCTTGTCATCTGGGCAGCCCAGGCCCTACATACACACTGCCCAAGCCTTGCTTCCCAGAGAGTTCACTTCAGTGGTTTGACTTCATCCCCTGGAAGTGTACTCCAGTTTCTCTCGAGACAGATGGATGCCAACAAAAATAACACCCTAAACAACTTGCGGTCCGATTATCTGAATAAATACCTTCCCTGATAGAGATCTGCCTACTTATTGGGTAATTTGGATGATGCCCTTCAGGGCCTTCTTTGTGGTGGTGCCCAGTTTGTGGAACCTTTTCCCCTTTGGAATGATAGCAAGCACCAACTCGGGTGTGTTTTTGATGCCCGTGCAATGCTTCCTTGTTCACTCGGGCGTTTGCTGTGCCACCTATGCCAACCTTTTGGTGTCGTTGCGACTTCAAAAGTGTGTGTGTGTGTGTGTGTGTGTGTGTCTGTGTGTGTCTGTGTGTGTAATTGGAAATGAGGGTTTCCATCTTGCTGTGAGCCACCTGGATATGTCAATGTGTTTATTTTGTTTTGTTTTTTCATTCTTTCTTTTCTCCTTTCCCCCCTTTCCCTCGCTCTTTTCTTCTTCCTTCTTCCTTTTTTTGTGCCTTCCTTTCTTGGTCTTTCTCTTTTTGATTTGTTAAGAAGGAGATAAAGAGATAAAAGTGTAATATGAAAACTTCAGTAAGTCAAAAGTGATGCTGCGTAATTTTTCTATTACTATTTATATATTGTTAGAATCGGTGAATTGCAATGAATTGATGTAACAATTACTGTGGTTTTTTTTCCTTTCTTATTGTTGAATTCTAAATAAAGTATTATTATTCTCTTTTTAAAAAGAGGATACGTCAATAAAGGGCTGCATAGAAGTGTTATAAATAAAGGAAGGCAGACAGGAAGAAAGAAAGATAGAAGAGCCTTGGGCAGAGACATTTCTAAGTGCTTGCAGGGCTCCCTTACCTGGGCTGGCGTTATAATTCACTTTAATAGAAGAAGCCAATTCCCCAAGTCTCCGTGGCAATTCAAGGAATGCTTGCTCAGGAAAAGGCTTCCCCTGTCCCTTTCTGCCTTTTATTCTGGGGCAGGTGCTGCGAAGACAGGCAGCCTGGGAGGGAAATGCTGACGATGGAAAACGTTTCTGTTCCTCCAAGCTGTTTTCTATGCAGAGCAGGCAGCTTTGCAAGTCTCCGGAAAGTGGACTGGCCCCTAATAATGCCCTCTAATTTCCCCCATAATCAGCCAATAAGTAGGCAGGCTAATGAATCAACCCTTGATTTGAAGGCAGCGTAGCAGCTGGAGGGGAAACACGGGTGGCTGGACCTGCCCTAAAGAAAAGTGGGGCAGAGTTTGATAGCAGCTTTGACCTAAGGGGATGCAATCCGGGGAAGGGCAATAGTTCAGTGGTTGTAGCACCTGTTTTTGCATGCAGAACGTCCCTGGTTCAATCCCCAGCAACTCCAGATAACGTTGGGAGAGACACCTTCCCAAAACCCTGGACAACCACAGCAGGTCAGTGCAGACAATACTGAGCTAAGCAGAGACATCACCTTGCCAACAAAGGTCCGTATAGTTAAAGCCATGGTTTTCCCAGTAGTGATGTATGGAAGTGAGAGCTGGACCATAAAGAAGGCTGATCACCAAAGAATTGATGCTTTTGAATTATGGTGCTGGGAGACTCTTGAGAGTCCCATGGACTGCAAGAAGATCAAACCTCTCCATTCTTAAGGAAATCAGCCCTGAGTGGTCACTGAAAGGACAGATCCTGAAGCTGAGGCTCCATTACTTTGGCCACCTCATGAGAAGAGAAGACTCCCTGGAAAAGACTCTGATGTTGGGAAAGATGGAAGACACAAGGAGAAGGGGACAACAGAGGATGAGATGGTTGGATAGTGTTCTCGAAGCTACCAACATGAGTTTGACCAAACTGCGGGAGGCAGTGGAAGACAGGAGTGCCTGGCGTGCTCTGGTCCATGGGGTCACGAAGAGTCGGACACGACTGAACGACTAAACAACAAGAACAAGATACAACTCAGTGTGAGGCAGTTTCCCATGTTCCAAAAAGTTAGGAAATTCTTCCGCACTTGCCCTATTAAAATGGAGGCCTTGCATGATTCCCCTTTGTTGCAATGAGGTATTGCACTTCCTGGTGGGCCATGTTAGTTTGTGGGTCAGGAGCGGTGCCATTTGGCTCTTCTGCCGCAGGCAAACTAGCATCTCGAGCCAGCCCTGCCAAGCCGCATGTACGTCTCGCAGAGAACAGTTGCATAATCAGGTCTGCAGCCTCCCTTGACGTTTGACGACCATGACTTGCTGCATAATTTGCAAGGGGGAGAAGCTAAAGCAAAGGCTTTCGTTTGCTGAGCAGCTTCCAAACCCAGGCATTTTTCAGTAGTTTTCTGGAGCAGCATTCTTTGCCCAGTTTGCGATGCTTTAAGTTGCTAAGTGTCCAGTCTTGTCACAACATGTGTGTGTGTGTGTGTGTGTGTGTGTGTGTGTGTGTGTGTCTATAGCACAAAGACAAAACAAAACCCAATAGCCTGGAGAAGTTGGGATGGGTAGCCCTTCTTATCTCAGCAGTCGCTGCCTTTGAAATATATCTGTGCATGCGGACAAATCCAAGCCTGCAATGAAAAGGCTAATTGTCAGACACACACACACGCATGCACTTGTCTGGTGACTGATTCCCAAGAGCTGGGGCTGCCACACTAAAAGCCTAGCTTCTAGCTCTGGGGCATATGGAGATTTCCATTCCCCAGCAAAAGGATGGTGCCTCAGTGACGCTCAAGAACTATGTAAGGGCTTGACCCAATAGGTCTTTGACTAAGTTGCCGCTTTCCTTGGATCTGTCCAAGGTGCTGAAGGACCTGTTTCTAACCTTCTGCTATTCGTTCTTGACTTTTCAGTCTTCTCCCTGCTCCGTGCTCCGAGTCCAGACCACTGTTTTCTCCTGACTCATGCTGGCCATGCATGAGACTCTTTGTTGCTGGATAGTATAGGAGAAGTGAGTGGACTGAGGACCAAGGGAAGAGCCTTCTTTCAGTTAAGGGGACAAACCCCTTTCAGCTTCCTTAAAGTTGGCTTAGTGTTGTGGACGTAAAATGAAGAGGAAGTGAAGAGGAAGTGTTCAGGTAGTGCCACCAGCAAGAGCGTCACTTTACAGAGTAACATAAGCAAGGGGGGGGGGGAGATAAAAGGCAGGTCTTTGGATTCCCAGCAGCCAGTACTGTATTCAGAAGCAAACTGCCTTCAATAGTGGAGGTACAGTACAGCCATCGTGTCTTGCAGGCATCATGTCATCCTCCAGGAACTTATCTAATCCTCTTTCAAACCTATCCAAGTTGGTGGCCATCACTAGATCTTGTGAGAGCAAATTCCACAGCATGGGGGCAAATTCCACTTGTGCTGTGCGATGAAATGCTTTCATTTGTCTGTCCTGAAGCTTCTGTGCTGGGCCCGAGGGTTAACCTGAGCAACACGGTCCAGGTCCGGTCCCGAATCCAAGGATTCCACAAGGAGTCAGTCCAACAGGGCCAAGGCAGGAAACCAGGCTAGGTCAGGCACAGGGTAACAGGCAGGTTCCAGCAAGCAGCAATGTTGCTCCAGCAGCCTTTTATCTCTGATGAGGTAACGGCCGGTCCTGATCCCCCGGTGACTCGCCTACCTCTCTCGCCCGAAGGCGAGCACTCCTCCTGCGAGTACTCAGGTCTCTCCTTCTCTCAGACCTGAGTTTCTGCAGCTCGGGAGATGTCGGTGGGTTACTAGACCCAGAGGCCGCCTCAGCCTCCCCTGACCAAACCAGTAGTGGAGCAGCTGTACGTGATTGCCCAGCTGAAGGCAATGAGGTAACCCCCGCATCTGGAGCCAGGGCAGGCTCAGGCCCCTGACTCGGCTCTGCTGGTGTTTGTTGCAGGGGAACCTGTGCAGACTGGGGCTCTTCAGAATCAGGCTCCAGACTTGGTTCAGATGCCGCCTGAGGCAGAGGATCCGGTGGGAACCGAGACTCCTCCGGTTCCGAGTCTGAGCCTGTCGGTGTTTGTAAAAAGAAGAAGAAAGGGTTCTGACCTCCCTTTGTCGCCTCTCCTGGTCCTCGGACCCTTGTCGGCATAAAGGAGTCCACAAGAAGAGTATCCTTGCAGAGTACTTTCTGCTTTTATTCTTAAAAGTCTTTCTGCAAAAGCGACTGACCAACTGTACACACATCAATACTACCAGCTTTCACTAACCAACCAACCAACCCAACAAACATTTCTCACTCTATATATGCAACCCGGTGCAGGCCACTAACTCATGCTGACCCAGCTTTTTAAGCATTAAAGAAACAGCGGCCAATTTTTAGCCGTGACAGAGCCCGAGTCCCAGGCCATCACAGCTTCCATTGTTCACTTTCATTGAATTTCACTCCCATGCTCCAGTATTCTGAGAGAGGGAGGGCAACTTTTCTCATCCATTTTCTCTACATCATTGCATGGTTGTATACGCCTCTACCATGTCTCCCCTCGCTTACTTTCCCTACAAACTTCTTTTTGTAATTAAGATTACAGAACTATATAACATATATGCAAATGGATGAACTTATTGTTTCCCTCAAATATGCACTGATTCATGGGTCACTGTGGTTTGGATGAATACGTTCCAAATAATTTTAAATTTGCCCATGCATAATCTTCGTCTGAGAGTGATCCGTTTGTAGGTTGCAAGAGTCGTCGTGCCATCTATCCATTGACCTTCCTTGTGAACTTTAAAACGCTCCAAATGTTTTAACCTTTCCCCATAGGAGAAGGGACACAGCTCAGTGGTAGAGCAGCTGTTTGGCATGTAAAAGGTATCGGGTTCAATCTCTGGGGGGCGGGAGCCAGGATAGACTCCTATCTGAAAGCCTGGAGAGCTTCTAGTCAGTGTAGACAAACTGAGCTAGTTGAACTGGTGGTCTGATTCAGTATAAGGTAGCTTCATGGGAGTTGGCTTGGCAAAGGTTGTATTATGATGATATTTTTCAGGGTCTGAAATAGCTGTCAACTGTCCCTTATTTGGCGGGAAAGTCCCTTATCCCAGCGCTGCGTCCCGCTGCTGTCCCTTATTGATGATGTCCCTTAAATTTCCCAGGTTTCAAAGGAAGCAGCTCCTCTCCCTCCCTCCCTGCCGGCCAGGGAGGAGGGAGGCTCCAACTGTGTTGCTTGGCTGCGTTGCTCACCCAATAAGGAGTCTAAGAATGACTGGGGGTGGAGCTTGCATGCCTGGTGCCGATCAAATCGGCCACGTTGCCTGGGGACTCGCCTTTGCTCAGCGCTTCCCAGCAGAGAGGTGACGGTGGTTTTCCTTGCTGCATCCCCTTTGCCGGGTTGCTGCGCTGTGGGAACCACCGCTTGAGGCTTTGTTTGGCTACTGGCTGGGTTTTCTGCCTTTGGCTTGGAGGGGCTCAGAAGCTGAACATACCTGTGTTGGGAAAAACCCTTATTTTGGCTGCTGATCCCTTATTTTCGAGGCTGCTGGTCCCTTATTTTCAAATCTGTAAGTTGACAGCTATGGAGAGATGGCTCACTGACAAATGTGCCCCACCATCACCACTTCAGTGGGGTGCATTTCATTCCCAGTGGTGGAAGCAGCGGCTTCCTTTGGCTGCTGCTAATACTGAAGGGAGCCATCATTCAGCCACGACACATGGAATCAGCTCCTTTCTGTGTTAATCTAACCATCCTTTTTTAAAAAAAAAAAATGCAGGCTTCCTATAGGAGCCAATATTGTTGCAGCAGCTACTTATGCCTTTTTAGTAGATATATTATTGTGACATTGATGGCTCCAAGGCCAGGGTGGGTGGGTGGCAAGTCAGAAGGGAGGAGGAGTTGCTTGGAAATAACAAATTTCAGAAGTGAAACAAATGGGAACGGCAGAAATGAATCTTTCAGACCACTGACTTGGCTAATTCAAATCAATCTGCAGTGAACTGGCCTTTTCGATTCCTTCTGTGTCTCTGCCCTTCCGTGGGAGCAAACTCCAGACAGACAGCATGAAAAACCAAGCGGGGTTATGCAGCAAAGGCTCCGCATTGGTGATCTGATACATCCTACCATGTCATGCAAACAAGGATGGTTTTCTTTCCCCTGAGGGGTACCACAAAGCCCTTTATTTGGGGGAGTCTGCAATAATTTTGCAGTAGGTGAAAGACAGGCAGTAAACGCAGAGCAAGATCCTTTCATTTCTTTTAGCCGTTGCTGCTTTCTGGCCACGTCAGAATCTGAAGTGATTGTGAAGGCATTAAGTACCGTATTTTTTGCTCTATAAGACTCACTTTCCCCCTCCTAAAAAGTAAGGGGAAATGTGTGTGCGTCTTATGGAGCGAATGCAGGCTGCACAGCTATCCCAGAAGCCAGAACAGCAAGAGGGATTGCTGCTTTCACTGTGCAGCAATGCCTCTTGCTGTTCTGGCTTCTGAGATTCAGAATATTTTTTTTTCTTTTTTACCTCCTCCAAAAACTAGGTGCATCTTGTGGTCTGGTGCGTCCTATAGAGCGAAAAATACGGTACTTCAGGAGAGCCCTGCCTTCTTCTCCTCTTTTTCTCACCATAATCTTGGCCGTGAGTCCTGGAAGACCTGCTCCCTGCCTGGCTGGCCTTTTATTATAATTATTTATTGAATTTATATATTACCCTATACCCCTAGGCCTCAGGGTGGTTCACAGAATAAAATCAGAAATATAAAACCACAAAGTACATAATCAAAATAAAAACAACAACCCAATAACCACCACCCCTAACACATTTCAAAATGGCATGGGATTTTCCACCTGGCCTGGGAGGGTGGGGCTTGGATTGACCCCAGCTACAAAAGCTGTGGCTGCTGAACAGATTCTTGGGTTGGGGAATTGTTGCGGGTGGGGAGTTAATTTTTTGTATCTTTCTTTTAGATCAGCTCCGGGCCTTCTGGCAGTTCCCTCACTGCGAGAAGTGAGGTTACAGGGAACCAGGCAGAGGGCCTTCTCGGTAGTGGCGCCCGCCTTGTGGAACGCCCTCCCATCAGATGTCAAGGAAATAAACAACTACCTGACTTTTAGAAAACATAGAAAGGCAGCCCTGTTTAGGGAAGTTGTTCATGTTTGATGTTTTATCGTGTTTTTAATATTCTGTTGGGAATATTTATGTGGAATTGTTCAGTTTGGTTGTCTGCCTTTTGATGTTTTATTACTGTTTATGCTTGTAATTATGTGATTCCCCCCCCCATGTTGTACACCACCTTGAGCATGGTTTGAACTATGGAAAGGCGGCATACAGATAAAATAATGTATTTATGTATACAGTTGTACCTCAGGTTACAGACGCTTCAGGTTACAGACGCTTTAGGTTACAGACTCCGCTAACCCAGAAATAGTACCTCGGGTTAAGAACTTTACCTCAGGATGAGAACAGAAATCACGCGCCAGCGGTGTGGTGGCAGCGGGAGGCCCCATTAGCTAAAGTGGTACCTCAGGTTAAGAACAGTTTCAGGTTAAAAACAGACCTCCAGAACGAATTAAGTTCTTAACCAGAGGTACCACTGTACATAATCTTCACGTCTGTACCTGTACATGTGGAGATGGAGTGTGCTCTGGAGGGCAGAACCTGAATCAATGGAGTCAAGTTACAAGAAAGGAGATTCTGACTCAACATCAGGAAGAACTTTCTGATGGTAGGAGCCATTCAACAGTGGAGCGAACTCCCTCAGAAGTTGGTTGTGGACGCTACTTCCTTGGAGGTTTTTAAGCAGGGCTTGGATGACCGTCTGTCATGGATTATCTAGTTGAGATTCCTGTTGTACTGGATGAACCTCAGGGTCCCTTCCAGCTCTGAAATTCTGCTCCACTTACTCGTGGGGAGGTGTTGCGGTGGACCACGTGGCTACCCACTGTCCTCCAGGGGCGGGGGACGAAGTCCCGTGTTGCCCTGGAGATCCCGGCCATGTCAACACTCAGCCAGCCAATCAGCTGGCTAGTGGGGGCGTGGCCGGGACTGTTTAAACGGAGGCATGAGCCAGAGGGCTTCCTCTTGGCTCCCTTCCTCAATCTCCCACCCTCCCTCCTTTTCTGCAGGTTTTCAATGGCCTTGCTATGGACCTCGGTTGGTCGCCATTGAGGAGCCAGGTAGGAATTTTTCCACTTGTCAAAATTGGCAAGGGCCATTTGGTTTTTGCCTACCTTGTAGCAATCGTCACAACTTTGTAAGGTTTTGTGGTTAGGCACTGTTTGACCTTTTGATGGGGGTGGGGAGGTGTGGCCATCACCTGCCCCTCCAAGCTTAAGGGTATTCTGTTAAAGGAATCTGGGGGTGTGGATCTTGTCCGAAGCCTGGGGCAGGGCTAGGGCCATTACACGACCCCTTCAGGAACACCTGGGGGAGCTCAAGTTGGTCTGCATCAACAGAGCTCCCCCTTCTGGTGGTTTACCCTTACCGGACTCCCTGCGCAACGGGCAGGAGTCAAATACAGTCGGGTCCATTCAATGCCTAAGCCAATTACCACTCACATTCTGTAATCAATAAAGTTGTGGCCAAAATTTGCCCAATAACATTAACCTAATACAGTGGCACCTTGGGTTACAGACGCTTCAGGTTACAGACTTCACTAACCCAGAAATAGTACCTCGGGTTAAGAACTTTGCTTCAGGATGAGAACAGCAATCGTGCAGAGGCGGTGCAGCGGCAGCAGGAGGCCCCATTAGCTAAAGTGGTGCTTCAGGTTAAGAACAGTTTCAGGTTAAGAACAGACCTCCAGAACGAATTAAGTTCTTAATCCGAGGTACCACTGTATCTGTGTCCTGGTGTCTTATTTCTCAACGAGGGGGTGGTTGCGGGGTCTAGACACGCAATTCTATTATTCTATGTATAAATGCAAGGAAGCTACCACCTCTGAGCAGCAGCTAAGGAAGGAGAAGATGATCACTGTGGATGCCACTGGGGGAATGGAAGAGGGTGATCTGGGGCTGTATGAAGTATAGGAGTGCCAATCAACGCACAGCAGGAGCCGATGACTGCCTCACTCCTCAACCCTCATGAGAAATATACGACGACTGGGCTGAAATGAAGGGCAATTTTCACACAAATTGCTTTTCTTTCCCTGATGGAGTGTCATTAGAAGGAATGAAAGTGTTTGCCTATTCAGGGCCCAGCATCCGGAGTATGCTTCATTTGCCCTCGGTGATGTGATCAGGTTCGCTGATCGACTAGGATTCACCCGTATGACTAAAAATTAGGTTCTTAATTTCCCCAATGGGTCAATAGGTGGTGACCAAATTTTTGATCTGACTCTGGTGCCTAGCTCACTGGAGCAAGCTCAGTGGTATGGAATTTCAAACCTATTTTCAATTCGCAGTCCAGGAATTGGGCAGTTTTTGTTTTTTTCTATGCTATGCATTTTATAAGTGAATTTTGTCAGCCAGTGTGGTGTAGTGGTTAAGAGCGGTAGTCTCGTAATCTGGTGAACCAGGTTTGATTCCCTGCTCCTCCACCTGCAGCTGCTGGGTGACCTTGGGCTAGTCACACTTCTCTGAAGTCTCTCAGCCCCACTCACCTCACAGTGTTTGTTGTGGGGGAGGAAGGGAAAGGAGAAGGTTAGCCGCTTTGAGACTCCTTCGGGTAGTGCTAAAGCGGGATATCAAATCCAAACTCCTCCTCCTCCTCCTCTTCTTCTTCTTCTTTGGTAAAGGCTGTTCTCCAGTTGGAGTCATTTGGGACAGATCTATCATGGGGTATGCGCAAAACTGACACAGAGGAGAAATAGTTGTATCTATCTACCTCTCATCGGACCCCACCTTCGGGGGAATTGCCCATTCACAAAATATTCGCAACCATTAAGAGATGTGATGAACTTTTCTTTGTCAGCTAAACAGGACCTAAATCAGGTATCAAACAGTGATATTAATGTAAGGCAGAGCAATATTGTTGTTGTTTGTTGTTGTTGTTGTTGTTGTTGTTGTTGTTGTTGTTGTTGTTTTCCTCCAATTCAGGATTTGTTCCTTGGAATTTCTCTTTCCTTCCAGGGAGTTTCCTAGCTTCCTAGAAAGGCTGGTGATTAATGTTTGGCTTCTGTTGCATCAGCCCAAGTCAACAAACATGTCACTGAGGTATCTGATTGAGGCCAAATGGAAGGCTGAATCCAGCAGACAGGAGGGAGGAACAGCAATCGAGAATGACAAATGAAACCTTTCCGTAACTGGTTGGCCCAGCCTGCCATAGCAGAAGAGGCTAGGCACGGGAATCAATATATGTCTGGCATAGAGGAAAAGAAAACAGGGGAAAGGGGGATGCATCTAATAATTGGTTCCTGTTAATTCCAACCTACTAGTTGCTGCTAGGGACACGGGTGGCGCTGTGGGTAAAACCTCAGCGCCTAGGACTTGCCGATCGCATGGTCGGCGGTTCAAATCCCCGCGGCGGGGTGCGCTCCCGTCGTTCGGTCCCAGCGCCTGCCAACCTAGCAGTTCGAAAGCACCTCCGGGTGCAAGTAGATAAATAGGGACCGCTTACCAGCGGGAAGGTAAATGGCGTTCCGTGTGCTACGCTGGCTCGCCAGATGCAGCTTGTCACGCTGGCCACGTGACCCGGAAGTGTCTGCGGACAGCGCTTGCTCCCGGCCTATAGAGTGAGATGAGCGCACAACCCTAGAGTCTGTCAAGACTGGCCCGTACGGGCAGGGGTACCTTTACCTTTACCTTTTTACTAGTTGCTGCTATATAAATATAAGCGAAGAGAAGGCGAAAATTCAGTAGCATTTTATTGAAGGTTTCTCCTAATATACAAACCCTTTAAGGTAATTTTGCCTTGTATGCACATTTTTTGCAATCCAGTTTTCTCTTAGACATGCTATTTTTATTTTTTGCACACTTTGCTCTCATTTATGCATATTTTTTTGTACACATTGCTTGGCTGGACAACTGCACTACAAAATTCAGAGACTTTCAAAAGTTCCAAAAGCTGAAGGTTGAAATTCAAAAGCTGGTCTGTCTCTCAGTTCACATATTGTTCTGGAATGTATGAACAAGATAGGCTTGCCTAGAAATATGAACCGAGTCAAGTTGCTCCCCCATCCTTAACCACGGCCAATGAAATTGAGCTCGCCAAATCCTCAGTTTGGTAGCAATCTAACACAATTCTGCCTTTCATCTTTTAAAATGGAGAGGACACACAATCTTGGGCTGTCTTCTGTGATGGATAGAGCTGCTCCCAGTTTTGACAGGCACTCTTAGCATAAGCTTTAACAAAATAGCATAAAGGAAAAATAATTCTAAAACAGAAAGGAAGCATCCATCAGATGGTGTCTTCTACCTTCATTAGTCAGACGGTATCTCATTACCTTCATCCAGATGCGTTCTGCTTTCTGATATATCCATTCATGTTGGGCTGCTCTGGGCACCACACCCAGGCACTTGGGGCCAAAGGTGAGATTTATTTCATTCCAGTTGTGACAGACAAAGACAGGAAAAGAAAATATATCCTGCAGAACAATTAAGGGTTGATTTAAAGATTTCCTTTTTTCAAGCCCTCCATCTTGCTGCATGTTACGTGATACATTAGAAGGACTGGACAGATTGTGAAATTTCTCACAACAAGCAAAACAGGGAAAATGAGGTATTTGGCATATGGAGGCTTGGAAGGAACAGATTGTTATTGATAAATGTCAGTTCACTGCATACACATTGGCTGGTGGTTTTTTTAAAAAAGAATTCTAGGAAAGCTTACTTAAATTTGCAGAGACTGAAAGGGGGGAGAGAATTCTGAAACAGAGCTTTGGGTTTCAGTTGTTTATGATGTTAAACTAGCATTATTTTAAAATAACAATAAGGGTAGCACTCTCTCTGTCAGGAGCAGGAATGTTGTTGGACTAGAACAGGGGTCAGCAACCCGCAGCTCCGGAGCCGCATGTGGCTCTTTTACACCTTTGCCGCGGCTCCGGGGCGGATGCTAGCGAGGGGAGGAGGCACATTGTGTGCCCTGACACTCCCCACTGTTTTAAATGTCGCAATGGTTTTGCGGCTCCCAGTTGTTTTTTCTTCGGTCCAAGTGGCTCTTTTTGTCTTAAAGGTTGCAGACCCCTGGACTAGAAATTCCATTATCCCTCATCGTTGTCCATGCTGGCTGTAACAGATGGGCATTGGAGTCCAGTAAAGTCCACAGATAGCTCTATCTGCATGGCACTTTACAAGGTACAAGAGGACAGCCCCTTACTGTCATGGACTGATTGGAGGAAGCGGAAAGGTGGGAGGAACCAGCTGGGGGAAATAGTGGGACTCTGAAAGAGGGTGTAGCCATGAATTATTTTTGTATTCTAAAGGTTACAATATAAACTTCCTCTGATGCAACCATCTTTAGTGTTGGGAAAACCCAACGATGGGAGAAAAGTATTTTATTCATCACCACTTACGTCAATGGACACCTTTTGTTTTTTAAAAAGCTTACATTATAGTACAGTCATACCTCGGGTTACAGACGCTTCACGTTGTGTTTTTTTCAGGTTATGCCAAAACCTGGAAGTACCAGAATGGGTTACTTCCGGGTTTCGGCGGTTGCGCATGCACAGAAGCACTAAATCACGCTTTGCGCATGAGCAAAAGTGCCGAATCGCAACCCGCACATGCGCAGACGCGCCACTGCGGGTTGCGAACATGCATCCCGCATGGATCACGTTCACAACCCAAACATCCATGGTAAGGAAATTGCATATATCCAGATAAATAAACATGCTCTCATCTTTTCCTGTTGATTTACCTTTTCTTTAAATCTTTAAACCAAAAATAAACTCAATACAGTGGTACCTTGGGTTACAGATGCTTCAGGTTACAGACTCCACTAACCCAGAAATAGTGCTTCAGGTTAAGAACTTTGCTTCAGGATGAGAACAGAAATAGTGCTCCGGCGGCATGGCGGCAGCGGGAGGCCCCATTAGCTAAAGTAGTGCTTCAGGTTAAGAACAATTTCATGTTAAAAACAGACCTCCAGAACGAATTAAGTTCTTAACCTGAGGTACTACTGTAAAATAACCTGTGAGGCAGGTTGTGTGGAATCAAGTGTACTATCCATCACCAGAAATGGCAGAGATACTATCCCACAGGTGTCTTCACACAACTGTTCAATAGTTGTTTGGGGAATAATTTGGGCTTTTTCCAGGTATTGTTTGAAGTGCGGAATCTGAAAAAACAACAACCAGCTTTATAGTGATGGGATGGAAAAGGTGACCAAGTGGGATCATGACTGCCTCTTCAAATCTCAGAAACATTTTTGTCTTGCAAATAGCATTCCTTTGACGGCACTCGGCTCTTTTACGTTTGTATGCAGACAGGCTATTTATATTTCCAAGGAGAGTGATAATCCCAGCATATGGTTATGAACTAACCTACATTGTTTTGGTCCTTACCTCCTGCCAGGATTTCAGACATCCTAAATTATATTCTCAATTTGCAACAGAAGCACATGAGCCAATTAAAACTGCTCGTGCAAGAAGAGGAAGAAGAAACAACAACAGAAAGTGAACGGAACAGATGCATATGAGCTCTCTGGCACAAATGAATTAAGGACATCAAGCTGCCATTGCTCTCTTACTCATCATTGCTATGCCTTGCGCTCATTTGATTTCCACCTCTGGTTCTTCGGAAGTCTACTCCAATATAACGCAGACAGCAACCAGGGATTTTTTTTAAGGCAAACTTCTGTTGATGTTTTTTATCCCCTTTGTCTTGCAGCAGAGGCCTTTCCTTTCAGAAGGTGGTTGATATCACAGCCTTCTATTTTTTAAAATTAATTTATTTATTTACACATTTCCCATTTTATGTTTTACATACATTAATCATCTTATATAGACTTCCCAGGGACACGGGTGGCACTGTGGGTTAAACCACAGAGCCTAGGACTTGCCGATCAGAAGGTCGGTGGTTCGAATCCCCGCGACGGGGTGAGCTCCCGTTGCTCGGTCCCTGCTCCTGCCAACCTAGCAGTTTGAAAGCACGTCCAAGTGCAAGTAGATAAATAGGTACCGCTCTGGCGGGAAGGTAAATGGCGTTTCCGTGCGCTGCTCTGGTTCGCCAGAAGCGGCTTAGTCATGCTGGCCACATGACCCGGAAGCTGTATGCCGGCTCCTTCGGCCAATAAAGCGACATGAGCGCCACAACCCCAGAGTCAGTCATGACTGGACCTAATGGTCAGGGGTCCCTTTACCTTTTTATAGACTTCCCAACCTATTTTCCCTTCACATCCTGTATTAAAGCTGTCTGTGGACAAACGCTGGCTCCCTTAGCCAGAAATCGGAGATGAGTGACACAACCCACAGTCAAATTTGACTGGACTTAACCATCCAGTGGTCCTTTTCCTTTTCATTACCATCATGGCCAACTGGATAGTGTGTCATTTCATTATTCCTTGAGAACCAGCTTTGTAGCTTCTGGGATGTGTTCACTATACCCATGTCAAGTTTTTTTTTTTTTGTGAAACGACACTAGTAAAATAGATGCATAGTGTTATGAGTTTGGGGCTGGGTAGGCTGTATGCCTGAGCCTCCCTTCTGCTTCCTGGATCCAGCCAGGAATTCAATTGCTGGAATAGCCAAGCAAATCTGGTAATGGCTGGGTCAGTATGGGTCCTTAAGGTAACAAAGGGAGTGGCTCTGTATCGAAGGATAGATGTGTGGGCCTCCCTCAACCGCCTGTTAGTTAGAAAGACAAAGGGCCATAGCAGAGAGTTGAGCTATAGGAGCTAGAACAGGGGTCAGCAAACCTTTTCAGCAGGGGGCCGGTCCACTGTCCCTCAGACCTTGTGGGGGGCTGGACTATATTTTGGGGGGGAAACATGAATGAATTCCTATGCCCCACAATTAACCCGGAGATGCATTTTAAATAAACGGGCACATTCTATTCATGTCAAAACAGGCTGATTCCTGGACAATCCATGGGCTGGATTTAGAAGGCGATTGGGCCGGAAAGGGAGAGAGGGAGAGAGGGAAAAGGAGAGGGAGAGGGAGAGGGAGAGAGAGAGCCATGCCTGATTTCTGCTTGATTCCAAGGCTGTGGCTATGGGGAAAGCAAGACTCTTTTGGGGTGTTAAGACTGTCCACCCCACCATTGCAGGCTCAGGTTGCCTCCAACATAAATAGGAATATATTGTTCTTGTTCTTGTTCTTGTTCCCCTCCCATTTGACTGGGTTGTCTCAGCCACTCTGGGTGGCTTTCAACGTACAGTGGTACCTCGGGTTACATACACTTCAGGTTACATACACTTCAGGTTACAGACTCTGCTAACCCAGAAATAGTGCTTCAGGTTAAGAACTTTGCTTCAGGATGAGAACAGAAATCGTGCTCCGGTGGCGCAGCAGCAGCAGGAGGCCCCATTAGCTAAAGTGGTGCTTCAGGTTAAGAACAGTTTCAGGTTAAGAACAGACCTCCGGAACGCATTAAGTACTTAACCCGAGGTACCACTGTATATAAAAACATAATAAAACATTAAAAGCTTCCCTATACAGGGCTGCCTTCAGATGTCTTCTAAAGGCATGATTACTGATCTCCTTGGTTTAGGGGTTACATTCCCTCCCTCGCCCTCTTTTCATCTTCTGTTGGTATCCCCAAGGAATCTGATAAAAACAAAAACAATTTTGTTCATCTCTCTGTAGATTTCTAGTTACAGACATGGGATTTGAGCTCTCTCCCCCCCCCCCCATATTAAAACTCTTCTGTTTTTGTTCTTCTCCGTCCTTTTATTCTATTTTATGTCTATTCCTTTGACTCTTGTGTTTTCCCTCTAGCCTTCAGATCTAAGTTCAGATCTCATTTGCAAGCCTGATTGATCCTTAAATATTTGAGCTGTTTAAATTTCACTTCTCTGGTTAAAGCACCTTGGGATGTATTTAATGAAAGTCACTGTCGACACCAAGCGTGTGGTGGTGACAGATTAATTGAGTGATTAATTATGTACATTTGCTGCTTTGTGCAACAATGGTGTGTGCGCATCTCTCAGGCTGTTTAATTAGATCTGTGCCATAGAAGCAGACAAGAGCCAACGCTCACAAGGAGGGAAAGGTTTGACCATCCATCCTTCCACTTAACAAAAACTTTAAAAATGTTATTCATCTGCTGTCATGGTTGCTGTGGGCTTCCACCCCCCTTGTGTTATCTCTTTTGCCTAGGGTGAATGAGAAGTAATGATGACTTATATATTTATGCAAAGAATGTATACGCCAGGGGTCAGCAAACTTTTTCAGCAGGGGGCCGGTCCACTATCCCTCAGACCTTGTGGGGGACCGGATTACATTTGGAAGGGGAAAAATGAATGAATTCCTGTGCCCCACAAATAACCCAGAGATGCATTTCAAATAAAAACACACATTCTATTCATGTAAAAACACCAGGCAGGCCCCACAAATAACACAGAGGTGCATTTTAAATAAACGGACACATTCTACTCATGTAAAAACACACTGATTCCCGGACCGTCCACGGGTTGGATTTAGAAGGCGATTGGGCTGGATCAGGCCCCCGGGCCTTAGTTTGCCTACCCATGGTATACACAACCTGTAGCTGGCTCCTGACCAGCTCTGACTGGTGCTGCTCTTTCCTGAATCCCAAGAAGATAATGCAGCCTACTGTGCAAAGGTAAGTGTTATCTTCCTTGCTCCAGCCGGTTTTGCCCTTGGCCCCACCCACTACTGGCATATGGCCCCCAGATGTTCACAGAGAAGGGAATGTGGACCTTGTGCTGAGAAAGGTCCCTTGCAACAACAGCTGCAACAACATGGTTTTTTGTAGAATTTGTGACTCATGAATTGTGTCCCAAGCAAAATGGCCCCAGGAAGAAGCTGATAAGGTGTGCTTTGTCCTCTTGCAGCTGTCAGGATCATGCCCACAAGTCCACAAGCTCACAGGGAAGCTCACACAAAACAGCTGGACTCCAGAGACCTTGGAAGCTATGAGATACCATTGCTTTGTTTGTTGGTTAAATAATGCATTTGGTGGACTCTCCATCATTGGAGGGTTTGGTCAGGGATTCCTACATTGCAGTGGGGTTGGAGTAGATGATCCTTGCACTCCCTTCCAACTTCACTGGTTTTCTTGAGGTAAAATTTAACAGAATGTTGACTGATGGATGTCATTCTGCTCCAGCAACCTGAAATGTCAGAAGTAATATAACCAACCCTGCTGTACACCTTCGTTGAGTGCTTTTGCCTGGCTGGAATGGGTCCTTGATCTGTGAGAATACTCTGGGTGGAAAAGAAGGAAATTAAGAAAAGAATTATATGAATTCTGCCTCTGGATCAGAACATTGCTTCAAAACCATCAATCACCTTCACTCTTATTGTTCAGAATGGCTGGCTCCCTTTGAGGCTGCCCAGAATGAGAGGTGGAAAGGTGAAGATCAATAAGAACTCACCCTGAAGGTAGGACCGAGGAGCAGTGATTCAGAAGGAGCTTCTGGCCTCTGCCGACTTCAGAAATCAAACAGAAATAGGGCTCCCATTAGTGGTTGCTAGTGAGTGAAACAGATGACAGGACGATCCTCCTCCTTGTGGTTTCTTTGAAAGAACTTAAGGGAAGATGGAAGGACAGATCCTGAAGTTGAGGCTCCAATACGTTGGCCACCTCTTGAGAAGAGAAGACTTCCTGGAAAAGACCCTGATGTTGGGAAAGATGGAGGGCACATGGAGAAGGGGACGACAGAGGACAAGATGGTTGGACAGTGTTCTCGAAGCTACCAACATAAGTCTGACCAAGCTGTGGGAGGCAGTGGAAGATAGGAGTGCCTGGAGTGCTCTTTGTGACCATGGGGTCACAAAGAGTCAGACACGACTAAATGTGTGCTGGTCCGGGGGGGGGGGGGTTACCTTGCGGCCTGGTCTGAGTCCGGTCCTAGGTCGAGGGTATGGAAGCTGTCCATCAAGGGCGAAGCGGGGTCCAAGGCAAGGAGCCGGGCGTGGTCAGGAACTCTGGAAGAGCAGGACAGGGTGCTGGTAGGAACAGGTTACCAACGATGTTGCTCCCGCAACCTGGAACTGGGCTGACTGGCCTTTATCTCCTCTGAGGCCTAGGGTGGTCCCGGCCTTCTCCTGGCCTTAAGGCGAGCACTCCTCCTGTGAGAACTTAGTTCCCTCCGCCTCTCTGCCCTGAGCCTCTGCAGCTCCAGAGAGGCTGGAGGGTTACTGGACCCAGAGGCAACCTCACCTTCCCCTGACAGGGCTGGGAGAGGAGCACCTGCAGGCAATGGGTCCTCAGTCACCTCCGGAGCCAGAGTGGATTCAGCTGGTGTCTGCTCCTGAGGATCCAACACAGGTGAGGGCCCTTCAGGTTCAAGCCCCTGCCCCAGCTCAGCCGGCCCTGGAGGCGGGGACTCCTGTGCAGGCTGGGATTCCTCAGGTTCAGCCTCTGAATCGGATTCCCAGGCCATCACAAAATGACTAAACAACAACAACAACAAGGGAAGATGAAGGCCACATTTTTAATACTGCAGAGGTGATTTGATGGCACCATACCTTCCCTCTAACCACCTGTCCATTTCCCCCCTGCCTTGGGCAGCAGAGATATGGTGGAAGCAATTGCTGGACAAATCCAAAATGTGATGCGACCCAGCTGTGTAGGTTGCAAACATGGTTCAGTTTGTACCAACAATAAGCAGGCTGCATCAGGTGATGGTTGTCTGTGCCATCCCACTGGTTCTCTCCATCTCACTAGGCTTCTGTTATGCCCAATATGTCTGTGCTTTCTAATAGGTCCAAGCACTGTAGCTCACCCATCTTGGCTCAGAGGCTTCTAGGTGCCAGCATATAAACAGCTCTACATGGTGCAGAAATGGCTCACCCAGTGGGATGGAGCCTTAGTCGTGGTGTTGCTGGGAACAGCGGTGTTGAGGTGGGCATGCTGTGGGTTGGTTCTGCTAATGCGTTACCACTGCACCAACCTCCATCCGCTTTCTCACGTCAGTCACTCACAAGCAAATATATTCATGTACAAACACCCAATTGCTATTAGCCCATCATTCATGCACAGCTCTGTTCCAGTTCAGAACCCCCACGATCGCTTTTAAATAAAAATATCAGGAGATCTGGCTAAACATATCCCACATTACATATAGCTTTGCCATAATTGCAAACCAAGCGTTGCATGATGGCAAAGAAACATCCTGCTTAAGTTTATGGACTGGGCTGCTTTGCTTTTAAATAGAAATGTTAATTTAGTGATGCAATGCTAGTATTTTTAGTTACTGTTTTGTCATGGTTTTACTGTGCAAAAGGTAGGTGTAGCTATTGTGATGCCCTTTAAAATGTGTTGTGGGAGGGAGGATTCTTGGTTTGTTGTTCTTATTTTTACTATGTATTTCGTGGTTTTTATATTGTAATTTTATGCTGTGAACCACGCTGAGATCTGCATGTGAAGGATGGTACTAATAATAATAATAATAATAATAATAATAATAATAATAATAATGGGACCCCTGGACAGTTAAGTCCAGTCAAAATTGACTGTGGAGTGTGGTGCTTATCTCCACTTGCAGGCCAAGGGAGCCAGAGTTTGTTCACAGACAGCTTTTCCAAGTCATGTGGCCAGCATGACCAAACCACTTCTGGCACAACGGGACACTGTGACGAATGCCAGAGCGCACGGAAATGCTGTTTACCTTCCTGCCGCAGCAATATCTATTTATTTACTTGTGCTGGCATGTTTTCAAATTGCTAGGTTGGCAGGAGCTGAGACAAAGCAACGAGAACTCACTCCATGGTGCGGATTCGAACTGCCGATCTTACGATCAGCAAGCCCAAGTGGCTGGGTGGTTTAGACCACAGTGCCACCCGCGTCCCATTGGCCACGATGACCAAGATAGCAGCCAACCCGAACCTCATCACTGTCTTCCATCATCTTTGTCATGCAAGTATTTAAAGTAAAATCAAGTTGGCACTTTACATTGGTACAAATGTGGGATTAATTCGTATCTCAGGGACAACAAAGTGTGCTCGATAACATGTGCTAGCTTTTTAAAACGTCAGGCTGCGCCATCTGTTCCATCCCTGCTACATTTTTCCACCAGAAGGTCTTTCTTTCCTCCAAAGGAAGGAAAATAATATACATAAATCGCTGCATTCCTTCGAGCAGGAAGTGACATCTGCAATGGGAGGGAGAGAGCAGTAAGCCCCATGGGGAGCGGGGGCTACAGAATATTTACTTTCCTAAGGAACAAAGAAGGGGGATAGATTGACATGCTATACACACACACGCACAGAGAGAGAGAGCTGTTTCTGCAGCTGAAAACCCTCTTATATCACATGGAGAATGCTGAAATATGTCCTATTTAGAAAACTATTTGCTCGCCTGACAAACTGAATGAAATTTGCTCATCCCAACTCCTGTTGCTGTTGTTGTTTAGTCGTTTAGTCGTGTCCGACTCTTCGTGACCCCCTGGACCACAGCACACCAGGCACTCCTGTCTTCCACTGCCTCCCGCAGTTTGGTCAAACTCATGCTGGTAGCTTCAAGAACACTGTCCAACCATCTTGCCCTCTGTCGTCCCCTTCTCCTTGTGCCCTCCATCTTTCCCAACATCAGGGTCTTTTCCAGAGAGTCTTCTCTTCTCATGAGGAGGCCAAAGTATTGGAGCCTCAGCTTCAGGGCTGATTTCCTTAAGAATGGATAGGTTTGATCTTCTTGCAGTCCATGGGCTAGCATGTACATAGATGCTCCTCCAGCACCATAATTCGAAAGCATCTATTCTTCGGCGATCAGCCTTCTTTATGGTCCAGCTCTCACTTCCATACATCACTGCTGGGAAAACCATAGCTTTAACTATACAGACCTTTGTTGGCAAGGTGATGTCTCTGCTTTGCAGGAACTGGCAAGCCACTCCAGTATCCCTGCCAAGAAAACTCCATGGACAAAGACAACTCCTGTTACCAAGTCATATTTGCATAAACTTCCTTCTTCTTTTTTAAAGAGAGGACATCAACTCCTACCACTCCTCTGACTACGGCATCAACCTTCCGCTAGGCCACACCAGTCCCTGTAGGGTGGAAAGATGCTGCACAGGCCAGTCAACCTCATGCCAGTTGTGCCTGTCCCCAAGGCGTCTCCCAACACCGTGCAGGCTGGTGTAAACTTCCACAATGTCACGCTGGGCCCCCGCAACACTTGGGGGGCTGGGCCCTCTTCAAACAAGTATTGAGGGAGCTGGAGACTAATTCAGAGCAGAACCACACTGCTCTGCCCATCTTTTCTGCAGACTCTGGTCTCCTCCTTGCATGAGGCAAGGCTGGGACCTGAAACTGCACTCCCCCCAAGCACATTCAGTATTGGTGAATAGGTTTCACAGCAGCCAGCTGAAGCGAGTTCATTGGCATGCTGCAAACCACTGATAAGTATAAATAGTGTTCAACATTTCACATTAATGAAACTAAGTGTTGTGCAGGTCTGGACGATAATAGACATCAAGTTTTCATTTGGAATATTTTAGGAAAGAACCCCACCGGCAATTGCTGCCAATCCAGAAGTGGGGGCAGGGAGAGATTTGCCCAGAGAATATTTTAGCAGCTCATTAAGCACAGCTGCATTTTTCTTTTGCCACATTAAAGGAATTCGCTCAGCAATTAACCAAATTCACGACAAGGCATTTAAATCTAATATATGTGTTTTCTCTTAGCAGCGCTTTCCGGTGGCTTCGTGACAAAGGTGAACACATAGGCGGTAATTCAGGTGTAATGCTGAACCACAATTCAATGTTATGTGTGAAACTGCACCGGCTGTCAAACCACAGTTTCTGGGGTACTGCAATTCACAAAGCAGTTACGGGTTCGCCTCAAGAGGGTGCTACACCATGAAAATGAGAGTAGACTTAGGAATGCTTGAAGCTGAAGAGAAGGGAGAGAAAAGGAGAGAAGCAGCTTGCCTGCTCTACATTTGGAAGCTCAGTTCATGGTGTGTGCTCTTCACCATGGTTAGTACAAACTATGGTTTGGCGTGATGTCCGCTGTGAACCATGGGTTGCAATGTGTGGGAAGTGTTGGCATACAATTCAGCTTGTACTGGAGGCTGATACATCTGCATGAGAAAGGGGAGATAGAGATAGGAACTCCTAAGCTTCCTAGACTGTCTTCCTTCAGAGTTAAAACTCTTAGGGCTGCTGATCTCTCCTTTGAGAGCCAGTGTGGTGTAGTGGTTAAGAGCGGTAGACTCATAATCCGGGGAACCGGGTTCGCGTCTCCGCTCCTCCACATGCAGCTGCTGGGTGACCTTGGGCCAGTCACACTTCTTTGAAGTCTCTCAGCCCCACTCACCTCACAGAGTTGTGGGGGAGGAAGGGAAAGGAGATTGTTAGCCGCTTTGAGACTTCTGAAGGGGAGTGAAAGGCGGGATATCAAATCCAAACTCTTCTTCTTCTTCTTCTTCTCCTCCTTCCTTCCTTCCTTCCTTCCTTCCTTCCTTGCCATGCCTCCCTCTTGAGAGCCAACATATTTGGAGCTCTCTCACTTAACATGCAAGAGCAAACTTTCTTCTTCTTCTTCTTCTTCTTCTTCTTCTTCTTCTTCTTCTTCTTCTTCATTTCATTTCTATACCGCTTAACATTTTTAAGGGAGGGATTTCAAAGTGGTTAAGAACACATTAAAACATCAAATAAAACAATCCAGAATAAAACATTGCTGAAGAAAGTAAAAAATAAAGTATACATTCAAATCAACATAATTAGCATGATTAAAATGCTGGTGAATTTTCAGGAGAACTGGGGGGGGGGGCAGGGAAGGAATTGCAAATTGGCACCGAAATGTGGAGAACTGAAGATGGGAGAAACTGAAATTAGCAGGAGCCAATGTGGTGCCCTCCAAAGGACTCCATCTCCCACCAGCATGCCCAATGGTCAGGGAAGTTGGGAGTTGTAGCACAACAACAGATGACCCTCGTAGTCCCTTCCGACCCTACAATTCTTTTGATCTGTGAAAAATCTGGAGGGCTGCAGGTTCCCACCTCTGCTGTATCATACGGAATTGATTTCGTATGGGATCTGCTGTAAATGTTTAGAATTGATTTTAATTTAACCGGCTTTGGTCTGATGATTTTACTGTTTTACTACTGCTACACACCTCTGGTGAAAAGCGGCTTGTGAATTCTATTAAATAAAATGACTATCTCCCTAATGTGGCATTATTGCCACAGTGATAAATTTACTATGATGTGAGTTAAGCCTTTCCCCCCCCCTTTTTTTCCGAAAAAGAAAATATTTTGCTCCCCCATTACCATGGTGACAGATGCACTGCCTTCTGGGAACACAATTCTTGTTAAATGTCACTTTACTCCTTGCCAACATCCAAGTTGCAAGCAAATGGGGAAGTGAGTGACAGATATAGTTAAAATGTCACTCGCAAGGTGTTTGGCCAGCACACTCATGACTGCGGTTACTTTATATATCTGGTGAATCTGTAATGCAGATATGATGACGCATTTACAAACACGCCACAATAAATTACTCACAGAATTATAGAGTTAGAAGGGACCCCAAGGGTTATCTAGTCCAACCCCCTGCAATACAGAAATCTCAACTAAGCATCCATGACAGATGGCCATCCAACCTCTGCTTAAAAACCTCCAAGGAAGGAGAGTCCACCACCTCCCGAGGGAGTCTTTTCCACCATCAAACAGCTCTTACCGCCAGAAAATTCTTCCTAACGTTTAGTTGAAATCTCCTTTCTTGTAACTTGAAGCCGTTGGTGCAGGTTCTATTCTCCAAAGCAGGAAAAAAACAAGTTTGCTCCATCCTCCATGCGACAGTCCTTTAGAGCTTTAAAAATATCGTATGTCCTCTCAATCTCCTCTTTTCTGGACTAAACATGTCCAACCGGTCCTCAGAAGGCTTGGTTTCCAGACCCTTGATCATCTTGGTTGCCCTCCTCTGCACACGTTCCAGCTTGTTCACATCCTTCTTAAATTGTGGTGCCCAGAACTGGACACAGTATTTCAAGGGTGGTCTGACCAAGGCCGAATGGAGAGGTACTATTCCTTCCCTTGACCTGGACCCCATACTTCTGTTGATGCAGCCTAGAAGAACATCAAGCATGGTAGGACATGTCTTCCCAATCCCAGAAAGTAGATGTTATTCCACCACTGGAAATAGCTTCAGCACTTTTACAGCTGCTATGACCATCTACAGGTTAGAGCTATGCGCTGGTGATGTGTTCCACAGAGTTTGGAGTAAAGCAAGATTTTCACTATTTAATGACATCATTAAATACCTACCTACCTACCTACCTATCCTACTGCTTGATGGATTGAACAGTGTTCTGCATGACGGAGGGGGTGTGTAACATGGTTTCAGAAGAATCACTCAGGAAGACTTAAGCCACCACTTTGTGTACATTTAATGTCCTAGTAGGCAATCTGTAAAGTAGGTGTGCCATTAACTTTCCTGACTTTCTCCACATTGCCGTTGAAATCTTGTCTCTTTTGTATTAATATCCTCAGAGCACAAATCAAATATCCAAATATGAATACAGGAATTACCATTAGCGGCTGAAGCTAGCTAAACAGTCAATTATATTTCAATATACTTGATTGCAAGGAGGCAGGCTTTATTATATGAATATTAATAAACACCATTTGTTCCAGTCTTCATTCCCCCCGCCCTTGTTAAATGTAATGCGTAACTATGGAAACCTGCAAACCCAGTCAGTTCAAGTTACACACATGCAGATGCACGCACAGCACTAAGTAGAGGAAGAGAAGAAATTGTGTTTCTTGGCAAAGTTTTCACAGCCTACAAAAACTGTAGAAATCTTCTGAGCACAGGGTGATGAACTAGGTCTGGGTTTTAAAGGAAGTGGAACCCACACTAGAATGTTGCAGCATGGTGTGCTCCTGTTCAGGGTTCCAGACGCCCACCCAGCCTTTGTTGCTTTTGAAAATATAATGTTTTATATTTTATGTATTTTCATGTTTGCATTGATTATAATATATTTTGGATCGTAATAGGATTAAAAAGGTTATAAGCTTCCCTGAGGGACGCAGGTGGCGCTGTGGTCTAAACCACAGAGCCTAGGGCTTGCCGATCGGAAGGTCGGTGGTTTGAATCCCTGCGACGGGGTGAGCTCCCGTTGCTCGGTCCCACTCCTGCCAAACTAGCAGTTCGAAAGCACACCAGTGCAAGTAGATAAATAGGTACCGCTCCGGCGGCAAGGTAAACAGCGTTTCCGTGCACTGCTCTGGTTCGCCAGAAGTGACTTAGTCATGCTGCCACATGACCCGGAAGCTGTATGCCAGCTCCCTCGGCCAGTAAAGCGAGATGAGCTCCACAACCCTAGAGTCGGCCACGACTGGACCTAACGGTCAGGGGTCCCTTTACCTTTACCTTTAAGCCTCCCTGATCGGTGTACAAGCCTGGAAAGCAGGGGGATGAATTTTTATATGACTAAATCAAGACTTCCTGGGGAAGTAGGTTCCTATTATCCCCATTTTGCAGCTGGAGAACTGAGGCTGAAACACTGACATGCTCATTTACTGATTGACGTTCACAGCGGAGGAGTACGTGGGGCATCTGTCTCCAGGGTCCATGCCCACCACTATCTGTGATACCCTCATTGGTGCAGTAAAACTACATACATATAAAATTGCATGGTATCATATGATGATGTCTTTTTCTTTGGCGATCACTCATAGCCGAGTAAGATTGTCTTCCATAAACATGGTTTTAACAATGAGTCCGTAAGTGACTGTGGAGGCCAATTCTGGATCCACACGTCCTTCCACAGTGGGGACATTGGTTTCCAGGCGGGAGTTGATCATGGTGTTGATTTGCCAAGTGTGCCTTCCTCTTAGCACGTTTCTCCCTTGCGTCCTGAGTTCATGCTTCTTCAAAGCCCATGACACCTTTGGTAAAGGCTGTTCTCGATCTGGAGCGCTTGCAGGCCAGAGTTTCCCAGTTGTCAGTGATTATACTACATTTTTTTAGATTTGCCTTGAGATAGTCTTTAAACCAGCATTACGCTTTCCATTTTTAAGTTCGGAATAGAGTAGTTGCTTTGGAAAACAATCATCAGGCATCTGCACAACATGACCAGTCCAACGAAGTTGTTGTTGAAGAATCATTGCTTCAACACTGGTGATCTTTGCTTCTTCCAGAACACTGATATTAGTTCACCTGTCTTCCCAAGTGATGTGTAAAATTTTTGGGAGACACCATTGATGGAATTCAGATCCCCTCTTGGCCATGAATCTAGGCCAGTCACTGCCTTTCCACCTAACCTACCTCACAGGGCTGTTCTGGAAATTAAAGCAGAGGAACCATGTACGTCACCTTGAGCTCCTTACCTCGAGATGAGGTAAAGGTAAAGGGACCCCTGACCACTAGGTCCAGTCGTGACCAACTCTGGGGTTGCGGCACTCATCTTTCTTTACTGGCCAAGGGAGCTGGCATACAGCTTCCGGATCATGTGGCGCACAGAAACGCCATTTACCTTCCCGCTGGAGCGGTACCTATTTATCTACTTGCACTTTGACGTGCTTTTGAACTGCTAGGTTGGCAGGAGCAGGGATCAAGCAACGGGAGCTCACCCCGGGGAACCGCCAACCTTCTGATCGGCAAGCCCTAGGCTCTGTGGTTTAACCCACAGCGCCACTCGCATCCCAAAAGATGAGGTATTAATGCAATAATTTTGAAGCTGCTAATGTGAACAAACCTTGAAATCCTGGCTTGGCTGCTGCCGATGAGATAGATGAACCATTGGTCTGGCTCAAGAGAAGGCAGCTCTGTGTTCCAGTGTTCCAGCTCGAGGAACTGGGTCTGGGAGGCACCACGCCCCTTCTCTTATCATGCCCATGTTCTCCTAATTTCCATGGAAACAGGCTAACTAGCAGGCTTCCCTCCATAAGGAAATTGCCTGCGCTGGGAAGCAGCAGCAGCAGCAGCAGGAGATAACCTTGAATGCTGTTTGTACCTCTGACCATGAATGTAAATAAAACCCAGCCAGCTGCCTAAGAGATACAGCAGGTCTCAGAGGACAGCGCTACAGAGAATAATAAGTCACATAAATGCATTGAAAAAAAAAATTATTAAAAAAAACAACAACAACCCAGAAACAAATGCTAGTAAATGATGTTTGAGGTCACGGAAGACACTCAATGTTAAAAAAAATAAAAATAAAAAGCCTCTGGGATACTACTCATTCCTGCCTCAACGAGGCTCTCTGCTACAAAATTGGTTCCATAAATTGAAATTGATTAATAAAAAAGAAATTGATGAATAATTCAGGCTCCCAGTACAAAGCACAATTACTTTGAAGTCAGCCCCATTAAATTCAGTGGGACTTACCTTTCGGCAAATATCTGTAAGATTTCACTGTAAAAATGTAACAACCCCTCCGGGGCAAATAGATAATATTAACCATAACCCGAGCAACCTCTTTTCTGATTTAACCATAACAGGGAGAGTACAAACTAATCAGCCTTCATGGTGCCAATCAAACTCTGAGTTTATTGCCCTCGTTCCTACAAACAGGTCTTCCATGGAACTGATGTGGAATTTATGAACTCCTCTTAGTGTGAATATAACCCTATGTTTTATTCTCATTTCCTTATACAGTGGTACCTCGGAGGTCAAATGGAATCTGTTCCAGAAGTCCGTTTGACTTCCAAAACTTTCGGAAACCAAAGCGTGGCTTCTGATTGGCTGCAGGAAGCCCCATCAGACGTCCAGGTTCCAAAGAACATTCGCAAACTGGAACATTCACTTCCGGGTTTGCGGCGTCCAGGAGCCAAAAATTCTGAGTAGCAAGGTGTTCAGGATCCAAGGTACGACTGTACATGCCTTTAAAGGGGGCTTAGGAAAAAAAATCATGGTGGATGGAGCTATTGATGGCTGTTAATCACAATGACTATAACCCAGGGCTGTGGTTCTATTTGACAAGATGTCAGAATTCAGAGTGGGAGGCGGCTCTCAAGGTCAAACTTCGATATCTCTACTAACCTTGGAGACCTGGCTCTAGATAAATCCATTATGCCAATACTTTGTCCAGACTGAGGCTACACCCACACCAAACATTTAAAGTGCTAGGATAAAATTTTAAACAGACATGACTTACCCCAAAGAATTCTGGGAGCTGGAGTTTGTTTAGGGCGTTGATAAGATACCCCCGTCACAGAACTACAATTCCGAGAGTGGTTTTACAATCCCTTTTCACAGGGAACTTTGGGGAATGTAGCTTTGCGAGAGAAATAGAAGTCTCCCAAAAGCTGGATTTTCCCAACTCTAAACTGTAATGCAATACTGAGAAATGGCTTTTATACAAGCAGATAGTGCAGGAACTAAACACTGCAAGCTTATGCAAACTTAGGCTTGAATTCCATACAGCAAGGCTCAAAATTATGTTCTTAACCAAGAGGAAAAGCAGAAGAGCATATATAAATTTTACATCCAAGATGGAGTTAGGTTAGCCGATCCCCTGCAATCAAGCAGGTTTCTCTGTATTTGCCAACTTTTGGCAATAAGTAGAATCAGTGAACTCAATTCTCTCATATGAATTTGCACCCGCAGAGGAGCTGAATGAGCGGGATAATTGCCGTGAATTTCTATCACTCTCTAATGAAGGATTTCAAACACAGTGTTAAAGAGAGCATAATTTTCAATTATTTGCAAAGGCTGAAGCAATTGACTGTGTAACACTATTAAAATGATTCCGCCGTGTTCCCGATTTGAATAACTTCACAGTTCACATAGCGACACCTGGGCAGAGGTGGTCCAACTCACAGCATATAGGAGACAATTAGAGAGTTTACATGAGCCATCATGTTGCTTTTTAAATAAAAGATGATTAAGTTACATACTAACCCAAAGCTTTTCTTTAAGCACGCCCGCGCGCATAAGGACCATACAAAAAGAAAGATGAGCTGAAAAATTTTTGTAATAACTTCTTTCACTCCTGGGGGTCATCAGTAAAGCATTTCCTAAGATCACGTTGTTCTTCACCGCTTTTTTTTTTTTTTTTTTTTTGATGCTGCAGCAATTGTTCTCGGAACCATTGCAATTTCTTCCCTGTGGCATTTCTCCTGTTTCTGCCCAGATAGGAAGCATAGTTTTCTTTGGCACTTCCGAATTTGCCACTACATTACTGGGGGCGTGGAGGGTGGAGCCAGGCTTAGCACCCTAAAGACTTTAGGGCAGAGATGGAGAACCTGTGGCTCCCTTGATGCTGCTGGACTACCAATACCCATCAGTCACCTCCACCCCCAGCATGTGTGGGATGCATCTTCACTGAAGCAGTCAAATACAACATTTCCTGTTTCCTAGAGTGGACTGGTCCCATCACCTCCTTGCAAATGGAAGGGGAAGAAATGGAGGCAGTGAGAGATTTTACCTTCTTGGGCTCCATGATCACTGCAGATGGTGACAGCAGTCACGAAATTAAAAGACGCCTGCTTCTTGGGAGAAAAGCAATGACAAAACTAGACAGCATCTTAAAAAGCAGAGACATCACCTTGCCAACAAAATTCCGTATAGTAAAAGCCATGGTTTTCCCAGGAGTGATATATGGAAGTGAGAGCTGGACCATAAAGAAAGCTGGTCGCCGAAGAATTGATGCTTTTGAATTATGGTGCTGGAGGAGACTCTTAAGAGTCCCATGAACTGCAAGAAGATCAAACCTCTCCATTCTTAAGGAAATCAGCCCTGAGTGCTCGCTGGAAGGACAGATCCTGAAGCTGAGGCTCCAATACTTTGGCCACCTCATGAGAAGAGAAGACTCCCTGGAAAAGACCCTGATGTTGGGAAAGATGGAGGGCACAAGGAGAAGGGGACGACAGAGGACGAGATGGTTGGACAGTGTTCTCGAAGCTGCCAGCATGAGTTTGACCAAACTGTGGGAGGCAGTGGAAGACAGGAGTGCCTGGTGTGCTGTGGTCCAGGGGGTCACGAAGAGTCGGACACGACTAAACAACAACAAAGGGGAATGTTGCTCCAGACAGGGAGGACTTCCTGTCATACCTGCTCTGGAGCATCCTCCCCCTGTGTGTGAACAAGTAGATGGGCGTGACCCTAGCAGACCCTATAAAAGAGCTAGTCATGCAACCATCTTCCTCTTGTTCACCTTTTCCATTTTCACCTTTTGGACACCTCTGCTGTTCCTTAGCCAGCAGCACATGGCTCATCCTTACAGAGGATGGAAGCCACAAGGTAGAAAGTCTGAGGCCTGGCTCAGATTTCTTTTCTCTATAAATGTAACTGTAACTACAAGACAAAGCCTGCCTTCAGGGCAATACTGTGAAATGAATGTAAGTAAACTTTACCATTACTTTTAAAAGAAAACTGTGGTGTCATTCTTGTTTTCAAGAGGGAACTAAAGGGAAATTTACCAGGAACAACCCAATCTGGACAAGCCAGGCTGGATTGCTCAACTCAAATGATTCTCAGGAATCCATCAACTTGCTTCCAGCAATTTGCAAGGGAATGTGCTGTGCTACTAGCTCACTAGCGTGAGTGAGGAAGGATAATATTTAATCAATATATCCTCTCCTACTATCCACAACATTCCCACAGCATTGTCAGTGGTCAGGGATGATGGGAATTGTAGTCTGACAACATTTGGAGGGTCAACAAGATCCCCATCCCTGCCTTCAGCAAAAATGCGGTAAGAAGTTTGCAAATGGGGTGGTGATGTTGGGCAAGGGGTGGGCATTTTGGCTCAGCTCTGATGCAAATAACTAATAATAATAATAATAATAATAATAATGCAAAGGGAACCAACAATCATCTCATTTTGCTTGTAGCACTAATCACAGGGCAGGCTTTGCACCCAGTCCAACAAATGCTTCACTTGCTCAAGTCTCTTCTGGAACTTGGCCCAGGCTGAGATGTTCAGAGATCACAGGCTCTGTTGGCAATGTTCTGATATCCCTGTGAAGCTGTTGTCATACATGGAATTTGAAGAGCTTTTCATCTTAAGAAAGTGGGTCAGGTCCCCTGCATGTAATAAAAGTTAGAACGCATTGTGGGAATCTGTTTGGTCCTTTAAACCAAAGGCCTACATTTATAGATGCATTGATGGCTAAGCCCAGTGTCCTAATTTTGAAAGGACAGCCCATCAAAATCACATGCACACCATACCCTAAAGTAAGGATGCCTTCCAAAGCCAAATAATATACTGAATTTATGAAGCATTCTCCAAAGTGCAGGGGAGTGGGAGGAGTACCTTTTGGAAGACCGGTTTCCACACCAGATGTTGCCCTTTCCAGATGTTTGACCAGCTAGTAGAGCCAATGAGATTAGGGGTGGATGGAGCCCATCCGTGGGTTCTTCACTGTAAATGTTTGACAGATCCTTGAATGAAATAAATCTGGTCTCCCCCAAATTCTGGAATGGATTTTGGAATGTGGTGAAAGTTCTCCAACCTACCCAAAGCACTGAAATGGCACCAGAAGCCCCTGAGAACGACAGGTTAGTTTTTCAGTGGCCTGCAAATGTGACCAGGCTCCATATCACATCTTATTTCTGAACCACACTAAGTCTCCTCCGGGGAGGCGGAGGACTCGCCTTCGCTGGATGTTTTTAAGCAGAGTTTGGATGGCTATCTTTCATGGATGCTATAGTTGAGATTCCTTAGTTGAGATGCTTTAGTTGAGACCAGTGGTCAGGGATGATGGGAGTTGTAGTCCAACAACATCTGGGGACCCACAGGTTGAGAACCGCTGGTAAACCTTAACACTAAGCATACTATGTACAGAACACAAGTGTCAGAGGTATCTGTTGGAAAGGGCTTGTGACACTGGGAATGACGAGCAGCTACAACCTAATTCCATATTGTTACAGAAAAGCAAGCCCGCAGGCCAACCTGTAACATATCACATAGGTATCACGGATCCCAAACACATGTCACGTTCTAGAGAAAGATGTGTTGCGTTCATTTTTATTTTTATTTCTTTAGTAATTCAGGCTATCAACCCAAATCTGTCACATCAAGGCATATACATTTTCAGTTTCTTGACAGGGACTCTGAATTGCAGTGCAAGGAACTGCCAATTACACAGAACCCAAACCCCCACATTGTACAAAATATGTCTTTGTATCTTCTGGTCCTCGTCCCATTATTTATTAGCTCGATATCCAAGTGTTTACAAGAGGGCCTGGATTTAAAGTACAAATCATCACATCACAGAAACGGATACTAAAAATTATGTGTGTTTTTCTTTTGTAACATCTAATTTTACAGTGTCATCTGCGCAGGCTGGGGGCGGGCAATATAGGTTTCCTTGTAGGTCCCATTCCACAAAGTAGCATACTGGACCAAGTGTAAGTGCCTCAGGACCTCAAAAGGACCAGGACTGGTCTGCCCCAGATGTGATTCTCCATCCCTATCATCAGAAAAATCAGCCGTGAGTGTACATGTGAGCACACACAACACCACAATAAATGGTAGCCACACATCACTCTTAAGGACCTACTGCTAACCTGATCATTACCATGAAACAGAGCCATCCTGGATTCCTTTGGGGCCCTTCCTCATCTTTTTACTTGCTAGGGTTCATTTGTGGCACCTCTGGTGAGTTCAATGAGCTGAATGTATTACTCCACATCAGGGTGAAGGCAAACGTAACATTTAAAGAGGGGTTTGATGGTACAGTTGCTGCCCTCCAAACATTTTTCTATCCCAAGGCGAGTTTCCCCCAAAAGAAGTACGGCTTCCTACTTCAATTTGCCCCAGAAGGAGTCTGCTGTGATGGGCACCAATTAGCTAGGATCTTTGAGACTACCAGAACATTTCTTCCTCTCCCCACACCATCCCTGGATCAATTCTGTACTTCTGGTTAAGAACTTAATTCGTTCTGAAGAGCCAGTGTGGTGTAGTGGTTAAGAGCGGTAGTCTCGTAATCTGGTGAACTAGGTTTGCGTCTCCGCTCCTCCACATGCAGCTGCTGGGTGACCTTGGGCTAGTCACACTTCTTTGAAGTCTCTCAGCCCCACTGACCTCACAGAGTGTTTGTTGAGGGGGAGGAAGGGAAAGGAGAATGTTAGCTGCTTTGAGACTCCTTTGGGTAGTGATAAAGCGGGATATCAAATCCAAACTCTTCTTCTTCTTCTATCTAAATAGAACCCCTTTCCCCTGCCTAAAAATGTGGCCTATGAAGGCAAAGCATCCAATAATGGGATAGGAGCAGAAATGCTATAATCCAGATTGTAATTTTCCATTTCTGCAGCCAATGTCTTTTCAGCCTCTTGATAACAATGCACGTTGGTAACGGTTGCTACCATGCTTTCTGCATCATCTTTACTTTTCATTCTGTGCAATTTCTCAGCATGTTTCAAGAACAAAACAGTTCTTTGTGATCGTATTGTAGAGTCTTAATAAACAGATGCTGCACTCCGGGGGTGGGGGGCAGCGGCGCTGTGGTTTTCCTTTAAATTATGAAGAACAGCGTAACTTTTTAGAAACCTTTGTGCCTTTTTCTGAAAATTAGAAAACTGTTGCCTCTGGTGAACTGCTCCCAAAGCTGGCTAATCCCTTTGAAAGTAGTGAATGGGCATCTGCTATTTTCTCTTCTTGTTAAAGGTATTGTGTGTTGAAGGTACAGCAGCGCACCTGAGATACTTCTGTGATGAACTAAGAGCGATGAATGTGCAAACAAGGCTCTATGAAAAGATCCCTGGTGAGGCAACAGCCATGCGAGAGCATCTGTTTTGCATGCTGAAGGCCCTAAATTCAATCCCCTACATCAGTCCAGGGAGAACTTCCTCCCTGTAAATCTTGCCAGTCAGTGTAAAGCAATACTGAACTAGATCCAGTGGTGTCCAAACTTTTTTTTAAAGAGGGCCAGATTTGATGAAGTGGAGGGCCTTGAGGGCCGACCAAAGAGCCAACCAAAGTTGTTGACCTTTTTTAGGATTGAGGTTGTTGACCTTTTTAGGATTTTACCCCAGGAAATAAACTGCCACAGGGGCCCCCGAAATGGACTTTGGAGACCAATGACTCAGTATATGGTCTTTTAAGAAGACAAAAGCACAGGGCAAAGGGTAGCTACAGTAACTATCATATTCCCCCAAGTCAGGAAGACAAAAACTTTGTTGAGAACTGTTCCTTCTACTAATAAGCCTTAGGACATCAAGTCCCATCATCCCTAGCTACCAGTGGTCAGCAATGATGGGAATTGTAGTCCATAAACAGCTGGAGACCCAAGTCTGGGAGACCCTGTCTTAATGTTATGGTCTGGGAAAGGCTCCTAGGGCTGTGGGGTGGGGCAAGGCAGGATGGAAAAGCCATTGCCTGATGGCTAGCACAAAATCTATCTTCCCCATTGTTATGATTTAAATAGAAATACAATACATCTCACCATAGGTAAAGGTAAAGGGACCCCTGACCATTAGGTCCAGTCACGGACGACTCTGGGGTTGCGGTGCTCATCTCGCTCTATAGGCCAAGGGAGCCGGTGTACAGCTTCTGGGTCATGTGGCCAGCATGACTAAGCCGCTTCTGGCAAACCGGAGCAGCGCATGGAAACACTGTTTACCTTCCCGCCAGAGTGGTACCTATTTATATACTTGCACTGCGTCCTTTCGAACTGCTAGGCTGGCAGGAGCATGGACCAAGGAAGGGAAGCTCACCCCGTCACAGGGATTCAAACCGCCGACCTTCCAATCGGCAAGCCCTAGGCTCTGTGGTTTAACCCACAGCGCCACCCATGTCCCTGTACATTGCACCATAACTAAAGGTAAAGGTACCCCTGCCCGTACGGGCCAGTCTTGACAGACTCTAGGGTTGTGCGCTCATCTCTATAGGCCGGGAGCCGGCACTGTCCGCAGACACTTCCGGTAAAGGGAGATGGGAAAGGTTTCTCTCAATTAAAGGGAGATGGGAAAGGTTTCTCTCAATATTTTCTAAGCTCTGTACTTTGTGAATACTATCTGCAGTAAATTCCTAAGTAAATCTCTGAGCTAATCTTACTTCTGCAAATTTCGGCCAGACAGTTAGCAAAAATGCAGTTATTTGCAAAGTCTAAATCAGACAGGTCAGGAGGCCGTTTCCTGTCTAACCAGCTATCTGAAACTGCTGATGTTAGCTACAGGTCAGAAGGTCGTTTCCTGCCTAGCCAGAAACTGCTGTCAACTAAAAACCACTAGCAAGATGTTTCCTGCTTTGCTTCTGCTTTAAGTAATGCAAGATAAGAAGAGATACGAAGGGAATGCTTACTAATGCAAAGATGAAGACACGTGTACGAAGGAAAGGGGAAGAAATGCTTAGCTAGCAGAAAGACAGGAATGTTTAGCAAGCAATAAAATGTGTTTAGCAAGCAATATAGATGTGCTATGTAAGGGAATAATTTGAGAAGGTATGGGAGGGGGAAGAGTGTTCAGAAGAGTATAAGAAGTCTGTAGATGCGTATTTCTTGACAGCCAGTTTATTTTCAGGAGCTATCTAGCTGGCTGTCTCTGTGTACAGAATGTCTCTGTACACAGATTTCAATAAACTTTTTCTCCAAAGAAGATTTTGCTTTCCTGGTACTTTTGTTCCCTCCAAGGTCCGGGGATGGCGTGGCTGATGGATCCCTAGGTAAATAAGGCTTCATTTCTTTGGGGGCTCGTGCCGGGATAAGCCCCCTCCCCAAATACGGACCGGAGGGCCAGGCTCAACCAAGGTGAACAGCTCAGCAGCGTTTGCAGGCTCCCGTGCGCACCCCGCCTGTTTCGTGGGGGGAGCCAGCCACACTGTCCTGCAGTGGAGACATCTTGTTGAGGGAGAAAAACAAAGAGGACGGCGCCGAGGGGAAGGGAATCCGCAGCGGAAAAGGTAAGCCCGACGGAAAGGGCAGCCCGACGGAAAGGGCGAGGCCTAATCAGCCTCACCTGGTCATGCAGTAGAGTGCAGCCAGGAAGGGAAAAAAGGGCGTGGCAGTGTTGTGCCACCAGTAAGGTTTGGTAAAAAGGGGATTGGCTGCGCAGTAGGGTGCCAGCCACCAGGAATAAAGGGGACTGGTTGTGCAGGAGAGTGCCACCAGCAAAAATTTGGAACAGAAGAGGGAGGGATATATATATATTGTGATTTTTTTGGTGTGTTTTGAGTATTGCATGCTGAAGTTATTTTGGTGTGTTTTGTGTATTGCATGCTGAAGTTATTTTGGTGTGTTTAGTGTGTTACATGTTGAAATTATATTGGTGTGTTTTGTATGTTGTATGTTGCATGTCAAGATACTCTAGTGACTGAATTGTCAAGTGTGGGCCAGGGCTTAGCGTTCCCCTTGGGTGATTGCAGGGTTGTGCATTTTCTGGCAGGTCTGTTGTGTGAGAGAATTTTTACTGTGAATAGTAGCGAAGGATCTGGAAGAAATGGGTTCTGGCCAAAGTAAAAGTACCCCTTTGAAATGCTTTTGGAGATTCAAGCTGATGAGAGGGGAAGATGAGGACATTGTGAATTAGATTGGCCCACCCAAAATAACAAATTGGCCGTCCATTAGGACCCTTGATTTGCAACTCATTAATCCATTATATCAGAACATTTTGAATGTCCGTTCTGATCAAATCCCCTACATTTCCACATGGAAGACCAATGTGGAAAAGAACCCCCCCCTTCCTGGCTGAAGTCATGCTGCCAAAAAGTCTCAGGCAGCCGTATCTGCTCAGTCAGGAAGACAGGAGGACAACCCCCCAGTCCTCCAGGATTCAGAGATGGAAGAAGATAAAGTTTTGATGCCCCACCGCCTTATGCCCCGGCAACAGCCCTGGCACCACCCCCGCCACAGGGAGCAGATGGCCCAGCCCCAATCCCGTGGACAATGCATTGTTAAGACCTGGGCGAAGATGGAGAAAGGGAGGAACGAGAAGAGGATGATGAGGATGAGGCATTTGTAGGAAGATTGATTAAGTTGACAAGTGATGGAAAGATATGAACAGAGGAACAGGCAAAACGTTTGAAAAAGTATGTGGAACTTTATGAGAAGTGGACGTCAGTCCCCATATGTTAAAAACAGCGGGATGTATAGGGGAACAGAGAAGAAAGTGGCAGAAGGAGTGGGGAAGGCAGTGAAAAGAGTGACCCTCCATAGGGCACATAAAGCACAGGAGAAGGGCGCGGCCAGAGTGATGCCTCTCCATAGAGTGTATGACCCTCCGACCCCCGCGGGACCTGATGGGGTGGTGCCCAATAGAACTCATACAGTTCAACATGTCCCCTTCTTTAGTGCAGATGTTTGTAATTGGAGGAACCAAAACCCTTCATTTGAAGAAAACCCTGCCAAAATCATTAAGCTGTTTGAGGGAATTTTTTTTAAAACATACAACCCCACTTTTTATGATGTGCAATATTTGATGGATGCCCTGCTAACTACAGAAGAGGCTAGGCGAATTCATGCTGAAGCCCGAGCACACATGAGAGCGCAGGGGGCAGGAGATCAAGCTGTTGCAACAGGATATCCTGAAACACACTGAATTGGGATTATCAGACCATTGAAGGGCAAAATGCCCTCACCACTTATCGCCAAAATGTCTTAAAAGGCATGAGGAGGGCAGCCAGAAAACCCACCAACTTCGTGGAGGCCAGAGAAATAGTACAAGGGACAGAGGAGGCCCCTGGAGCCTACTTAAAGAGGCTGAAGGAAGCCTACCGCCAGTATATCCCTGTGGACCCAGATGAGGCTGCCAATGCCCCTATCATAAAAACTGCCTTTGTAGCCCAAGCGGCGCCCGATATCCACCAAGAAAAATGAAGGTTTTTATGGGCCACACCCTTGAATGGATGTTGGAATTAGCCCAGACCATTATAATCAGAGGGAAAAAGAGACCCAGAAGAAAAAAGGAGAAGTACCAGGCAGAGAAGTTGATGGCCCTGAAGACGGGAAGTCCACCGTTAGGAGAAGAAGAGGAGGGCGAGGCTGCTTAGGAAAGAGCAACAGCATGCCTTCAAGGATTTGAAAAAGGCATTGCAGCAAGCACCAGCACTGGGCATCCCAAATCCTGAGAAGCCTTTCTCCCTGTTTGTGGATGAAGACCAGGGAACAGCAAAGGGAGTGCTATGCCAAAAATTGGGAAGCTGGCAGCAGCCCGTGGCATACCTATCTGAGCGCCTGACGCCTACAGAACAAGGTTTACCGCCATGCATGAGAGCAGTTGTGGCAGTAGCTACCCTACTGAACAAAGCAGACAAATTTACTTTTGGCCAAGACACTGTTTGTGTGACTCCGCATGCAGTCCCAGCACTGCTTGACATGAAGGGTACCTATTTCCTCTCCCAAGCAACGATGAGAAAGTGCCAGATGCTATTGTTGCACCCGCGTTTGAAGTTCCAGGTTACCACAGCCCTCAACCCAGCTGCCCTATTACCGGTAGGAGTAGGTGAGGAGCCCACGCATGACTGCATTGAAGTAATGGATGAGGTGTACTCTAGCAGACCTGACCTTAAAGATGAAGCAGACCCCTAGTGGCCATCATGGTTTATGGATGGAAGCAGCTTCATTGAGGTTGGACACCGGAAAGCAGGCTATGCAGTGGTAGCCCTGGAAGACCAGGTGATCGAAGCAAAGTCACTCCTGCCTGGAACATCGGCCCAGCTGGCAGAGCTAACTGCGCTTACCAGAGCCCTGAGCCTGGCAAAGGGACAGAAGATAAACATTTATACAGATTCTAAGTATGCATTCCTGACTTTACATGCCCATGGAGCCTTATGGAAAGAAAGAGGTTTGCTTACCTCCAGAGGAAGCCAGGTGGCCCACCCACAAGCCTTGTTGAACCTTCTGGATGCTGTATGGGAGCCCGAGGCGGTGGCAGTTATCCATTGTTATGGACACAAGACTGGACCAGGGGAAGTGGCCAGAGGAAACCGATTGGCAGACAAAGTAGCCAAGGAAGCAGCCCAAGAACTGGCCCCCGCCTTGGTTATTGGAGCACTGGTCCCAGAAGAGATTTTAAGCACCGCTGACAAGCCAGCTTACACGAAGCAGGAAAAGGACACTGCAGACGCCCAGGAACTGACATTGACCAAAGAAGGATGGTACCTTACCCCTGATGACAGGATATGGATTCCAGAGTCTCTTTCTCGGCAGGTTACTCAGAGATACCATGATTCAACCCACATAGGGCCAGATGCTACAACCAAGCAGCTAGAGAAGTGCTTCTATATAGCCCACCTTTATCAACTGGCAGCCCAGGTTTCCAGGAAATGCCTGCTGTGTCAAAAGAATAATCCCAGAGCCGGACCACTGGCTCCCCCAGGGATTCAGCATAGTGGAACTGCACCTATGGAAGATCTTGTCATGGACTTTACTGAATTACCCCGTTGTGGACTACACCGCTACCTGCTGGTGGCGGTGTGCACCTACACCGGAGGGCCGAAGCATGGCCAACAAAGACTGAAAAGGCATTTGAAGTAACCAGGTGCCTGCTTAGGGAAATCATCCCTCGCTATGGATTGCCAAGGTCCATAGGATCTGACAATGGACCAGCATTTGTTCATGCGGTCCTACAGGGACTGGCAAAAGCGCTCCAGATCAACTGGAAGCTGCATACTGCTTATAGACCCCAGAGTTCTGGAAAGGTAGAGAGAATGAACAGGACTCTAAAGAATCAGCTATCCAAGCTGACACAGGAAATTGGGTCTAATTAGGTGACAATGTTACCTCTGGCATTACTCAGGGTCCGCAGTCTCCCGTCAAAGCAAACCCACCTGTCACCTTTTGAAATTCTGTTTGGAAGACCAGTTCCATATGTTAGAATGTTAACTCCATATGCTAGCCAAGATGTGCAATTGAATAACTATGTACAGTCACTCTCCCAAGTTTTCTTTTGTCTCGACAGGTGGACCCAGGCTCGCAACCCCTGTGTGTTGGCTGCATCAGTTCGAGCCAGGTGATGAAGTGTGGGTAAACGATTGGGCACGGACGCAGCTACAACCGTGCTGGAACCTTATATCGTCCTGCTCTCCACACCCACCGCCGTGAAATTCACCGGCATCACCCCTTGGGTCCACCACACCAGAGTGACCACTACAGATTGGACTGTGCAGTTAAATCCTGATTAACCCCTTCGGCTGACCATCTCCAGACCCTCCGCTGACGACCGCTCTGCTGATATCACACCGGAAGCTGATATCTCTATGCACAGCTGGAGAATTGGATGGGAGGGGCGCCCGCGGGCAGCGCTCCCAACGTACCTGTTCTACGAACTCACCCACCTGAGAATATCCTACCACAATATAGGGACAGAGCGAGACTTACAATAATTTGGGAAGGGGACCGCCCCATTGGGCATTTGACTCCTCACCAGGCTAGAGTTTTAGCAGCAGTCTATTCTTGTGGGTGTGTTGCTTTTTATTTCTCACCAAACCCCCCTCCAGGAGGTGCTTCTCTTTCTCCCACTCATCGAAGTACCATACACCCAGTGGGCCTTAGAGGTAGTTACACACATACCCTTGAGTGACTGATACGATACCCACCATGACTGAATATTGGTGGGAGGAACCATGGAGATATTGGGGATGGTGGGTAGGAGTGATATGTACCGGCCTGCTTGTTTGGATGCTCCTGTATTTTTGTTGGCATGAACGGTACCGTATTTGTGGGAGGAAACGTAATCCATCTATACCTTTGATGATTCTCCTTTTCTTTTTAGTTGGAGAGCCCACATGTGTATTGGCACAGGCAAGAAAAAGTCCCCCGACTTCCCTTGCCGACATTTCCCATTTGATGACTGAGTGGGGTGCCCATAACCCCTACAATAGGTGGTTACAAATGGCTGAAATGGAGCATGTTGCTTCAACATTTCAAACCATGGCGAGGCTATCCGTGATCTGGCGGCTAGCATTGAAAGGGTGGCACATGTCCCTGTACAAACTTGGGAGGGCTGGGATATGTCTTGGTTGGATAGCATCTTCCCAGGTGGATGGATGGGGAGGATATTTACTATGGTGATAGGCCCAATAATGCTTCTATTGCTTTTCTGCTTCTGTATACCCTGCTTAATGCAATGCTTGCAATATATGATGGAAAAGATGATGTCTCGCACAATGGATCTGTGCGTGATTGCTGTTATGAGAGAATATAGACCCCTACCCCAGAACGAATCTAAGTAATAGATTGTTCAAAAGAAGAGGAGGGAGTAAAGGGAGATGGGAAAGGTTTCTCTCAATTAAAGGGAGATGGGAAAGGTTTCTCTCAATATTTTCTAAGCTCTGTACTTTGTGAATACTATCTGCAGTAAATTCCTAAGTAAATCTCTGAGCTAATCTTACTTCTGCAAATTTCGGCCAGACAGTTAGCAAAAATGCAGTTATTTGCAAAGTCTAAATCAGACAGGTCAGGAGGCCGTTTCCTGTCTAACCAGCTATCTGAAACTGCTGATGTTAGCTACAGGTCAGAAGGTCGTTTCCTGCCTAGCCAGAAACTGCTGTCAACTAAAAACCACTAGCAAGATGTTTCCTGCTTTGCTTCTGCTTTAAGTAATGCAAGATAAGAAGAGATACGAAGGGAATGCTTACTAATGCAAAGATGAAGACACGTGTACGAAGGAAAGGGGAAGAAATGCTTAGCTAGCAGAAAGACAGGAATGTTTAGCAAGCAATAAAATGTGTTTAGCAAGCAATATAGATGTGCTATGTAAGGGAATAATTTGAGAAGGTATGGGAGGGGGAAGAGTGTTCAGAAGAGTATAAGAAGTCTGTAGATGCGTATTTCTTGACAGCCAGTTTATTTTCAGGAGCTATCTAGCTGGCTGTCTCTGTGTACAGAATGTCTCTGTACACAGATTTCAATAAACTTTTTCTCCAAAGAAGATTTTGCTTTCCTGGTACTTTTGTTCCCTCCAAGGTCCGGGGATGGCGTGGCTGATGGATCCCTAGGTAAATAAGGCTTCACCGGGTCACGTGGCCATCGTGACAAGCTGCATCTGGCGAGCCAGCGCAGCACACGGAATGCCGTTTACCTTCCCGCTGGTAAGCGGTCCCTATTTATCTACTTGCACCCGAAGGTGCTTTCGAACTGCTAGGTTGGCAGGCGCTGGGACCGAACGACGGGAGCGCACCCCGCCACGGGGATTCGAACCGCCGACCTTTCGACCGGCAAGTCCTAGGCGCTGAGGCTTTAACCCACAGCGCCACCCGCGTCCCACATTTCACCATAGTGGGGACTATATGCTGCTCAGTCAGCTATCAGGTGCTGAGAGCTGATGGGCAACATCAAGGCCTCTCCAGCTCTCCCTTTGTGAGTTCTTTTTCTTTAATGCAGACTTAGACTGGACTTCCGTCTCAATAGGCAGTGCTGTCAAATTGAGAACTACCGGTATCTTCTGTAGAACAGGACATATAGCTGCTCTACTTCCCCTTTCTGCATCTGTCCCTAAATTTACATTCTCCAAAGGCTTATTAAAGAAGGGGAGCTTGCTAGTATTAGAATTTTCTCCAGCTGCTGGGGGGGGAAACCCCACAAAGTACTTGAGATACAAACATTATGTACTCTCATGGTTTGCTGCTCCTTAATAGGATAGGTTGGTCCACGTCCTTTCATTACTGATCTAGCTCAGGTAATAAACCTCGGGGCTCCATTAAGTTGCTCCATCGCACATTACATCTCCCTAGCCAGCATGAGTTTTCTAGCTTTCTGCAAAATCTCTCTTAAGCATGCAAGACGCCACTCTGAACTCAACCTCTCCTTTTCTCTCCTTTAATCTGAAGTTAATTTACGACACCACACACAAATCGTGGAAATTATTACTTTTGCTAGAGCCTCATTACCGCCTCTTGATACTTTTACTGGTTAAACTTCACGCCATTATGTAAAATACCGGGAGCAAAGCGAGGGCTGATTTCCTTAATCCCTTTCAGGCAAAGCCTCAGCTGCATCAAGGAGAAATGCGGTTCCACAGGAGAGAACACACGAGGCAGCTAAATTAAGATTTGCTTCCTTCGCCATTCAGATGACAAAGTGAGGATTATCTTTTTCGCTTTGTGAGCCTCGCCTTTTTATTTTATTTTTCAAACCACAGAAAGAAAAAGAAAAGGTTCTGGTTGGTTTCTTGAGGCCTCCTACTACGACCGTGATTGCAATTACTGAATTAGGAGACCATTTGCTTTCTTTCCTGGTGGCAGTAGTCCTGCAAGAAATGTAGGGGAGTAAGGGGAGAAATTCATCTCCATTCGTATTTAAACGTAATGTTACCAAATTTACATTTCCCAAAACAGTATGTGAAACATGACACAGGTATCCTTCAAAATTTGCACTTTTCCAAATTTTGCAACGCGTTTCTCCTGCCAAGCAATGTGATGGAAATGCATATACTGTGGCAAGTTGTGTGTACAAAGGAATATTTTAGTGAAAACAAGATGTACCAAAATGCATCATTATCAGGGGAAATTGCTTTGCAAAAGGTGCATTTTGGCAAAATTATACTGTTACAGGCCACACCAACCTCTGCCTATTGGCAGCAAGATTCCAAAGGTCTTGGCTCTTAACTAGGAGGGCTTGTGTTCCTTGGGAATGAGGCATGGCAGTGACTGTCGTGTCTTTATGCAATATGGTTTATTTTACACATATTTAAAACTTGAGTTTCAGTGGAAGGAGTGCAGCAGAACATGCATCGCAAGAGTATCTATCACCTGTGTTATGTAGTGGTTAAGAGTGGTAGACTCGTAATTTGGTTCGCGTCTCCACTCCTCCACATGCAGCTGCTGGGTGACCTTGGGCCAGTCACACTTCTCTGAAGTCTCTCAGACCCACTCACCTCACAGACTGTTTGTTGTGGGGGAGGAAGGGAAAGGAGATTGTTAGCCGCTTTGAGACTCCTTAGGGTAGTAATAAAGCGGGATATCAAATCCAAACTCATCTTCTTCACTTCTCTTATAGCTTCAGCAACCTTGGGTCCCAAGCATCAGCCAGCCAGCCAGGCTCCCAGGTCTCTGTGTGCAGCCTCCTCCAGCCATGTGGAGTCCTGCCCCTGCCTTCTTATTCCCAGAAACCCTTGCTCCAAAACCTCTGTTTTAAAAGGACACCTCTTTTAATGTGCTGACATGACGTCCCCTATTATGCTGGCCCCTTATTATACTAGTCAGAAGAAGGAGAAGGAGAAGAAATGGAGGCAGTGAGAGATTTTACTTTCTTGGGCTCCATGATCACTGCAGATGGTGACAGCAGCCACGAAATTAAAAGACACCTGCTTCTTGGGTGAAAAGCAGTGACAAACCTAGACAGCATCTTAAAAAGCAGAGACCATCACCTTGCCAACAAAGGTCCAGATACTTAAAGCTATGGGTTTCCCAGTAGTGATGTATGGAAGTGAGAGCTGGACCATAAAGAAGGCTGATCGCCAAAGAATTGATACTTTTGAATTATGGTGCTGGGGGAGACTCTTGAGAGTCCCATGGACTGCAAGAAGATCAAACCTATCCATTCTTAAGGAAATCAGCCCTAAGTGCTCACTGGAAGGACAGATCGTGAAGCTGAGGCTCCAATACTTTGGCCACCTCATGAGAAGAGAAGACTCCCTGGAAAAGACCCTGATGTTGGGAAAGATGGAGGGCACAAGGAGAAGGGGACGACAGAGGATGAGATGGTTGGATAGTGTTCTTGAAGCTACCAGCATGAGTTTGACCAAACTGCGGGAGGCAGTGGAAGACAGGAGTGCCTGGCGTGCTCTGGTCCATGGGGTCACGAAGAGTTGGACACGACTAAACAACAACAAGGTTTGATTAAACTTTGCCAAACACGGAAACCCACTGGATCAGCCATTAGCAAGGAACAAAGGTATGGGAGAGTGGGGCCCCTTCCTTACTGGGTGCTAGTGGGCAGAGGCAAAGGCCAGGGTTTAGGGTTTCAACTTTGAATGACAGGAGTCAGCATGGAGGAGAACTCCAGGTGAGCTACGGAAGACAGGTTGTAACTGACACACAGGATAGTTTTTTGCAGTCCTTGATTTGTTTTTATGAGATTTTATGAGCTGTGTTACTGGTTTTATGTTCTGTTTTTGTTTTCATTATGCTGTTTGCTGGGGTTTCTTTTGTTCAAAACACGAAGAGTTTTAAAAATAACTATGTGGTTTATGAACGTTGTAAATAAATAAAAAGCCAGAGAAACAGTCCAGGCTCCCTCGCACCCATTTTGATCCTGCTTTCAAAACACTCCAATTGAAAACGAGCCTCTTAACGACACTGCTCCATCTACCTCTTTGGCATTTTCCACGTTAGCTTGCGCTGGCAGCTGCCCCTCGCAGCCCCGCACATGGGAGATTCCGTGAGGGCTTTCTGAACTACTCCCGGAAGTGTATTGAAAAACCACAAGCGACTTGTTGACCCCCTTTGGGCTGCCTCTACCTAACGAGCGGAGGAGTCTTCGGGTCCTAACGGGAAGGCCCCCTCCACCGGGAAGAAGGGGCTGTCTACAGTACTGCCTGCAGCGCATACTGAAAATATGGGCAGGCGAGTCAAGGTTCGCCCGCTCCCTCATACCTCCCTGACCGCCGTGCTGAGCGCCGCGAAACGGAGCCGGTGATGGGCGCCGCGTCCTGGAGATTTTAAGGTCTCGGGCAAACGCGCGGACACCAAGTACGGTGGCCGACGAGGATCTTCGCCAAGATGGCGGCCGCCATAGCTGTGGTGGCTCAAAAAGCCTGCAGCGCCGGAGCCCTCAGAGCCGCGTGGAGAGGTGAAGCCCCCTTTTTTACTTAGTCTTGCTTCTTCGGCGGGGTCGGGAAGCTCTTGGCCTGCGGCTGCTCTCGCCCTTCGAGGCGGCGGCTTGTGTCCCTCGTACGTTCCCCTCGCCTGACTCTGCCCAGATCCTACCGCCTCCCATCGCCGCCGCCTCGAGCCTTGTGGTCCTCGGTTTAGCGCAGCTGCCAGGCAGCGAAATCCCAGACAGGCCCCCGTCGCGAGGGTTCCTCACTCGCAAGCGACCGTGCAGATAGGATAGGATCGCACGTGTACTTGGGAGTACAACGGGGCTGACCGTTGAGAGAATGTGCAATATATTTATCTGTTGTTTTTAATGGTGGGTTCCCCTTCCCCCTGCGGTTCTTATTTTTATCTGTAAACCGCCTGGGGTGGGGGGGGGGAATGTGTTGTTTAGTCGTGTCCGACTCTCCGTGACCCCATGGACCAGAGCACGCCAGGAATGTAGGGCATAAGTAATGGAGCCATTTGGCGCCTAAATTATATATCTGAGTTTCTAACACTCTACTCTGTTGAACATAGCCCGCCCCAGTAAATGTATATAGACTTTCTCGGCAGGAGGCTGACACATTATACCAATGGTCCATCTAGTTCAGTAGATGTGGGGCCCTCCAGGTTTTAAGACTTAGAACTTCCACCATTCCTGAGCAGCAACCATGCCGACTTGCAGTCAAACAACCCCTGGAGGTCATCACATTGGTAACCAGTTGGCTATGCTGGCTGGCAGTGGATTTTCATAGTTTTAAACCTAGGTCTTTTCCAGCCTTCCTTGGAGATGCCAGGGACGTTTAAACTGGAATGTTTTGCATGCAAAGCATGTGTTCCCTTCCTGTCTCCTGTTCAGATCTTCCCCAGCTGTGAATATCTGTGGAGCTGAAACTCCCAATACCCCCAGCAATCTTATATATGCTGACTTGGGAGTAAACGTCTCTTACATGACTGCCTTCTGAGTAGACGTTTACACCATTAAATCATTTCAGTCTTTCTCCAGTTCAGTTAATGCACACTACCAACATTCACAAGCTATGTTATTTCTGCTTTAAATGTCACCGCATCCATTATAGCTATTTTTGAAGAATGATACATCCCAACCTGCCTTCTTCCAGATCTATAAAATTGCCCCTTTTCAAGAAATGAACTTTGAAACTGGCATGGTTTTCCTAGTCCATACGCTACATGGAAAAGTTCTGTTCTATAGCCGTGTCTCTCTTTTTTAAGGTTGCAATCCTAACCCCAGTCAGAGTAACCTCTGCTGAACTCAGTAGGATTTACTTCTGAGTTTACATTATGAAGATTGAACTGTTGCGAACAAGTGACAGAAAAAGGAACCTTGTTTCATTTAAATCAGACCTAGAGTGCAATCTGATATTGCCTAGCTGCCACTGTAACATGAACTGGAATAAAAACTATTTGAATGCATCTGTCCACAGGAGACATAAATAATGTAGGATTCAGAACCCTTTCCACATAGTCATTGATTAATTTAAAAAAACTTCGTGCAAGTACAGTTACTACTGCATTTTTGCAGCAGCTGCTGCAAAAGTGGGAGAGGAGCTCCGAAGCACTTAAAGTAGCCGATGAAATCTGTGCTAGAAAGAAACTTGAGTAAATGGTAGAATGCTGGCATATGGGTTTGCCCTAAGGCCACCTGCTTGCCTATTCCTTCAGCGGGAGAACCTCCTTTGCTTTTATGAGCAACATTTGCTTAAAATTGTAGGCTTATATTTATATATAAAAATATTACTACACTGCCCACTCCCTTAAAATATTGATTCGGTTTGCAACAGTGACCCTGCTCCTTCACATACCATTCTTAAGAGTTAGAAGAAATTACAGTTGGAGAGGCTTGGACCTTTTCTTTACAGTGGTACCTCGTGTTACATACGCTTCAGGTTACAGACTCCGCTAACCCAGAAATAGTACCTCGGGTTAAGAACTTTGCTTCAGGATGAGAACAGAAATCGCCTGGTGGTGGCACGGCAGCAGCAGGGGGCCCCATTAGCTAAAGTGGTGCTTCAGGTTAAGAACAGTTTCAGGTTAAGAACGGACCTCCGGAACGCATTAAGTTCTTAACCCGAGGTACCACTGTACTTAGGGCAAGAGTGGGCAACCGTGGAGCCCTAAAGAGCTGCATGCAACATTAAAGGCCACAGGTGGAGAGCAGGCCTGGCTTATTTTGTATATATTCTGTGGAATTCAAGCTGTAATACAAGGGTCTGGAAACCAAGCCTTATGAGGAATGGTTGAGGGAGTTGGGTATGTCTAGCCTGGAAAAGAGGAGACAGAGGAAATATGATAGCCATCTTCAAATGTCTCAGGAAGTACTTTCTGGCAGTAAAAACTGTTTGACAGTGGAACAGTCTCCCTCAGGAAGTGGTGGACTCTCCTTCCTTGGAGGTTTTAAGCAGAGGTTGGATGGTCATCTGTCATGGATGCTTTAGCAGAGATTCTGGCATTGCAGGAGGTTGGACTAGATGACCCTTGGGGTCCATTCCAACTCTACAGTTCTAGAATTCTATGACATTAGAAATGATGCAATAGAGATACAATTAAAAACCAATCTGAATGTTTAATATGATGGGTATGCCATCTCCTGACTTCCACCATAAATCCACAGATCACCAGAATGAAGCTTACAGTTTGGGAACCTCTGGACTGGTCAATAAGCACAGGAGACAGCTGAAGAATGTACAAATCAGCTATTTCCAGTGCCAATTGGCTGGGACAGAGTCCTTTATAATGTTTTAGTCGTTTAGTCGTGTCCGACTCTTCGTGACCCCATGGACCAGAGCACGCCAGGCACTCCTGTCTTCCACCGCCTCCCGCAGTTTGGTCAGGCTCATGTTTGTAGCTTCGAGAACACTATCCAACCATCTCATCCTCTGTCGTCCCCTTCTCCTTGTGCCCTCCATCTTTCCCAACATCAGGGTCTTTTCCAGGGAGTCTTCTCTTCTCATGAGGTGGCCAAAGTATTGGAGCCTCAACTTCACGATCTGTCCTTCCAGTGAGCACTCAGGTCTGATTTCCTTAAGAATGGATGCGTTTGATCTTCTTGCAGTCCATGGGACTCTCAAGAGTCTCCTCCAGCACCATAATTCAAAAGCATCAATTCTTCGGCGATCAGCCTTCTTTATGGTCCAGCTCTCACTTCCATACATCACTACTGGGAAAACCATGGCTTTAACTATACGGACCTTTATAATAATAAATTTATATTCCTTTATAATAATAAAAAATAATAATAATAAATTTTTATTTATATCCCGCCCTTCCTGGTTCACGAATAACAATAAAATTCAAAAATCAATTAGATAATCCCCAGGGCTAGCTGGCTGAATTGGTCCTACTTGGGCCAGGGGAGAATTAGCTGTAGGATCTCAGAGCGGGTGATCTTCATAAAAGGGGAGGGGAAGGAAGAGAAGGGAAGGTGAATTCAAATTAAAGGCCAGGCGGAATAGTTCTGTCTTACATGCCCGATGGAAGAAGGTTAAATCCTGAAGGGCCCTAGTCTCATGGGACAGAGCATTCCACCAGGTCGGAGCCATCACTGAAAAGGCCCTGGCCCTGGTGGAGGATAGTCTGACTTCCTTAGGGCCCGGGAAGTCAGACCTTATTCATGGACCTTAAGGTCCTCTGCAGGGCATACCAGGAGAGGCGGTCCCATAGATACGAGGGCCCTAAGCCCTTTGGACTCCCATGGGTTGTCCATATGCCACTTAGGGAGATCTGTTATTGAGAGCCTGAGGCACCCCTGAGCTAGGATTCTCTGAAATAAAGGGCACCCATTAATTTGAGGTGTTGCCATATTTTGATGTAAAAGGCATTTGAGCAAGTGTCCCTGAAAGGAGGTGAAACATGCACTATGCAGGGTTGTGATTAACCGGGCTGTACATTCCCTTGGGGCTTCTTGTTCAGTGTAATTCTGTTTGTAATGCAATTTAGCATTTTGCCTTTTGGGATTCTGATCAGATAAAAGATACAGAAAACTAGAGGTGAAGGAGTTCGTTGCCCGCTAGAAGATTAAAATTAATAGGACTGGATGTTTCTAGAGCTGCAATCTTGCAGCTTAATCAGATTTCTTTGTACATTAACTTTCCCAGAACATTGCAGCTGTTTCAGCCCAGGTGTTTTCTGTTCACAGTCCTGGTGAAAGGGAGCAATTTATAGACAGGCAGGAGCTGCGGGAGTTCCTCCACCTTCCTGTGTGGCTATTCATCAGCCATAACTATTTCTGTTGCTCCCATATTAGTTCTGCATATTAGGCAACTTGCTATAAACCAGAGAAAATCAGTTGTGTTTCAGAGAATCTCAAACCTCATTGGGATTCCAGGATTCTTCCAGTGAGAAGATCACTTTCTTCAATGCCAGCTTTGCCAATCCATTCAGTCTTCCTGCTTTAATGTGAAGCCACAAAGAGCAGTCCTCTTCTTTGAAATTTAATCCAAAAATGGGTCTTTGAAACTTGCTGTGAATCTTGCCCTCATTTCCCCCACCCAAAACCCAGTCATGCCTTGTCCTGGTGTTCTAGCTAACTAACTTTAATGCAAGTCTATTTTTAAAGTAAGAGCGGAGCATATCAGCATTTCTGTATTGCAGGAAGTTGGACTACATGACCCTGAGGGTCCCTTCCAACTCTATGATTCTGTGATTCTTGTAACTTATTGAAGGGTTTTGTTAACATGGATCTTGACATTTGAACTTGTTCTGTGAAGTGTTTTAATTAGTGTTGCTGTTTTCATTTATTAGTTGCTCTTTTCAGAAAGGTGAAACTCAAAGTGACTTACAGAAACAAACAGTAAATAAAAGCATGAAAGCCAAGAGTAAAAACAATCTAAAATGCTCACCAATGAGAGATATATATAAAACAGCAGATCCAGCTCAACCCTATTCCACTAAGTCAAAAAATTATGGAGCAATGACATGAGTGAATAAGAATGTGGGGGTTTTTCTGCCTGTCACCTAAACATGGATTGTGATGGCACCAGGTGTAACGCCCTAGGGAGAGCACTCAACAAGTGGGGAGCCACCACTGAGAAGGCCCTCTCTTGTGTTGCCACCCTCAAATTGTTCTAAGAATAGAGTTCATGGGGTTATTGTATTACACACAAGCCTCATGGGTTAATTTATTTTTTGCTTGCTATTTGCTTTTTAATTAATGATTTAACAAAGAAAGTATAATGTTGGAAAAACGGGGGGGGGGGGCAAGAGGGAAGAGGAGAAGGGGAAAAACCTGAAACAATAAGCTGTTATTAAGATACAATAACCATTCATACATCCATCTTAATTTAAACATATACATTAATAAAAATCATCCAAATATCTAGGTATGTAGCCACATAAAACCGATGTTGATTAAAAAAATGTCCTCAAGTGTAGCAAGAACTGTGAGGCCCTCAGAACATTGTGTAACAGGCAGTATGTGTTTATCCCATTATTATTATTATTATTATTATTATTATTATTATTAATTATAAATTGTATACCGCCCTTCATCTGTAGATCTCAGGGTGGTTCACAACATAAAAAATACAATATAAGAAACAAAATACATGATAAAAACAAGGAGAAACAAACAAAAGCTAATAACGCCCCCTTCCCCCACCTCACGGTGGCCATAAGGGCTTGCAAAATCTGCTTTTGCTGTTCTTCTGCTAATCACCCATAAGTGCGATCCTGATAAGGATCCGGCCCATGAAGCCAAAGAGGTTCCCCACTCCTGGTCTTAAGGTTGCCTAACTATTCATAGCATGGACTTCTTAGCAGGAACCTATACAAAACAGAGGCTATGTGGATCCGAAAATGCTGTTGGTTAAGAGGCAAGTGCTTGATTAACAAAAAGTCTTTAATTGGTTGACAACCCTAGTTAAGACTTATTATGATGTTTACTGTGGTGCCTGGTGATGTAGCACTGAAATCAGTGACCTGCCGGTGTTTATAACTCTTGTGTTTATTATCCAGTAGCTCCTTTACCTTCTAATCGGCTTTCTGTGCATTTTCCCATCCTCATCCAGCTAAAATCAATTTCTTTATTGGGCATCTGTTGTAAACTGTTGTCTTTGCCTCATTTCTCCGATTCTGCTATCAGACTTCTCATTGGAATTGGCTCCCTCTCCCTCCATCATGATAATTCTGTTGAAATTGTTTTCACCGAACGCTGTTCGCCTTCTGTTTTTTTTTTTTTATAATAAATTTTTATTAATTTTCCATAAATAAAGAATAAACAAAACAAAAACATAGACATAAACAAACAAAAACATGACTTCCCCATACCACCCCTTTCCTGCATTCTTGTTTCAAGATTTTTTAGCAACCCTCTGATCATAACTTAAATATATTTCATGTATTTAACTTCAGTTAATTATTAATACCACTGTAGTTCTTTATCTCTTATAACTCTGAGCCCCTAATTTTCCAAATTACAACAGTTTTTAAGATAAACTTTGAATTTGTTCCAGTCTTCATCCACCGCCTCTTTCCCCCGGTCTCGAATTCTGCCAGTCATCTCTGCCAGTCCCATATAGTCGATCACCTTCGTCTGCCATTCTTCCAACGTGGGTAAATCCTGCGTCTTCCAATACTTTGCTAGAAGAATTCTTGCTGCTGTGGTGGCGTACATAAAAAATGTCCTATCCTTCTTTGGCACCATTTGGCCCACCATACCCAAGAGAAAGGCCTCTGGTTTTTTAACAAACGTTCTCTTCAGAACTTTTTTTATTTCATTATAGATCATTTCCCAGAAAGCCTTAATCTTCGGGCAGGTCCACCAAAGGTGATAGAAGGTTCCCTCCGTTTCACTGCACTTCCAACACTTGTTATTGGGCAAATGATAGATCTTTGCTAACTTAGCAGGAGTCATGTACCACCTGTAGATCATTTTCATAATGTTTTCTTTTAAGGCATTGCATGCCGTAAATTTAACACCAGTGGTCCATAACTGCTCCCAGTCTGCAAATTCAATGTCATGCCCAATGTCCTGTGCCCATTTAATCATATTAGATTTCACCATTTCATCTTGAGTATTCCATTTCAACAGCAAGTTGTACATTCTTGACAAATTTTTAGTATTGGGTTCTAACAGTTCTGTTTCTAATTTTGACTTCTCCACCTGGAAGCCTTTCTTTCTGTCCTGTTTAAATACTTCATTTATCTGTCGATAATGTAACCAATCTCTCACCTTAAATTTCAGTTTCTCAAAACTCTGCAATTTTACATTTTCACCATCTTGTTCTATAATTTCACAATATTTAGGCCAATTAGAACCCATATTCAATTTTTTCACCTCTTTTGCTTCCATTGGTGACAACCACCTGGGGGTTTTACTTTCAAACAGGTCTTTATACTTAATCCAAACATTATACAGAGCTTTCCTCACCATATGGTTCTTAAAACCTTTATGCAATTTTACCTTGTCATACCATATATATGCATGCCAACCAAATCTGTTATCAAATCCTTCAAGGTCCAAAATGTCTGTATTCTCGAGGAGCAGCCAATCTTTCAACCAGCAAAACGCTGCTGATTCATAGTAGAGTCTTAAGTCCGGCAGGGCAAAACCCCCTCTATCTTTCGCATCTGTTAATGTCTTAAATTTTATTCTTGGCTTTCTGCCCTGCCAAACAAATTTCGATATGTCTTTCTGCCACCTCTTGAAACAGTCCATCTTGTCTATTATTTGTAATGTCTGAAACAGAAATAACATTCTAGGCAATACATTCATTTTGATAACAGCAATTCTGCCTAACAAGGAAAGTTTCAGCCTTGACCATATGTCTAAATCTTTCTTAACTTCTGTCCAACATTTATCATAATTGTCTTTAAAAAGATTCACATTTTTCGATGTCAAATTCACCCCCAGGTACTTCACTTTTTTTGCTATCTCCAAACCTGTTTCATTCTGGAATGTCTCTTTTTCTTCATTTGTTAGGTTTTTTTCCAAAACTTTAGTTTTTTGTTTGTTCAGCTTAAATCCTGCAACTTGACCAAATATCTCGATCAGTTCTAAAACTCTTTTTGTGCTAGTGATTGGCTGTTGCAAAGTCAAAACTAGGTCATCTGCAAATGCCCTTAATTTATACTCTTTCACTCCGACCTGAATTCCTTTAACCAACTGGTCCTTTCTAATCATATTTAACAAAACCTCCAGAACCAGTATAAAAAGTAGGGGGGAAATAGGACATCCCTGTCGTGTTCCTTTCTCTATGGCTATCTCTTCCGTTACCACATTGTTCACAATTAGCTTTGCCTTCTGCTCAGAATAAATTGCACCTATACCATTTTCAAAACCTTGGCCTACCCCCATCCCTTGGAGATTCTTTTTCATAAAACTCCAACAAATATTGTCAAAGGCTTTCTCCGCGTCCACAAAAATCAAAGCCGCTTTTCTGTTAATGTTCATTTCCAACAGTTCCACAATGTCTATTATGTTCCTCACATTGTCAGACATGTGTCTACCCGGGAGAAAGCCAGATTGATCCTTATGAATCTCACCTGTCAATACTTTCTTCAGTCTTTTTGCTAAAATGTCTGCAAAAATTTTGTAATCCACATTTAATAATGATATTGGGCGGTAGTTCTTAACCTGGTTCTTTTCAGTCTCGGTCTTTGGTATAAGTGAGATAAAAGCCTCTTTCCACGTTTCAGGTGCCTTTTTCCCCTCCAATATTTCATTGCAAACTTCTTTTAATGGTTGCACTAAACCTTCTCTCAAAGCTTTATAATATCTAGCCGTCAGTCCGTCTGGTCCTGGAGACTTTCCCAGTTGTGCCTTTTGAATGGCCTCCTCTATTTCCTGTTCTGTTATTTTCTCATTCAAAATCAACTTGCCCTGTTCTGGAATTTTCGGTAGTCCATAATTTTTAAGAAATTCTTCTATTTCTTGTTCATTTACTGGCCCTTGTGTGTATAATTTCCTAAAAAAACTTTGGAAACAGTTACTTATCTCATTTGGCTTATGAACATTCTTTCCCTCTATCTCCAAACAAGTAACTGTGTTCAATTTTTGTCTCTTTTTCAATTGCCATGCAAGGAGCTTCCCACACTTATCTGCAGACTCAAAAGTCCTTTGTCTCATTTGTTTAATTTTCCATTCTATCTCTTGATTTGTCAGTTCCATATATTGCGTCTGATAATATTTTATTTCTCTCAAAATTTCTTGAGACTTTGGTTTTGACCTCAGTTTCTTTTCTCCTTCCTTCATTTTTTCTAAAATTCTTTCTTTCCTTTCATTTTGCTTTTTCCTCTTGATTGAATTCTGTTGTATCAGGAAGCCTCTCATCACGGCTTTACTTGCGTCCCAAATTGTTCTTTTTTCCACATCTGTTCTCAAATTTATCTCGAAGTAATCTTTCAATGTCTTTAGGGCCTTTATACAGAATTGTTCATCTCTAAATAGGGAGTCATTCATTCTCCATCTAAAGGATCCAGTTGTTGTCATTTTCATTTCCATCTTTACGGCATTATGGTCGGAGCAGGTTTTTGGGCAGATTTCTACTTTTTTAATCTTTGTAGCCATCACACTAGATACCCAGATTTGGTCGATTCTCGTCCATGTCATTTTAGATTCCGAGAAAAAAGTTCCCTCTCTCTCGAGAGGGTTCTTTGTTCTCCAGATATCAATCAAGTCCATATTTTCCGTCATCTCGAAGAAAGTCTTTGGTAATCTTCCTTCCGCTGTTCGCCTTCTGTCATGTCTTAATAAGGGTTAAGCACCAGGCAGTTGGGTTTCAGTGCCCATTGAGAGCTGGCTGTTAGGCCAGGTGAGCCAGAAACTCAGGCGTAAACCACAAACAAGGATCATGGGAAGGTGCACCACCAAGGGCAAGCAGTGGGCATTCATTCATTAACCACATTTCCCCCATTTTATCATTACAACAACCCTGTGAAGTAGCATAGGCTGAGAGACAGTGACTGGTGCAAGCTCACTTATTGAGCACTGTGGTTGAGTGCAGATTCAAGCCCTCATCTTCCAGGTCCTAAGCCAGCACTCTAACCCAATGTTTCTCAAACTTGGGTCCCCAGCTGGACTACAACTCCCCTCATCCCTGACCACTGGTCCTGCTAGCTAGGGATGATGGGAGTTGTAGTCCAATAACAGCTGGGGACCCAAGGAAAGTGTTTGGATTGACATAGGCTCCAGAAACATTGGTTTAATACACCAGGCTGTGCTAAATGCCTTATGGCAGAGGTTTTCAACCTTTTTGAGTCCATGGCTCTCTTGACCAACTACATTTTTTCTGTGGGACCCCTGTGGGGCTCAGGAGCCTCTTACCCTTTTTCGAACACCCTCTCTTGTGGAGTGTTCTCTCAGCCTGTTCTCCCTACTCTTTGGGATTCCTCCAGGTAGCCACTGCTGCCACCCCTAGTCTCTGAGCTGCCTCCCCGCAACCCCCGGCCAGCCCCAAGAGTCCCAGAGGCACAATTCACCTGTGGAGCTTATAGCCAGGGCTGCTGCAATAAACAGTTGTGCAACCTTTTAGGAGGCAGAGATGCGAGAGGGCATCGGAGGAGGGATGGAAGGAAAGAGGGACAGAGGCCAGTGTTGCTCAAGGCACCCCTGACCATCATTCAAGGCACCCTGGTTGAAAACCACTATCTTATGGGGATGATTTGACACTGGGGATGCAGCATAAATCAATCAGTTAGATTAATAGATCTAAAGCCTATTAAGATTTCTGTTAATAAATCTAAAAATAGTGTCCCCAATTAATTTGGCAGCTGGGGTTTCAAAAACCATTCATCATTTTTAATGCAAAAACGGCAAGCGGCAGGATTGTCTTAGAAGAGACATTCCCTCTTTCCTACGAAGGCATGTGCATGCACTTGTCCAAAAAAACAAGCAAAATGTGCTTCCTTTTCTTCTTCAGAAGTATTATCTTATTTACGTTAATTTAATTTGTCAGCTAACATTTCTTTAACTGGGTGACAGCCCTGTTGGTTAGGCTAACCTCTCTTTGCTTCTCTCCCCAGGCTGCACCTTGATTTCAGGGTCTGGAGTCAATTGTCAGTATGCTACCTTGGCATGTGCTTTCCAGACGCATTGCTACATTTCTGGCCCCCGCGACATGACAGTGCAGCCATGCAGGCGCAGCAGCTTCTTCAATAAATGTAAGTCTTGTAAACAACAGGTGCTGCGGCTTATAACCAGAAACAACATTTGCGTAGCTTTTGTCCCCTCTCAGGCCACCGTCCTGTATCCATTTAACCTGCCCATTGAAGCCCTTGAAACTGAGCCTACCTAACTGGGTACCAACTTGATTTCAGTAGGAGGGAGTTGAACACATACTTAGGCTGCACATGTCCTGATGTGCTCACTCGGGACATCATGTCCTCCATGGAAACCATGAGACTGTCTTAGTGCATCAGGGGCCTAACGTGTGGCCAGAGATGAAATTGCTCAGATTCACGCAGAATTGGATGCCAGAGTGAGTCTTGAGGAAGCATCCAAAGCACCATCTGGTCAGGTTATTGTGGATGAGTTTGATTTGTGGCAGTCTGAGAATGTGGAGGTGCTAGCAACAAGAATATTATTGGCACAAAAATGGAAGCAAGAAGAATTACCGACGAAAGAGGAATGGCAGATGAAATTGATGGACTATGCAGAATTAGATAAATTAACAGGAAGGATTCGAAACCTGCGGGACCAGAGATTCTTAGAAGACTGAAGTAAATATATGAACGATTTGAAAAGTAACTGCAATGAACAGCTTATGCTAATAGGACTGCAAGAAGTTCTGTAAGGAGGACTATTTGAAATATTGCAAGAAAGAGTATGAGGAGAATTATTAGTTAATGATAATTAAGAGTAATAGAGAAATTAAGAAATGCAGAATAAGTGATAAAGAACAAAAAATCATCAGAGGTGTTGACGGAAGTCTAAAATATTGTATAAGCTACAAAGTTATGTTATATGATTGTTGGAAATGATATGTTTAAAAAACCAATAAAAATGTATTAAAAAATTAAAAAAGAGAATGTGGTGGTGCTATAAGCCCTTAAGAAGACTTGTGTGGGCCCACAAGGGCTGAGCAACTATCACCCAGTCACCAATATCCCACTTTTAGGCAAGGTGTTGAAGTGGCTAGTGATGATCCAACTGCAGGCACGTTTAGATAATTTACCTGGGCCCTTTTCAGTCTGGCTTCATGCCAGGATAGGGTACCAAAGCTGCCTCAGTTGTGCTTGTTAAAGCCCTTAGGAAACGGACGGAGAAGTGGTTTTCTTTGACCTTTCCTCAGCTTTTGATACCATCAGGAAAAGTACTGTTGGATCAGGCCAAAAGCCCAGCTAGTCCAGCATCCTGTTCTAACAGTGGCCAACCCAGAGGCTTATGGGAAGTCCAAAAGCAGGACCTGTGCCACAACAGCTATTTTTTTATCCCCAGCAACTGGTATTCAGAGAATGCTTCCTCCAACAGTGGTGAGAGAACATAGTCATTAATATATATAAATGCAGTAAGTTGATCCCAACTCTTTATTTATTTGCTTATTATTTGTATTCAGCCTGGTTCACACTTTAAGACAAGGGTTGGGAACCATTGACCCTCCAGATGTTGCTGAACTGCACAGAGGCGTAGCGTTGGGGGGGACAGAGCAGCAGTGTCCCCAGGAGCAAAATTCTGGAGGGGCGCAATGCTCATGCCCCCTGTCCCCTGGGCTGCCCAAGTCAGAAGGATGAGAAAGGCATGCAGCCACTGTCACCAGCAGCCATGTGCCTTGCCGGATCCGCACACCCCATCCTCTGGCCCGCGCCTCCACTCCAGCTGCCCAGTCCACTAAGGGGGCACAACACTTTCCCCGCTTTGGACACCGGCAGCCCACGCTACACCACTGGAACTACAGCTCCCATCATCCCCAGCAAGCATAGCCAATAGCCAGGGGTGATAGGGGGTTGTACTTCAGCAACCTGTGGTGGGGCAAAGTTTCCCCACACCTGGTTTAAGGTAACATTTACACAAGTGTGAAGGGAAGAGGAAAAGAAGTGCATGGAGGCACCTTTGCATGTGATTGAATTTGGAGAGGAGGAGCAAAATAACAGGGTCCCAGCTGAGCTGGCAGAGAATAATAATAATAATAATAATAATAATAATAATAATAATTAATTCAGAGTCAAATTAATGGCAACCATTGGGCTAGAATTCTATGAGAATTACCAAAGGAGGGGGTCAGACTGTGTCTTGGCCAAAGGCCTGGTGGGACAGCTCTGTCTTGCAGGCCCTGCGAAAAGATGTCAAGTCCTGGAGGGCCCTAGTCTCTTGTGACAGAGCGTTTCACCAGATCGGGGCCACATCCGAAAAAGCCCTGGCTCTGGTTGAGGCCAGCCTAACCAAGGCCATGCTTTGGATCGATTGGATAAGCCTTCCTGGATCTGACCAAAGCCTTATCTGGAAGCAGCATCCTGTTTTCAGAGTGGCCAACCAGATGCCTATGGGAAGCCCTCAGGCAGGACTTGAGTGCCACAGCTCTCTCCCCCTATAATGCCCCAGCGGCTGTCATTCAGAGGCATGCTGCCTCAGATTTTGGGAGGTAGCATCCAGCCTGGAGGTACTATCCAGCCATCACAACGTGTTATCAGTCTCCTGTCACAATCTGTGCCCTTTTGCTTTGTGATATTTAACCGTAAGGAGCCGAATGCCTCATGCATGCTTTGCTTTTCATGACGCACATTTGAAGGCCCTCTTCTGTGTCCCTGTGGCTAGTTAAGAGCTCAAGAGCTGGGAATTTGGGGGAAATCACACAAAGTGATCAATGTCCTTTGACGCCGGCTGGGCACTGTCACGGTATGAGGTGTTGCAGGAGACTGGAAGGAGCACTTAGCGGCATTGTCACCACAAGCTGTGAATTGATTCCTTTCTGTTTCCATTCCTTTCTGCCTTGACTGTGGAAGATGGAGAGGCAGCAGGGTTGGGGAGGGAGCAAGGCTGCTCCCTTTTAAGAAGTGATGGTTCATGTGGCTGATGGGAGGGGAGGAAAACAAGTTAGATACAGGATGCCAGGGGAGGTGAGAGGAAAATAAGAGTCCCTGTCTGGGTTGGGGTCTGAGAAGAAACTGTTACTGAAAAGTAAGCTGAGCAAAGAATAGATGAAGGAAATCTGTGAACCGATTTGCAAGTAATTTTTGACACAGGCTGCCCTCAGTGTGGCGCTGTGGGTAAAACCACAGAGCCTAGGACTTGCCGATCAGAAGGTCGGCGGTTCAAATCCCCGCGACGGGGTGAGCTCCCGTTGCTCGGTCCATGCTCCTGCCAACCTAGCAGTTCGAAAGCACGTCAAAGTGCAAGTAGATAAATAGGTACCACTCCGGCGGGAAGGTAAATGGCGTTTCCATGCACTGCTCTGGTTCGCCAGAAGCGGCTGAGTCATGCTGGCCACATGACCCGGAAGCTGTACGCCAGTTCCCTCGGCCAATAAAGCGAGATGAGCGCCGCAACCCCAGAGTCGGTCACGACTGGACCTAATGGTCAGGGGTCCCTTTACCTTTACCTTTACCCTCAGTGCAGTCATTCTCAGTCTGTATACGTCTCTGCAATCACATGGAGAAAGACCTTTCTGGACCTGGCCTGAGCTTTCTGGACCTGCCCCCTCATTATAGTAATCTATAAGGGAGGGGGGGGGACAGAGAGCAAAGCCAGTTAAGAGGGAAATTCAGCAGAGCATCTGCTCTGCATTCAGAAGCTCCTCAGCATCTCCAGCTGGGGCTCTGAGTGCCCTACTTCTGAAATCCTGGAGAGACACTTCTGGTCAGGGTAGGTCTCCGTATGAGGCAGGTTCCTATGTTCCCATGAGCAAGTATTGAAGTTGGTAGCCACTCGTTTGCTCAACTGTAGCCCATCTTCATAGCCATGTTTCCAGACACACACTCATGATTTGGTAGGCATTCATATTCAGCAAGCCATGATGATCATTCAAGATTGTTGTGAAGAAGATGCGAGCGTTATCCATCCAGAGCCTTAATAGGTCAGGCTACAGACCCAAGATACCCGTGACCTCGTTTTTGATCCCTGCAAATGGTCTCTCGGTGACATTTCAACACTTTCTCAAGGCACAGTCGGCTTGGCATACCTTAGATTAAATGACACCTGAGCATGTTTCCCCCACCCTTGAATTGCTGCTGTTAAGAATTTGGATGAGTTGTGTGCAATATCTGTTTCAGTGACGGCTGATCAGCTCTGGAAAGGCGTTTTGGCAGAGAGCGGAGCCAGTGGAAGGAAAGGAAGAGGGAAAAGGACCAAGAAGAAGCTGAAGAAGGATCTCAATAGAGGCCAGATCATTGGCGAAGGTAAATCCACAACAGAAGCAAGAGGCCAGAAACCTCTTCATTCATATTGGGTCCCTCTAAGAGTGAACTCTAGCTCCACTCCCATCAGCACTCAGCACCAAACCAGGGCTGCTGAGATGCGAAAGGGAGGTATCTGCATGCTTGGGGGGACCCCAAAGTTTGCAGAAGTAATACATATAAATAATTTGAAACCCTATTGAGGGCACACACACAACCAGCCAGCTCCAGGAGGACATAGTCAGCCACAGAATGCTAAGTCTAGGAGGTGTGTAAAAAAGAAAGTAAAAAATACTCTCTGTGCGAATATCTGATTCTGTGATGTCACAGCGAGTACTACAGTGGTACCTCGGGTTACAGACACCTCGGGTTATAAACACTTTGGGTTACAGACTCCGCTCACCCGGAAGTAGTACCTTGGGTTAAGAACGTTACCTCAGGATGAGAACAGAAATTGCACAGCGGCAGCAGGAGGCCCCATTAGCTAACGTGGTAACTCAGGTTAAGAATGGTTTCAGGTTAAGAGTGGACCTCCGGAATGAATTAAGTTTGTAACCACTGTAATTCCACATGTTCGTATAAGTGATTTTTTTCACATAGCGAATGTTTGTAAAGCGAGATCTGTGTGTATTGTATTTTTATTTGTTTTGAAATACATCCAGTCCCCCAGTCCCAAAATGGGACACCCCCACCCCCATGTTGGCTAAATAAATGTTGCTTATTGCTTTTGGTTCACTGAGCTCATCCTCTTCTGTGTTCTGTCTCAGTGCACACTGCTTTGTCAGCTGAAGCAGGTCATATATCCGCAAACAGAGAAATAAAATGTATTTATTATCAATATACTTAGTGCGCACTGTTTTCCTTAATTGTAGTTTAGCTCCCCAGCCCATTCATCCTAAAAAGCAGTTGAATCTTAACACCGGACGATGCTTGTTGTACAGCTACAGCTCATTTCACGGTTACGGCTGTGACCTGGGAAGTACCCTAAGTTGTTCTTGTGCTTTCTGTCTGCCTTAGGACGCTCAGGTTTCCTCTGGCCTGGCCTCAACGCTCCGGTACTGAAACAAGGAGCAGTCCAGACCATTGATCAGCGGGATAAAGAGGAGCAGGAGAAGGTGCAAGCAGAAAAGCTCCGTCTGCGGGAAGAGTTTGACAGGAAAAGAAAGATAAAGGTGAAGAGGGAGAGAGGATGGACTGGAAGATCTTGGGGAGGTATCAGCCTAGGACCCCCGGATCCAAGTCCTACTGGAGGTAAGATAACTCGGGGCATTCTAGTTGTTTTATATGTGCATTTCATAAAACTTATTCTGTGCATGTCTGTGTAGCTCAGCGATAGAACATCTGGGGTTGCTAATAACTCCCTTAAGAAAAGGTTTCTGTAAGCTACAGTTTGATCAGGGATGGGGAACCTCGGGTTCAGGAGGTTATGTATGGCCCTCCAGGCATCTCTGCCCAGCCCTCAAGACTCTCTTCTGTTAAATAAATCACAATACAGTGTAATGTGTCATGTGTTGTTGTTCGTACAAGGTTGCATTTACCTAATTTTAAGGCCTTCTAAGGAACAGGTGGTTGTTATTATGTCCCAATATGTAAAATCACAGAATTCAAAGAGGGGGTACTTTCTTTTTCCCATAACTATAAATTGTCATCTGAACTTATGGGTATCTTAAAAAAAATATGTGGGCAACCTGCCTGACTGCTCAACGCAGCTTGCAATGGACAACTGAAAAATATACAGATAAAACAACACCAAGAAAATCTAATAACAGGAACCTAGGAAGCTGCCTTATACTTGGTCCAGCTAGCTCCATACTGCATACACTAACCGGCAGCAGCTTTCCAGGGTTTCAGGCAGGAGCTATCCCCAGTCCTGCCTGGAGATGCCAAGGATTGAACCCAAGACCTTGTGCATGCAAAGCTCTTCCACTGAGCCGTGGTCCTTCCTTGATCACCCTAAAGAGTCATAGAAGGCTGTACAGTGACTCGGGCAGTCAATCTGTTTAATGCAGAAGTACTTCTCTGGCTGGCGGTGACTTTCCAGGGTCTCCGGCAGGCATTTTATCTTCTTGAGCTGGAGGTGCCGGGGATGAAACTCAGGAGCGACTACATGCAAATCATGCGCTCTGCCGCTGAGCTAAGGCGCTTTGGGTTCAGAGAGGTTTCTGGCGTTTTCGAGCGATGTGTCTGATGTGACATGCCGCTTGCCATGCTCTGCCTGCCCGCCAGTGGGAGTTGGCAGCCTTGCAGAATGCTGTCCTCATTTCCAGCACATCCATTGCAGCCACATCAGTTTCCTGGAGCAAGTCCCTAACACCTGCAGTGGGCAGAACTGGGTGAGAATGGGTGCTGTGTGGCCAGCATTTAGAAGCCCGGTCTGTGCAAAGTACTTTGGCTCAGCGCTGTTCCCTTAACTCTTCAGAGATGTTGCAGTGATTGCATCTGACTGATTACAGGCTCCCCACCCCTGGCAGCCTTTTCAATTGAAATGCAGAGCAAGATGGCTGTTAACTCTGAGACATGACTTGATTTGAAGTGCCTGGGGTGGTCATGCATCTCCCTCCCCAAGCCCCCCCCCCCCAACTTCCCTCTGTCGCTGTGCAAGCAACATGTGTTGGATAAGACCTGAGCCTGTTTATTTGTTTGATTTGAATCACTGCAAACCCTTTGATAGTTGGTCATTCAGCATGCTCATTTCTAAAACAGTACCCTGCTGTGGTATCGGCACGGTAAATGTGAGCCGTTTATAGCCTGGCTGCTCCTGTTAGACCTTAAAACACTCCGCGATCTATGCCTGACTGCTCAGCCAGCTTACGGTATCCCTTTGGCCGATAGCGTGTGCAAGGAGGCAGCTCTAAATTTAGCCGAAAATGTCATTGTCTGTATGCAATCTGTTCGCTTCCTAACATGGCATGCTAGTTTTAACACTTTGCAGAGCTTTTAGCAGTGGAAAATCAGCAGAAGAAGCACAGTAACATTGGGACTCACCACGTTCATAAAACTGCCTTCCTTGTCTCTCCAATTCTTTTTCCCTTTGCCACAAATGCAAACGCACAAGCCGAGTTGAAATTTGGGCCCCATCTGCTCTATACCTTTTTAAGCACCGTTATGCCACTTCAGAGGGATGCGGGTGGCGCTGTGGGTTAAACCACAGAGCCTAGGACTTGCCAATCAGAAGGTTGGCGGTTCGAATCCCCGCGACGGGGTGAATTCCCGTTGCTCGGTCCCAGCTCCTGCCAACCTAGCAGTTCGAAAGCACATCAAAGTGCAAGTAGATAAATAGGTACCGCTCCGGCGGGAAGGTAAACGGCGTTTCCATGAGCTGCTCTGGTTTGCCAAAGCAGCTTAGTCATGCTGGCCACATGACCCAGAAGCTGTACACCGGCTCCCTCGGCCAATAAAGCGAGATGAGCGCCGTAACCCCAGAGTCGGCCACGACTGGACCTAATGGTCAGGGGTCCCTTTACCTTTACCTATGCCACTTCAACAGTCATGGTTTCCCCCCAAAGATTCCTGGGAACTGTAATTTGTTATGGGTGCTGAGAGTTGATAGGAGACCCCTGGTTCCTGCACAGAGCTATACTTCCCATAGTGGTTTAATAATCAGTCCCTCTTCCCTGGGAACTCTGCATGGCTTAATCATGCTTGAATCAGACCTAGGAAAGGTAACATTTTTATACAGCTATATTATATGGAGATGATGCATTTATGTGTATGTGAGCTGTACATCTCTGACTTGCATTTTCTTTACCGACAGAAACATACGAAGATTTCGACTCCAGAGTGATTGAGGTAAGCGCTGCAAAAAAATCTGCAGGGATTCGCACCTTAAACACAAAATGCTTCTGGTCTTACCATCCTTTGACTATAACTCACTAGTAATGGGAGCTGGGGAATTCTGAAGTAGCGTTATTACAGCTGCGGAGAAAAGTGTGCTATTCCTTTGGCTCTGCCACAGCGCCCAGTTCAAAGGACTCTTGGATAGAGTTCAAAGGCTGCAAAAGCTGCAAAGGCAGCCATTAGGTTAGCCACTAGAATTATAGAATTCTGGGGTTGGAAGGGACCCAAGAGTCATCTGGTCCAGGCTTGAGAGAAAAGAGAGGGTTTTCTGCAAATGCTTTTTCTAATTTGTGTTCTTTTACCCCGGTAACGAAGCCATGAACAAAACAACTTTTGACCCTCTGCTCTTGGAAAAAGCAATAAGTAGCTTGGAATCCATCCCACCTTTCTTTTGCCTTGTTTGCATAGGTGTATTAGCCCTGCAGGCCTCTCTGCCTGGCTCTGTGGACTCTCTTCAAACCACATCTTTTTGCCAGCCATGCCCCTCTAACGCCCATCACTCACCCACCTTCACACCCGCCTTTGAAAAATAGTGTGATTATATATAGTGGTGCCTCGCAAGACGAAAAACTCGCTAGATGAAAGGGTTTTCTGTTTTTTGAGTCGTTCCACAAGACAAATTTCCCTATAGGCTTGCTTCGCAAGACGAATCGTCTTGCAAGTTTGTTTCCTTTTTCTTAAAGCCGCTAAGCCGTTAATAGCCGCTAAGCCGTTAATAGCCGCTAAGACGCTAATAGTCCCTAAGCTGCTAATAGCCGTGCTTCGCAAGACGAAAAAACCGCAAGACGAAGAGACTCGCGGAACGGATTAATTTCGTCTTGTGAGGCACCACTGTATAGACTTTTTACAAACTATGCATTTGGAGGGTTTTATTTTCACTTCCCTTTCCTGGTGTTTCATATCTCCTTGACGGACCCGCCTTTCACGTTCAGAAATGCCGGTGTAATTTTTAAAAAAAACTTACGATGAGTGACCACTTGCCCCTGTTCAAATGCCAAAACATTGCTTTTGTGTGCCATCTAATTGTTCTTTTGCCCAGAGCCAGGATTCGATTTATATGTGTAATCTATGGGGATTTGCTGTTAGTCACAGCTCCTTTATGATGTAAGGGTAAAGGGACCCCTGACCATTAGGTCCAGTGGTGGCCGACTCTGGGGTTGCGGTGCTCATCTCGCTTTATTGGCCGAGGGAGCCGGCGTACAGCTTCCGGGTCACGTGGCCAGCATGACTAAGCCGCTTCTGGCGAACCAGAGCAGCACACGGAAACACCGTTTACCTTCCCGCCGGAGCGGTACCTATTTATCTCATGGAACTTTGAAATGTCAGGCATAGCCCTATTGGCTTTAGCCCAAACGTAGCAGAGTTTTCCTGCACAGCGAAGAAGCTAGTTGCGGCAGTAATGACAAGTCAGCTAGACTCAGAATAACTATTTACAGGATTTATTAAAAGGAGAAAATAAAACCAGCAGAGTTTCTGCATACAAAACAAAGCAAAATAAATCCTTCCTTTCTCTCTCTCTCAAAACCATACACAGCACTCCAACTCCTAACACACCTCACATCAAACTGAGCTAGCAATCCCTTGATAACAGAGTTGAGTGCTGGTCGTTAACCAATCAGAGTGAGTAGTTTCTAGGTCAAGCAGACCTGGGCTTTCTGCCAAGAGTAAATTGACACCAGCCTGAGTTAATTGTGCGAAGCTAGAATCTGCAAGTTTCCCACGAGAACCAATTAACAGAAACTGAACACCCCCTCACAGATTCTGCTGAACAATTAACACCAAATACACCTATGTAGGAGATCATTTTTCCAGCAAACCTAAACCCTTGCACATTCGCTTGTTCTTTATCTTTGCCAATGGTTTAGTTAACACATCTGCTACATTTTCTTCACTTGATACATAAGTACAGGTGATTATATTGTCTTGTACACAGCAACGTACATTTTGGTATTTTACAGAGATATGTTTGGAACGCGATTTGAAACCCTCTGTTTTACTTAATGTTATACAAGCTTGATTATCAATGTAAACTTGTACTGGTTCTCCACAATTTACGTTTAAATCTGTTAACAAATGCTTGAAATAAATCACCTCGTTGCACAATTCACTCAATGCGGCGTATTCTGATTCCGTTGATGACACACTTACAACGTCTTGCTTGCGTGACCGCCAGCTGATTAAAGCTCCACCGACCATTATGACTAGTCCTGTGACAGATTTTCTATCCGGCAAATTTCCCCAGTCACTATCACAGTAGCAACTCAACATTTCATCCTCTGAAGAATTTAATTGTAACATATAGCCAATTGTCTGTTTGAGATACCTCAGAACTTGTTTTACCCCTTTCCAGGCATTTAGTGTGGGTTTTGAGACCAATCTACTTAATATGCCTACTGCATAGCTAATATCAGGTCTGGACCACTGTGCTAGATACAATAAACTTCCAATTACAGAGTGATATACATCAGGATGTTCAAATTCAGGACTCTCATCTATATGAAGTGTTTTTATGAAACCTGGATCCATAGGCACCACTGCCCCTTTGCAATCCTGCATCCTGTATGTAGTCAGTAGTTGTTTAACTTTGTTCTGCTGACTAATTAGGCAGCTGCCATCTTGGGCCCAGCACACTTCCAACCCTAGATATGTCCTAACCGGGCCTAAGTCTTTCACTTTGAACTTACTGGACAATTGTTTGGCAAACCTTTTAGTTTGTTTATCTGTTTTGCATGCATACAAAACATCATCTACATAAATCAGACAAAACTCTTGATCACTGCCTGTACCACGTACATAAACACAATTGTCAGCTGTACTCTGCTTGAAACCAAATGACACTAAGGCCTCATGGAAACATTTGTTCCAAGATCTTGCAGCCTGTTTGAGACCGTATAGAGCTTTGTTTAATTTCAACACTCTATTGGAACCTGTCTCATAACCAGGCGGTTCGGCAAGATACAGGTCTTCTGATATTGACGCATGTAAATATGCAGTCTGAATGTCAAAATGGTTTAACAGGAGTTTTCTCTTTGCTCCAAGCGTTAAAATCAGCCTTACACTGTCTCCCTTAGCAGTAGGGGGAAAAGTCTCGTCATAATCTTTTCCAGGCCTCTGAGAATATCCTTGAGCCACTAAACGAGCTTTGTATTTGTACTCTCCTGTCACCAGAGGTTTAAGTTTGTACACCCACCTGCAGCCTACAATCTTTGCCCCCTCAGGCGCTGCTACTGGTGTAAAAACCTTGTGCTCATTCAGAGAGGACATCTCTTCCTCCATTGCCTGTTTCCAGAGCTCTGCCTCCTCTTTTGGTAACTTTAACACCTCCTGAAAACTCTTGGGTTCTGCAATTACACTAAACACATTTGCAGTATCTGGAGAAAAACGCACCGGAGGCACTCCTTTGTTTTGTCTTTTAGATCTTCTGGGAGAAAATTTTTCTTCTGACCCACTTTCCTCCTCAGAACTACGACCTCTCTTTTGTTGCATAGCAACTGGTCTTTGGCTAACTCCACTTTCTTGAGAGCTCTTATCTGAACTTTCCTCCCCCTCAGACTCTGATTCTCTGTGTCTACCTTCAGAGTCATGAAGCTCCTGGGAAGGTTCAAACCAAACCTCAGTATTGGCATGTAGTCTCTCCCAGCCACTATGTTCACAAAAACTGGCATTCCTGGAGATCACAATGCCATTTGTCCCTTCAGCAAAACGGAAACCTTTTCCCAGCTCCTGGTAACCCACAAACACTAACTGTTTGGTCTTAGGATCTCCCTTCTTTCTCATTTGTTTTGGAATTAATACCCAGGCTTTTGATCCAAACACATGCAAATGGTCAATTTTGGGTTTTTTCTGAAACAATTTAAAGTACGGGGTTGTACCTATTGTTTGATGAAAGAGCCTATTTTGGAGATAACACGCGGTGAGCATGCTCTCCCCCCAATAAGACATGGGCAAATCAGCATCATCAAGCATGGCAAACATCATATCTTGTAAAGATCTGTTTTTTCGCTCTGCAACGCCATTCTCCTCTGGGGAAAAAACGTTCGTTTTTCTATGCCCAATGCCACGCTTTTGTAACCAATCTTTAAAGGCATTTGACATAAATTCGTCACCTCTGTCCGTCTGAATCCTTTTGAGTTTAATGGACAGAAATCTTTCCACAGATGCCACCCAGCCTTTAAACTTAGTGAACACGTCACCCTTATTCTTCATGGGGAAAACCCAAGAATAACGTGTGGCGTCATCCACAATTGTTAGTGAAAAGCGCGATCCACCCCTGCTTACAGCAAATGGACCAATTACGTCCATGTGAACCAGCTGTAGCGGTGACTCACTAACTCTGTCACTTCTGGGGTAAGAGACTCTGTGGGTTTTAACCTTTTTACAAACATTACAATCAAGGTACTTGTTACAACTCTTTAAATTACCCCCATCAGCCAATTCAGACATTTTTAATACACTTTTCCAGCAAGCATGCCCCATTTTCCTATGCAATAAGTGCACACAGTTGTCATGTATAGCTTTGTTATTCACTGCAGGCTGAGATTTACTGACTACTGCTGCAACTTGAGATCCTGCTTTAAGCCAAAACAAGCCTCCCTCTGACTTAGCAGTGCCTAAAATCTCACCAGCCTTCTTAATAATGCAACTGTCTCCTTCAAAATGCACTTTAAACCCGGCTTTTAGCAAACAATCTACAGACATCAGATTGCTCCTTAATGACGGCACACAAAGTACATTTTGCAGGCATTCACGAAGACAAGGAACAAAAACTGCACCCCCCGAAATCACTTCGGAAGTACTTCCGTCTGCTAGAGCCACCTGGCTGCGCTGTGCTGAGTTCTTGGAAACAAACAATTCATCTGAATTTACGATGTGGCGAGATGCTCCTGAATCGACCACCCAGACAGCTTGTTTCTCATCAGCAATCTTGACCTCGCCGGTCACCAGCTGAGCCGACTGTTTTCGTTTGAAGAATTTCCTTTTACGCTGCTGCTGCTGCTGCTGATCTCGTCTCTGCTCCTGCACCGGCAACTGAGACTTGACCAACTCCGGACATTGTCGTTTTAGATGCGCTGAAGACCCACATCGGAAACAACGTCTAACAGCAAACGCTGACTCCTCACCGGTACGCTGCTTTTGCTTCACCTCCGGCACGGCATGAGAACTCCTTCCAAACCGCCCACCTGTAGAAGCCTCTGCAGCCAACAACCTTTCTTGCCTCTTCTGCCATTCTTCAATCAAACGCCCAGTAACGTAACTGACTGATAAATCATGCTCCTGCATGCCTTCTAGAGACAAAACTAAATTATCCCAGCTTTCCGGGAGAGAACTCAAAATAATAGCCACCTTCTCCTGCTGGTCTAATGCACAGTCTCTTTCCTGTAGCGCAGTAAACTTTAACTGTAAACTGTGTAGGTGTTCCTGCATTGTAACCCCAGGCTGTAACATTGCCTTGTACAATGCCTTGCGAATGAACAGCTTGGAAACCGCTGTCTCACGCACATGGAGTTCTTTAAGTGCTTGCCACACACCTCTAGCTGTCTTGATTCCCCTCACATACGGCAACTGGGAATCTTCCAGCCCCAAGACAATTGTGGCCCTTGCTCTTTGGTCTTTATCGAGGTCTTCATCATCAGGCTTCGCAGGAAACTTACTCACCACTTGCCAGAGACGATCCCTCTGCAGCACTGCCTGCATGCGTTCCGACCACAGCAAGTAATTGGAGTCATTCAGACGCTCAAAAGCCATCTGAACTGGTTGTGAGGCCATCTTGAGAGCGATGTCCCTGGAACCCGGAACCAGCTACTCACGACCACCGAGAGAGAAAACAGGAACCACAGCACCCAGCACTCACACGCTGCAGCTGTTGTCCTTGTGTCCACTGCGTCACCAGCTCACCACGGTCAGGAACCAGCCAGGAACAACAACCTCTGGAACTACTGGAACCAACGCCGTTGATGCTGACACCACCGCAACTCAGGCTGGCAGCACAATGCCCATAACCTCATGGAACTTTGAAATGTCAGGCATAGCCCTATTGGCTTTAGCCCAAACGTAGCAGAGTTTTCCTGCACAGCGAAGAAGCTAGTTGCGGCAGTAATGACAAGTCAGCTAGACTCAGAATAACTATTTACAGGATTTATTAAAAGGAGAAAATAAAACCAGCAGAGTTTCTGCATACAAAACAAAGCAAAATAAATCCTTCCTTTCTCTCTCTCTCAAAACCATACACAGCACTCCAACTCCTAACACACCTCACATCAAACTGAGCTAGCAATCCCTTGATAACAGAGTTGAGTGCTGGTCGTTAACCAATCAGAGTGAGTAGTTTCTAGGTCAAGCAGACCTGGGCTTTCTGCCAAGAGTAAATTGACACCAGCCTGAGTTAATTGTGCGAAGCTAGAATCTGCAAGTTTCCCACGAGAACCAATTAACAGAAACTGAACATTATCTACTTGCACTTTGACGTGCTTTTGAACTGCTAGGTTGGCAGGAGCAGGGACCAAGCAACGGGAGCTCACCCCGTTACGGGGATTCAAACCGCCGACCTGATTGGGAAGTCCTAGGTTCTGTGGTTTAACCCTCAGCACCACCTGTGTCCCCCTGTATGATGTACTTGTTAGCAAACGTGTACATCATAGTTGTACTCCTAAAAAAATACGCTGTGTGAGGGTGTTCCTATTGCCACTAGCTCATAGCTTAGTATTAGTGAAGATACTCATATTCTGCATTTCAGATTTCGTAAAACATTTTGCAGCCTTTCTGAACCTTTCTTTCCCATCGCCTCTTCAGAAGGTATGTTGAGATTTCTCTTTTGAGAGCAGCTTGAAATTGCATCCCATACGCAATTAACTTTTGTACTGAGGTCAGCAGATTGTTGAACCCAGGCTTAGAGCGTTTTCAATCGCGTGCCAGTTTTCGCTTATCGTTACTGGGAGGAAAGCCGAGGTGCTCACCGAAGGCACCTAGCAACAACTCAGATCACAATTCCACGTGGGCTGAAATTTGAATTTCAAAGCAGCATGAGTATCCTCCGGCAGCGTTTCAATTATTTCTGGGGTGGGCAGATGGAGGAATTGCAATAAGTGGCATGCAGGATGCTAAAGGAGGCCTGGCACCTTAATTGCACTTTCAGTTCTGTAACTACAGCGTAATGTGCTGCACTTGGTTCTTGTTAGAGCTGGTGGAGTGAGTAGAACTGATTGCCACCAGTAGGCTGGCATGGGGTGGAGACTCACATAAGAAGAGCCTACTGGATCAGGCCGGGGGCCTGTCTAGCTCAGCATCCTGTTCTCTTAGTGGCCAACCTGCAGGAAGCATGAAGGCAGGACCAGAGTGCAGCAGCACTCACCCCTCCTGCAGTTTTCAGCAGCTGGTTAAGGTAAAGGGACCTCTGACCATTAGGTCCAGTCATGGCCGACTCTGGGGTTGCAGCGCTCATCTCGCTTTATTGGTCGAGGGAGCCGGCGTACAGCTTCCAGAGCTTCCAGGTCATGTGGCCAGCATGACTAAGCCGCTTCTGGAGAACCAGAACGGCGCACGGAAACGCCGTTTACCTTCCCGCTATTTATCTACTTAACTAAATGAAACTTAACTAAAGAAACATTGCCACATAAAAATCAGCTGCTAAAAAATACAAGGAAAGTCCATAGTAAAGGACTAAATCCAAGCATCCTCGAAAGATAAGGAAGCAAAATAATTAAAAATGAAAATGAGATTAAAAATATAAATTTCACCTTTTTAAAAAAAACAAACACACACCTGATTCACAATGAAGCAAAAGAAAATCAATTCTTCACCACCACCATACATCAATCAATCAATCAATCATCCCATTATCTTGTGGCTATCAGGAATGTAGATAGAGACAACAGTTAATGTTGCCTTGTCCTGTGTGTGGTGTGTGAACTTCCTGTCCAGGGTACTATTCAACACACCCTTAACCTCCTTTCTTGCAGTTTTGTTGACTTTAATGTTACGCAGGTGTAACATTACTGAGGCCCAATGTGTGGGGTGGTATTGCAACTAAGTTTTACTTGGCATAGACCTGTTGGCGAATACAGTCTCAAAAAGTAACTTATTTCTAAAACCCTCAGTACCGTCTTTCACACAGAAGTGTGTTGTCAGTCACACTAAGCAAATTTTCTTTCTTTTTTCCTGTGTAAATACATTTTAACTTGCATGTTTCCTTAGGGACAACTCGAAACATCAGTTCTGAAAACACTGTGGGTAAAACGACCCACAGAAAAATGCAGGAAAATATATATATCTATACGGCATCGCAAACAACGAATTCAGGTGTCAATCAAAAAGGAATCGAGGAATAATCATTACATTCCCATCTTTGGGGGGTTGGTTGAGGGTGTATCTCAGAAGAACAAATCCATTCACAAAAAATTATCCTGTTAATAATTTCTGGTGAAATCTGAATTCATTTATCTGCCCACTTATCCCTTCCTGACCAGGCAAATAGGTGAAATGGACTGGAAGTTGTGGGCTCCCCTTCCTCAGAGGTTGGATGGGCATCTCTCATGGATGCTTTAACTGAGATTCCTGCATTGCAAGGGGGTTGAGCTGGATGACCTTGGGGGGTCCCTTCCAACTCTGCGATTCTATGAAACCGCTGTGATGTTAACATATGAGAGTGCTGGAGGTGAAATAGTTAAACAGGTTAGCCAATCAGAACCCAGGGGGTGGAGTCAGAGGGACTATAAAACCAGCTCTGGAAGGGGCAAAGGGGGGAGTTTGTTGGGAGTTGGGTGGTTGGTTGGAGTGGGAGTGAATTGGGATAGAGTCTGAGGGTAGGTTGAGTTAGTGTAGTGAAATAAGCTGAGTCAGGAGCAGTTAGGAGCTAGGAAGACAAGTACAGTGGTACCTCTGGTTACGTACTTAATTTGTTCTGGAGGTCCGTTCTTAACCTGAAACTGTTCTTAACCTGAAGCACCACTTTAGCTAATGGGGCCTCCTGCTGCCACCGCACGATTTCTGTTCTCATCCTGAAGCAAAGTTCTTAACCCGAGGTACTATTTCTGGGTTAGTGGAGTCTGTAACCTGAAGTGTCTGTAACCCCAAGCATATGTAACCCGAGGTACCACTGTAAATATCTGAGAGGTGGTTTAGTGAGTGAGAGCAGGTAGCGGAAGTTATAGGTCTGGATAGGCACCCCATGATTGTAATGGACCGATACCGTTTATGAAACCACACGCTTGTTAAACTGCAATCAATAAACAGAAGTTTATGTTCCAGTTTAACCCTGACTGGACTCAGTATTGTACCAGGTAGGGCCTGGGTGGTGGCAGCGAGAAATAAAGTGGTGGCACAGGGATCAATAGAAAGTGAAACGTCCGGGGACCCTGTATGATCGCCACAACCGCTGAAATTGGCATGCCTCCTTCAGCCTAAGAGTGGGAGCAGCTTATAAAGAAATTTATTTTGACATGGAGGGAGCTTTAGCAGAAAGATGAGGGGAAGCGGGGGGGGGGGGGAGTTCATGTTCAGTCCTTAATCCCTCAGGCAACTAAGCAAGCTGCTACTTTTTCCTCCACAGAGGTTTTTGAATAGCAAGTCGCTTCGGAAAGAGAAGGGCTATGTTGTGCAAGCTGCTCAGGGCCACAGATCTTTTATTGCGGATCTGCTCTAACTTAGTCGTTATGAAGAACTTTGAGACCTAATTGACTCTGATGGGCAGTGAAACCTCCCCCCTTTTTTTGTTTTGTTTTATATACCTGTAGAGAATCATATTTTTATTGCAACTGTAAAGCTGGGTTTTATTTTCCACCCTTAAAAAAAATAAATACAAGACATCTCGGGCTGAGATGCTTCAGTTTTAAGATTACTGCGTGCTTCTCTCCCAGTAATAAAGAAGGGTGAGTAATGGTAAGTGACAGGTTCCCAAATACAAAGGGAGTGAGCAGCAGGCGTACAGTAATACAGGGATCTAGTCAACTGTATGTGCCATTCTTTTTATGTTTTAATCGCAGAAAGAAATCCATTGCTGTATCTAGAGAGGTGTCAGATCCATTGCCGCCAGCAGACGATAAATAAGTATCTGAGCATCCATTTCTGATTAGAGAGGAGCAGCACAGGAAGTTTAGCGAGTTTAGGCAATTGGTCCATCTAAATCAGTATTATCTACACTGCCTGGCAGGGAAAGAGCATCTGGTTTGCATGCAGAAGATCCCAGGAATGTCCAGGGAGAGGAATTAACTCTTTGTTGTCAAAAGCACACTTACAAGTTAGGAAAAGGTCCTACGACGTCTCTCAGCTACTCCTAGGTGTGCACCTAATGAGGCAATTGCCGCAACAGAGAAGTTCGGTCGCTGAACTTGCCAGTGTCAAAGCAAAGTTAAACAGTGTCAAAGCAATAATTCTTCAACATCAACTTCGTTGAACGGGTCATGTTGTGCGGGTGCCTGGTTATCATCTTCCAAAGCAACTCGGGTTACATATGCTTCAGGTTACAGACTCCGCTAACCCAGAAATAATACCTCAGGTTAAGAACTTTGCTTCAGGATAAGAGCAGAAATCGCACGGCGGCAGCAGCGGGAGGCCCCATTAGCTAAAGTGGTGCTTCAGGTTAAGAACAGTTTCAGGTTAAGAATGCACCTCCGGAATGAATTAAGTATGTAACCAGAGGTACCACTGTGCTCTATTCCGAACTTAAAAATGGAAAGCAAAATACTGGTGGTCAACAGAAGAGGTTTAAATACTAATCTATTCTTTAAAAAATGTAGTATCAACACCGACAATTGGGAAACACTGGCCTGCAAGCGTTCCAACAGCCTTTACCAAAGGTGCCATGGACTTTGAAGAGGCAGGAACTTGCGGCGAAAAGGAGAAACGAGCTAAGATGAAGGCACGCTTGGCAAACCCTCACCGTGATCTACCTCTGCCGGAAAATCTATGTCTCCACTGTGGAAGGACGTGTGGATCCAGAATTGGCCTCCACAGTCACTTACGGACTCACTGTTAAAACCGTGTTTATGGAAGACAATCTTACTTGACTATGAGGGATCACCAAAGGAGAAGAAGGTGGTCCTGGGAGGCAGTGGAACAGGAGGGTTAGGAGAGACCCTGGTCTGAAATTCTGCAGAGTTGCTACCAGTACTGACCTAGGTTAACCACTGTATAAGGCAGTTCCCTATGGATCATAGGGTGAAGAGGAGGACGGCCCCTTCGTGGAGCTACAGGGCACATTGGTGAGGAGCCATGGCAGTTAAACAGCTCTGAAACTAGTCGGCGCATATATTGTTTTCATCATGATTGTTTATTTCGTTTATGAATCGCTTCCTGTGAAACACCTCAAAGTGATTTTACGGTGCAATAAAATCCGATTTATTTAGAAAGCCATTTCTTATATAAAAAACCATTGCCACAGTTAAAGCCATTGCATATATGAAAACAGTTTCAAATCCAATGCAGGTAGAGAGTGAGATTTTAAAAATCTCCACTTAAGAGGCTTGTTGGAAAAAGAAGGGCTTCAGGGGGCCTCTCTGATGTGTAAACGGGAAGGAGGGCTTAAGAATAGGTGCTGTCACGCTAAAGCCCCAATTCCTACATCATAAAGGAAGGATGAGGCGGTATCTGCAGGAGGTCCTCTCCTGCAGAGCACAGCTGTTGGTTGGGAATATAATAAATGAGACATTTCTTTCGGTATTTTTGTCCCAAGCTGTAGCAGCACCATTAGCCTAGCTTGGTAGCTAAATGACACATGTGGACATGTTCTCAGCAGAAGTTTGGAGGATGATATGGAGCAACATGCGCACATTTCTTTCTAGCAAGCATCCTGTCCTTGGAAGATGGATGTGATCAGGAAACCTTGTGGCAAATTATGCAAGCCTCTTGTTCTGTTTAGACACCTTCCCAGTTGCGAAGTGGCAGTTCCAGTGCACCTACGAGACTCCTTCCTCCACCCTCACGGGCAGCTCAGCTTTGAGATTTAAGTTTAAAATTTCACACCAAGCAAACTAGATTATATTAAGTTAATAAAGAGAGCTGTAACACACTGCAGTGTCTTGCCACCCTGCCCCAATGGCAATTTCGTTAGATTTAAATAGGTGTGGCAGGGCTTTTAAGAACGGCAGGGGGCATGTGATTTTTCTCGGGTTCCTACGCTTTTGGCAGGCAAAGCATTATGTTTCAAATGCCTTGGGAACGAGACATTCGCCATAGGCTGCAGCGGGTAATTAAGAATCCTCTACAGTAACCCAAACTTCTGCAGTAAATGTGTGCTCTGTGCTCTAGGTTTCGGATAATGCATATGATACGGTGGTAGGAGTTTGCACACAATTCTTTGGGGTGGGGAGGAGGCTTCCCTCTCAACTTGCTTGCCTCCATTTCTGTTAGCAAGGGAAGGGGAGCACACCAGGGTGCTTGAATTTTGGCCTACGCTAATCAGTGTTTCCCTGAAAATTAATTATACCGTAGAAGAAACCCCTTTGTGAACAGAGATGCCAAAGCAGCATTACTAGTGTTTTATGAACAAAGACTCCTAATGCTATCCTTCTGTAAACACTGATTAGCACGTCTAGCTCGTGCAAGAAGATATTAATATTTGCATGCAGGGTTGGTTGTCGTCGCTGGCGTCTTGTTCCATTTTAAACAGCGGCACGAACTCTTCTCTAATTTGTACCGTCAGGCTTTTCTCATTTGTGGCCCAGTGCGTGTGGCTTCGCCCTTGAGCCCCTAAAATACGACTCGGCCACAAACGTCCTCGCCCACCCTTGTGCCCGTGACATAAAAGTAGCGCTTGATGGTGGCTTGCGAAATTGCAGAGCTAGCGATTTTAAACAGCAGCTGAGCGAGAGAAGCAAACTTTAATGAATAGTAAGTGAGCCAGTGTGTGGAAGGAAAGCACAGAGAAGTCCCTTGGGATTTTGCTCAAAGGCAAATGAAAGGAGAGTATCCTAAGGACCCGGAGGTATGTTGAGCAATTAAGCAACTGTCCTCTTAGCAATGGCAAATTTTGAAGCTGGCATTTCCTTGGCAGCTGGGCTTATCTGCTGTTCTGCAAAAGCTTTTGGTGACCGCTAGCCACGATGGTTATGTTTTACCTCCCCTGTTGAAGGCAGTACAGGTGACTCCCCGTTTGGGCTCTGGGGAGGGTCTCCTCGCTTGCCAGAGGTGCCACAGAGCTTTGTTGAGGCTCTTCAGGTCTCTCCCCCCGCCCCGCCAATTTCCTGTGCATATGGAGAAGAAGAAGAGTTTGGATTTGATATCCCGCCTTTCACTCCCTTTAAGGAGTCTCAAAGCGGCTGACATTCTCCTTTCCCTTCCTCCCCCACAACAAACACTCTGTGAGGTGAGTGGGGCTGAGAGACTTCAAAGAAGTGTGACTGGCCCAAGGTCACCCAGCAGCTGCATGTGGAGGAGCAGGGAAGCGAACGCAGTTCCCCAGATTATGAGACTACCGCTCTTAACCACTACACCACACTGGCTCTCACAGTTTTGTTCGGTTTTTTACTTTTTTCATTGTATAGCGTTTATTTGAATAGTCAACCACTTCTTCTTCTTCTTCTTCTTCTTCTTCTTCTTCTTCTTCTTCTTCTTCTTCTTCTTCCTTCTTTGGCGATCACTCGTAGCTGAGTAAGATTGTCTTCCATAAAAACGGTTTTAACAATGAGTCCGTAAGTGGCTGTGGAGGCCAATTCTGGATCCACACGTCCTTCCACAGTGGGGACATAGGTTTCCGGGTGGGAGTTGATCACGGTGTGGATTTGCCAAGCGTGCCTTCCTCTTAGCACGTTTCTCCCTTGCGTCCTGAGTTTGAGCGTCTTCAAAGCCCATGACACCTTTGTTAAAGGCTGTTCTCCAACTGGAGCGCTCGCAGGCCAGTGTTTCCCAGTTGTCAGTGTTTATGCTACATTTTTTAAGATTTGCCTTGAGACAGTCTTTAAACCTCTTTTATTGACCACCAGCATTACACTTTCCATTTTTAAGTTTGGAATGGAGTAGTTGCCTTGGAAGACGATCATCAGGCATCCGCACAACATGACCAGTCCAACGAAGTTGATGTTGAAGAATCATTGCTTCAACACTGGTGATCTTTGCTTCTTCCAGTACACTGGCATTAGTTCTCCTGTCTTCCCAAGTGATGTCCCCCCAACAGGAAGAGGAACAGAAGGAGTATTTTAGGGATCCTTGTCCGCATTCATGTCACCATCATCTGATTCTGTCCCAATCAGAATGATATTTGTAGAGACCACCACAATTTCATCTCAGTGTTGTAATTTAACACTAAGACACTGCTAGGACTAAAAAACAAAAACTTTCAAACATCATAGCCGACCAGGCCACATTTGCCTATGATTTCACTGATGTAAAACCACATTAGCACTTCAGTAGCCACCAAGCCATTCCTTAGAGCTTCCTTGACAGCGAGCTGTTTGACTGCATGCTCTTCAGCAATCCATGCCATCAGTAGCCTTAGGAGGTTCAGCAGGAGTTGAGGGAGCCAGTACCAAAAAGTGGCCAGGCCAGGCTTTGAATAAGTGATAGCAGCAGAGACAAGCTTGGGCCCTTGGGTGATGATGGCCGTCACCAGCTTCTGCGCGGCCTGCACCATCCCGAGAGCAGGTCCTGCGCATGTGCGCAGTTGCGGGTGAATTGAAGACATGTAATTGGGTGGATGCCTGTATGTCCCTGAACGCCACTCGCTCGGAATCATAAATGGAGAGAATGCTGTTGCACTCAGGTCTTGTTTTAGGGCTTTGCATAGGATACTGGACTAATCCAGCAGGGCTCTTTTTATATTTGTATGCTGTAGTTGCTGCTACTATTACATTTATAGCCCACTTTCGCCTCCAGGTCCCAGGGCAGGTCACAACACTTCAAACGAATTACATGGGAATAGGATGGGTCTGGAAAACCCCTATCTGAGGAGCTAAGCGTTCACTCCCTTGGCCATGTTTTGAGATTTTGGGTCTTCTCTCTAATGAAACTTCCATTTGTGCAGAGGGTCTGGTGTGTGTGTGTCTGTGTGTTCGTGTTCTTTGATTTTGCCAAATCTTGAAGGCTTACTGCTGGTGGGAACATCTGAAGGGCAGAACAGCATGTTACGGGAGAAATGGGAATAATGCTAAAAACGAATTCAAGCAGAACCCGCAAATGGAGATTTTCCCTCTGCAGCCTGTCTGCATGGAGGTGGGAGGTGGGAATCAATTTTGGGGTATGCTTTGATTCCAAACTGTGCCTGCAGATGGACAACTTCAAAGGGGTGCACTGTCAGCTCCAAACAGCTGTGTGTGTGTGTGTGTGAGAGAGAGAGAGAGAGGTCTGGTGCTTTTGCTAGATCTAAATACGTGAGCCACAGCTAAATCAAGAATTTGGGCTGAGCCTGAAGTGCGGAAGGTGCTGATTTGTTGGCTGAATGCTCAGTAGTTGTACCAGGCATGCCCAATCCAAAGGAGGCATTCTGCTGACCGATCACAGGCGCTGACCGATCACATGTGGCTGATGTTGCCACCCTGTTTGGTTCCTCTGTGGCTCCTAAAAGACCTAAACATTCCTGGCTTAAACTCCAGAGACTCTGATTAGTTGATAATAAAACCTTCTGTTCAGATCCCTCCATTTCTCTTTTCCATTGTTTGAAATGGGAGACTGAACATGCCAAAGTTTATTGAAGGTGATAACACGAAGCGGCACTTAACCTGCTTATTAGTGTCAGCGAAAGCTATAACCTGCATTTTCATAATCATTCCTGCCTGCTTCCCCTAATTAAATATAGATTTCTCCCCATGTTCTCCAGAAGGTGGAATAAAATAGTTTGAGCAGTAACCTTAAAGTAACCTTTTGCCGTCGAGAGATGTCCCTTTTATAAACCTTGTTTCTCCCTTCACATTTCTGCAGTGCTGGTAAATTAAACCGTTTGCCAGTGTTTCTCAACTTGGGTCTCCAGCTGTTTTTTGTCAGAACAGGACAGCCATGCCAGAGCCGCTATCATAGAATCGTAGACTTGGAAGGAGCCACAAGGGTCATTTATTCCAACCCCCTGCAATGCAGGAATCTTTCACCCCAACATGGGGCTCAGACCCATAACCCCGGGATTAAGAGTCTCATGCTTTACTGACTGAGCTATCCATCCTTCTGCCTCTGATCTTCACACCGTGAGACATTAAAGAACCCTTAGGCTATATTTGCTGAGTTTAAAGCATAGTGCCTGTTAAGAGGAAGAAGAAGAGAGTCGCCAACCAACACCATTTACTGTTGACTCTGGGAGCCCTTCTGTCAGGATCTGTGAACCACAGTGCCAAATAGCATATGGCCTGCATCGCCTTCCTGGTGTGTGGCTCTCCTGTCAAAGGAGGATGAGGATAATAATAATAATAATAATAATAATAATAATAATAATAATAATAAATTTATATGCCGCCCATCTGGCTGGGCTTCCCCAGCCACTCTGGGCGGCTTCCAACAAAATATTAAAATACCATAATGCATCAAACATTAAAAGCTTCCCTAAACAGGGCTGCCTTCAGATGTCTTCTAAAAGTCTGGTAGTTGTTGTTCTCTTTGACATCTGGTGGGAGGGCATTCCACAGGGTGGGTGCCACTACTGAGAAAGCCCTCTGCCTGGTTTCCTGTAACTTGGCTTCTTCAGTGAGGGAACTGCCTCGGCGGCTGAACGATGGGGGTGGAGACGCTCCTTCAGATATACTGGACTGAGGCCGTTTAAGGCTTTAAAGGTCAGCACCAGCACTTTGAATTGTGCTCGGAAACGTACTGGGAGCCAATGTAGGTCTTTCAAGATCAGTGTTATGTGATCTCGGCAGCTGCTCCCAGTCACCAGTCTAGCTGCTGCATTCTGGATTAGTTGTAGTTTCCAGGTCACCTTTAAAGGTAGCCCCACGTACAGCGCATTGCAGTAGTCCAAGCGGGAGAAAACTAGAGCATGCACCACTCTGGCGAGACAGTCCGCAGGCAGATGGGGTCTCAGCCTGCGTACCAGATGGAGCTAGTAAACAGCTGCCCTGGACTCAGAATTGACCTGTGCCTCCATGGACAGCTGTGAGTCCAAAATGACTCCCAGGCTTTTTTTGGTCAGCAGGCTGAGCAGTTGTGGCATGATTAAATGTGTATTAATATTTTTTTTGTGTGTGTGTTTCTTCTCCTCGCCCACCCCCCCTTTCACAGCTCGACTAAGGTTGTTACACCACACAGCACCATACTTAGAATTCATTGACTTGTAGAGTTGGAAGGGATCTCAAGGGTCCTCTAGTCCAACCCCCTGCAATGCAGGAATCTGTGGCCCAACGTGGGTCTCGAACCCACAACCCTGAGATTAAGAATCTCGTGATAACAGCTGAGCTAGGTACCAAATGAAACCCATATAGAAAGGAGACAGTTTGATTTTCCTTCAGCTGACAGACCATAGCAATGCGCATGTTATCCTCGCCCCCTTTTTTAAAAAAAGAAAAACCATAGCTTATACTTACATAGGCAGCTGTCATAAGAACATAAGCCAGCTTCCTGTTCTCACAGTGCCCGTGGGAAGCTCCCCGCAGGACCCGAGTGCGAGAGCACACTCCCCACTTTTCACAACCAGCAACCGGCATTCAGATGCAGACTGCCTCCCACAGCTGATATTTTCCTGTACACCAACTTTGTATTCTTCATAGGACAATATATGTGAATGAGAATATATATCTGTACAAGTTGCAAAATCGATATTGCTTTGCAGTGGGGCATTTTAGCTGCTTTTGTCTACTCCAGAATGAGAGGGGGGGAGGAAATTCTGCCGGAGCTCAGTAGTTAAAAAAAAATTGCATTGTTTGATGTCAGGACAGTTGATGTAGTAACAGTCCATGGCTGCCTGTGCACATTATCAAGCTTGAAAGGCCTTTACAGAGTTTTAAGAGAGATGTGATGGGTCTGATTGTGATGGGTGACTGGGCACATTTCCCTTCAGAGCTGCACAGAAACAGCTGACAGGAGTAATTTTGTGTGTATGTGGTTTTTCCCCTCCAGTAGCCTGACTCACTTCCATGTGCTGCTGTTGCCACCTTCTGGAAAAAAGGAGGAAGCCTTGTTTTCCTGGATTTGGAAGTAAGGAAACCCTACTTAAGAGGAAATCTGGCCAGTGGTTAAGAGATCAGGAGTGAGCCTTGGAATCTGATCCTCACAGCTGACATAAATTCTTCCTCATCTGCCATAACTGTGGCTAACAGCAGGCAGCTGGACCTCTTAACTAGGGTTTCCTAACCTTCAAACTGGTTGACATGAAAAACTTGCTTAGCGTTAACCGTGATTGACAGTGTCGCTTCCAAAATCTGTATTAGGGCAAATCCTTTTATTAGCGTAACCAGAATGTTGCAGAACAACGTGCAAGGTTTTGAGTTCTACAGAGTTCTTCTTTTGGCTAGATGGTAAGCAAAGCAAGGGGGAAGTGGCCGATGTTGAAATTGTGGAGTTTGCATCCCAAGGGCTGTGATTGACTAAATGCAATGTTGGAAAGAGATAGGCGGTGTTCGTATGAGGTTCTGTTAGGTGCTATGCAGGCTTCTGGATGGACCTGCAGAAGTTGAGCAGGAGGAACAAACAGCTGTTGTTTCCAAGGATCAGTCAAAGGTTGATTCCCCCACCCCTATATTTGAAAATATAAAAATCTAGCTGTTGGCCAGGTCTGCTTCAATTCTTAGGTTGTACACATAGGTTTTTTGGTAGGATGAGAAGAGGAGTAAAGAGAAACCAGGCTGCTTGTGTTATTGTAGAAACTAGGTAGTTTTTATCTTGTTGCAGTTGCTATTGGGGAGTTATTGATGTAACCCTTGACTGTGCCTTGAGTTGGGGAGGCGGGTTTCATGCTGGAGAGCCTGTGATCCTCTGTCCTGCCCCCAGTGTCCTTTTGCTGTTCCCAATCTCTTAGCCAGCTTTAGGAAATCGAGAGCAATATCCTTTTGCAGCGACCCAGGTTTGCAGAGAGCGGATTTTCAAAAAGCTCCTTTTTCTTGCCTTGGGAGTTGTTTTCCTCCCATAAATCAGCCTGTGAACTTCAGATATCCACCAGTAAACACTTAAGAAATAAAGGAGAAAAGCTTTCATAGTAATAAAACCCAGACTTCCCATGGATCTGGGTTTGTCCAGATAGCTTATCGGGAGAGCCAAATGCAGACTCTCCAGTAGCAGAGTACTTGTTGATTCAGCTGTGCTCCTGTTGAAACAGCGCCGGTGATGCATGGATCCCATTGGCAAAGTTCAGCAGATAATATCTGCTGAAATCCTCCCTCGGGTTGATCTTTTCCTTTACTTTTTCCTCCCTCCAGCAGCTACAAAAAATGCACATGCAGCCTGCTTCATATCAGTGCATACATTTAGGCGTGGTGCCCTGTTACGGTATCTCTAGGCAGTGCAGAATCCTAGAAACACATCGTCATCAAGAACGCTTCCGATGTGCCGTGTTTTGAGGAGGAGGTGTTAAATTTATGGATACGGTTGCTGGGTGCTGGATGAAGCTCGGGGTTTGGTTAGTTTAATTCAGCTAGGAAACGTGTCTGTTTAATCTGAATGATTCAGCAAGTGCTCCTTCCAGTTCCATTGCACAAAGGCTGGTATTGGAAATTGTGCATTGCTGGTGAGTATTCATTTCTGAAGCAGAGAAGGTCCTAGCATCCAGATCTGCAGGAAGCAAAGCATGCCTTACACTTGAAAATAGATGGGTAGTGTTATAGCTATCGGGTGGTTGCTCGAGAGCGATCAGGCAAGACGCCTCACTGGTCTGTTCTAAAGCTTTATTATTGGTGCTAAAAACTTTTCCAATGCAGAGCGCCTCTATTCCATGTCTTGCTCACTCGCTAGCAGAATCTGAGAGTGGGCGGTCCTTAAATCTTCCCCAGCAGAGTAGTCTCTTGACCCCCAGCCTACGCCTCCCCTCTCTGCATGCAATCCTACTGCGCAATGAAGGCGTGGGTAAAGGGGGACCTCCCTCCTCCTGCTTTGCTCAGGCAAGGTGTCCTGGCACCGCCTTGCCTCCTCCGAGCCCTGCATCTCCTCCCCACTAGAGGCATGGCTTCCTTCCTCCGCTGAGGAAGTGCTGCTTCCCACGATTTTTGGGGGCTCTCTGTAATCCATCCGCCTTTCCCCCCCTCACCCCTGAGCCTGTGGCAGTTCCCTGACAGGTAGTAACAGTGAGGGTCTTCATTTCCTTCAGTTGGTGAGAGGGTAGTGACCATTTTGGTTCATGAAAGATACTAGCAGCCTCATATCTACCATTGCTTGGGAATTCAAAGAAACACAAAAATCAGCACAGTTCTGAAATTGGTGGTTAAAATCGGTGCAGTTTTGAAAGGTTCGGCCTGCCATCTTGGTTTACAGTGGGGCCCACTTGTATCTAAATATAGAGGGGAAACCTGCTGCTTTATCTCAGGAACCAAAATTCTCAAGAAGTGTCCAAATACATAGCCAACAAGCAGCCAACTTTCCAAAATATATAGCAGATGTGCTGTGCTGCCGATTTCTCTTCGTTATTTTTACGCTCATACATGAATGAATCTTGGGGAAGGGGGAAAATGAGTGGGTGGTATTCAGCTAGGTTTGACAAAGGTTGGCCCATTGACATTAATAAACATTAATAACAGGTCCATTAATTTCAGCGGGTCTACTCTGAGTAAGACTTCGCTGAATGCCACCCAGTATATAATGATTATATGGGGAAGCAAAATATGCAGCTAAAGTATTAACACTGCTCAGAAAACCAATACGCAACTTAATTTTTACAAACAATAATTACGGTGTGCAAAACTTTTAACTATTATGCAAGTCTGCTTTTATAGTCCAGCCTAGTTAAAGGCTTTGCTGTGTTCCAACTATATTATAACTTATCCTAAATATTAAGGAAAGAGAAAACAAACAACATGATCGCTACTTGCCCAAGCAAAGATTCAAAGGAACCCGTTTCTGTGAGTTCGGAGAAGAGCTAAGAGATGAATGCAAGATGCTACAAATAATCCAGGTGGAATCCTGTGCACAATCCTTATTAAGGGGGAAAGGTTGGAAAACTGAAATTGTGAGTGTAAACCTCACCTGGCAACAAGCAAAAGCCAGAAGCCAAAATCTCTTCCAAGTTGTTTACAGGTCAAAGCCCCAAAGGACTGGTTTGTAGGAGAATGGCCACAAACAGCTTCAGAACTTGAAGGGACAGGTTCAAAGTAAGACATCGTTTCATCTAGCAAAAAGGCCTCAGAACAAGCCAACCTTGATCAGAAAAGCTTGGAGCTAAGCAAAACGACAGACAGACAGACATGCGCTCTGGGATCAGTGATGAAGGCTGGCATATAAAATCTAAATAAATACGTTGTCTTTGTTGTTCTGGAAATCTGGTGGCAGTTCTCTAACTCCCATCAGTTGCATTTTAGCACACAAGTCTTAGCCGCTGCCGATTCAAGCAGAATCTGTTCTGCCAACTGAAAAATAAATAAATTGAGATCTCCTCCCTCAAATGACACAGCACGTTAACCTGTCGCTGGGAGAGCACTCTAGGAACATGTCAACTTAGAAAGCAAAATAGAGCAAGGTTTGATGTCTTGCCGCATTATTGTTTTTATCCTGCGCAGTGATATTTCTTTAGCACACTGATTAGAAATGAAGTGTGAAGCTTGAGTGAAGTACTGCAGGGAAGAGAACTTCAAATGTCTTGCATCTGGTTTCTTAACCAAGCAGACGCCTTAGCAAAGAGAAGTCATGGCTAACCATTGAACCGGCCTCACGGAAATCAAACGAAAGGCACGCACCAGCCTGCTCTCCTGCCCGTACATCCATACAGGGTCCTGGGTGACTTTTAAAAAGAATAAGAAGAATTCTGTGTTGCGTTTAGTCTCAGTTCTGCAGGTGGAATCCTGCAGCCCTTATAAGTTGTGCAGCTGAACAGATCTGATTGTTTTCCCTTGCTTTGTTTCATTCTGAACTGATATGTTGGTGTGGATGTGCACAGAAACTCTCCGTGGTTGGTAAAAGAGCCAGACACATCCGTTCATATAATTTATTCTTATGCCTCCATTCCACAAGATTGTATCCGAAGGGGTTTACAGCATCAAATGTACAACCGTTCCCAGGTAACACTATAAACAGGTGTTGTTGTTTAGTCGTTTAGTCGTGTCCAACTCTTCGTGACCCCATGGACCAGAGCACGCCAGGCACTCCTGTCTTCCACTGCCTCCCGCAGTTTAGTCATAAACAGGTAGCACTATGCAAATAAAAGTTTTAAATGTGGGATGGGGAACTTGTGGCCTTCCTGGTGTCGTTGGACTTCAAGTCCCATCATCCCTTGGCTGGGGCGGATGGGGACTGGAGGGCCCCAGATTCCTGCATCCCTGGTTTAAACTAACCTAATCATTTAATCTTAAAAAGCAGAGACATCACCTTGCCAACAAAGGTCCGTATAGTTAAAGCTATGGTTTTCCCAGTAGTAATGTATGGAAGTGAGAGCTGGACCATAAAGAAGGCTGATCGCCAGAGAATTGATGCTTTTGAATTATGGTGCTGGAGGAGACTCTTGAGAGTCCCATGGACTGCAAGAAGATCAAACCTATCCATTCTGAAGGAAATCAGCCCTGAGTGCTCACTGGAAGGACAGATCGTGAAGCTGAGACTCCAATACTTTGGCCATCTCATGAGAAGAGAAGACTCCCTGGAAAAGACCCTGATGTTGGGAAAGATTGAGGGCACAAGGAGAAGGGGACGACAGAGGACGAGATGGTTGGACAGTGTTCTTGAAGCTACCAGCATGAGTTTGACCAAACTGCGGGAGGCAGTGGAAGACAGGAGTGCCTGGCGTGCTCTGGTCCATGGGGTCACGAAGAGTCGGACACGACTAAACAACTAAACAATCATTTAACACCAATAAGGAGAGAGAAACAAGGCCTAACATGGGAATAAAATGCAATGCACACAAGGCCAAATAGATCTCCTTACCATTTTAGGAAGGCAGCATAGGAGTCTCCCATCTGCCTGTCCTCCCCCCACACACACCCTCAGCAAATGACAGTGCTCCCAACAACCCACCCATATCAAGAGAACTGTCAAAATGATGAATCTTGATTTGCAAAGAGGCAGCATCCATCAGAACAGTCTTGCCGCAAACATCCTCTTTTTATTTTAACTTATCAACAATCTTAAACTTTGCCTGCATTTTTTCTCTCTCTCTTTTTCAGTTGAAAAATGTATTTAATATGACAGCCAAGGAAGGAAGGAGAAAATCTGTCAGTGCCCTGGTGGTGGTTGGAAATGGAAATGGAATTGCTGGTAAGTGAGCACTTCATTCTCAGGGGGCAGCTTCTGTTCATTTCATAACCGTAGCAACCCACTATTTTTCTATAACTTCTTTTCAGTTGCGTTTCTGTTTCTTTGGTGTGTGTGTCTCCATCCAGTGTTCGTGCTCTGTGTTGGCCGCAGCCCTTGAATGTGTGCTTTTGTCTATCATCTTCCATATCTCATGCCCAAGTTATTTTCGATCTTCATCACCCAAGGGGTGGAAGGGGGAGAATTTCTGCAAGGGTGGAAGGAGATAGAACACAGTATTGCCTGAAGCGTGGAAAGACCGAGGAACTGGTCAGGAGAGGAGGGTTTTGCCCCCGAGTGGAAGGCTGTTTCCTGTCCTCTGACTCGAAAGGACACTTCGGCCTTTGCAACGCACAAAGTTTGGCTGCCCCGGTTTAAAAAGACTGCTGCTAAGGGGGCTTTTTCCTGACTGTCAGCAATTTTCTTTGGAACATTGTTAAATACGAACTTAGCAAGGAAATAACACTTCTCCTGCAGCAGCTTCTAAAATACACCATCAGACACCAATTTATTTTTCCTCGGAGAGTAAGAATCGAATGCTGTTGCCAAGATTACAGCCCAGCAGCAAAGCCACCCTCGTTGGCTGTGTTCTCGGGATGTAGATTAATACAGGGTCCTTTGCTTTTAATTTGCAGAGGTTGGATGGCCATGTGTCATGGATGCTTTGCTTGGGATTCCTGCATCGCAGGAGGTCCCTTCCAACACCACGATTCTATAATTACGCTCTGTGGTTCCCGGTGGCACTCTGTTCCATGAAAGCCAAGACTTGTGCCGTTTAATTGCACAGAAAGTAGATTGATCAAGGAGCCAAGGGCACATTTAGTAAGGTTTTTTGCTCCCTTTTGCTGAAAGCTGGCAAGCCGTTCCACAGACGGAAGGGAGAAGTGAAGACTTTCACAACTGCTATCTGATTCCTTGAGCACATTTCTGGACAGTTTTAGCGTCCTTCGGGGGGGAAGCCAACCTGAAAATGCAAAAGCACTTCAGGACTGCCACTTGCCTCAGTGGGGCGAAGTGCAGAGATATGAGGAGGCCTCCTTGTTCGCAAGTGCTTTGCAGATTTCCGCGTGCGGCATTTGTCTACTAACCAATCTGTTTTCATCCCTCAGGTTTTGCACTGGGAAAAGCAACGGACAGGATGATTGCATTGAGGAAAGTATGTCCTTTGAAAAGTAGTAATAATAATGATGATGATGATGGGATGCGGGTGGCGCTGTGGATTAAACCACAGAGCCTAGGACTTGCCGATCAGAAGGTCAGCGGTTCGAATCCCCGCGACGGGGTGAGCTCCCGTTGCTCGGTCCCTGCTCCTGCCAACCTAGCAGTTCAAAAGCATGTCAAAGTGCAAGTAGATAAATAGGTACCGCTCTGGCAGGAAGGTAAACAGCATTTCCGTGAGCTGCTCTGGTTCACCAGAAGCGGCTTAGTCATGCTGGCCACAAGACCCAGAAGCTGTACGCCGGCTCCTTCGGCCAGTAAAGTGAGATGAGCGCCGCAACCCCAGAGTGTCATGACTGGACCTAATGGTCAGGGGTCCTTTACCTTTAATAATAATAATAATAATAATAATAATAATAATAATAATTTATTATTTATACCCTGCCCATCTGCCTGGGTTTCCCCAGCCACTCTGGGCGGCTTCCAACAGAATATTAAAATACAATAGTCTATTAAACATTAAAAGCTTCCCTAAACAGGGCTGCCTTCAGATGTCTTCCTTCAAATCTGGTCTTCCTTTTCTTGATATTTATGCATGAAATGCACACAGTGCCGTGGTTCTGTCCTGGCATGAGAACATACTGGGGGGACGGAACGTAGCTCAGTGATGGGAGCGCCTGCAATGCTTGCAAGTTTCAATCCCTATCATTTTTAGGTAGAACTGGGAAAGGTTCCCTGCCTGAGGCCCCCTGCCAGTCAGCATAGATGGTGCTGTAGCTAGATAGACTAATGATCTGACTCGGTAGAAGGCAGATTCCTTTGTTCCATGTGAAGGACACTGGAAACTTGGGCCAGCCTCTAACCAGCTGGGGATCTGTTGCTCTCTTTTGCCAAAGGGGGACATAGCTGTGTTGTAGATTTCCTCCCTCCTCCAGTTCCTGCTCTCCCTCCATGTATGCAAAAAAAAAAATGAGCTTGAGGATCTGCTATCCTTCAGGAACAGCTTTTCAGGGGCGTGCCGGCAGCAGTTGAGGGGAGTAAAAGAAGCGGGACATCTTGCCCATTGTTCCTTTTAGACCCCCAAATAGCTGACATTGCCAGTGTGGGCAGGTAGGCTGGCAAGTTTGGTTGGGCATAGTCTGTGGTACTTTATAAAAGCATTTTGATCCCTTTTAATTTATCCAGCTAATTACATTTCAGGCCGGTACGTAATTGGCAGAAATAGCTCTTATTTTTGAGCCGCTTCCTTTTTATCTTAAATTCGATCTTGCCGTAAAATGGAAACAGTCATCTGACATAATCATTTCTTAATGAAAAGTGTCTTCTTGGATTTTTCCCCCCCTAGGCGAAGAACAGAGCTATCCACTATTTGCACTACATCGAAAGATACGAAGATCACACAAGTAAGTTGCAAGATTTTAGACTCTACCTAAGGTTTTAAAAGCCAGCTAGTTGCATTACTTCTTCTTGTAGAATTGTAGAGTTGGAAGGGACTCCAGGGGTCATCTAGACCAACCCCCTGCAATGCAGGAATCGCAGCTAAAGCATCCCTAACAGGCAGCCATCAAAGCTCTGATTAAAAACCTCCAATAAAAAGAGTCCATCGCCCTCCAAGGGAGTCCATTCCACTGTCAAAAAGCTCTTACCACCAGAAAGTCGTCCCGTCCCCCCCATGTTTGGTTGGAATCTCCTTTCTTGTAACTTGAATCCATTGTCTCATGTCCTACCCCCCCAGAGCAGGAGAAAACAACCGTGGTCCATCTTCCATGTGACAGCCCTTTTGAACTTTAACAGGGAGAAATGTAAAGTATTGCACTTGGGCAAAAAAAATGAGAGGCACAAATACAAGATGGGTGACACCTGGCTTGAGAGCAGTACATGTGAAAAGGATCTAGGAGTCTTGGTTGACCACAAACTTGACATGAGCCAACAGTGTGACGCGGCAGCTAAAAAAGCCAATGCAATTCTGGGCTGCATCAATAGGAGTATAGCATCTAGATCAAGGGAAGTAATAGTGCCACTGTATTCTGCTCTGGTCAGACCTCACCTGGAGTACTGTGTCCAGTTCTGGGCACCACAGTTCAAGAAGGACACTGACAAACTGGAATGTGTCCAGAGGAGGGCAACCAAAATGGTCAAAGGCCTGGAAACGATGCCTTATGAGGAACGGCTAAGGGAGCTGGGCATGTTTAGCCTGGAGAAGAGGAGGTTAAGGGGTGATATGATAGCCATGTTCAAATATATAAAAGGATGTCGTATAGAGGAGGGAGAAAGGTTGTTTTCTGCTGCTCCAGAGAAGCGGACACGGAGCAATGGATCCAAACTACAAGAAAGAAGATTCCACCTAAACATTAGGAAGAACTTCCTGACAGTAAGAGCTGTTCGACAGTGGAATTTGCTGCCAAGGAGTGTGGTGGAGTCTCCGTCTTTGGAGGTCTTTAAGCAGAGGCTTGACAACCATATGTCAGGAGTGCTCTGGTGGTGTTTCCTGCTTGGCAGGGGGTTGGACTCGATGGCCCTTGTGGTCTATTCCAACTCTATGATTCTATGATATTTGAAGATGGCTATCATATCTCCTCTTTTCCCAGCTAAACATACCCACCTCCCTCAACCGTTCCTCATAAGGCTTGGTCTCCAGACCCTTGACCCTCTTGATTGCCCTCCTCTGCCCACGTTCCAGTTTGTCAGTATCCCCCTCATTAAATTGTGGTGCCCAGAACTGGACACAGTATTCCAGGTGTGGTCTGACCAAGGCAGAATAGAACGGGACTGTGACTTCCCTTGATCCGGACACTAGACTTCTGTTGACGCAGCCTACGTGGCTTGCCATTCCTTTGGTCTGCTTGTCTCAAAAGCTCAAGTCCAAAAGTCTGAATGAACATGCAAATCACAGAAGAGTAGAGTTGGAAGAGGGACCCCAAGGGTCATCAAGTCCAACCCCCTGCCTTGCAGGAATACTGGTCCAGTTCAGATGCCGCTGTCTCATGTACCATACTCTCAACATTTGGCACTTGAAAGTGAATTGCAGTACAGCTTTCATTATCAGAGGTACCGTATTTTTCGCCCTGTAGGACACACTTTTTCCCCTCCAAAAATGAAGGGGAAATGTGTGTGCATCCTATGGGGCGAATGCAGGCTTTCCCTGAAGCCTGGAGAGCGAGAGGGGTCGGTGCGCACCGACCCCTCTCGCTCTCCAGGCTTCAGGAAGCTATCCGCAAGCCTTGCGAGCCCGGCGGGAGGTCCCGCCGGCTCGCAAAGCTTGCGGGCAGCAGCCTGCAGCCCCCAAGCTCGAGGGATAGTGGGGAGGCGGAGCGCCGCCACCCCGCTATTCCCCGACCTGATCTGGAGGCTGGCGGGGGGGAGAAGCAAGCATGCTTCTCCCCATCGCCAGCCCCATAAGCTCGAGGGATAGTGGGGAGGCAGAGCGCCGTCACCCCGCTATTCCCCAACCTGATCTGGAGGCTGGCGGGGTAGGAGAGAAGCAAGCTTGCTTCTTCCCATCGCCAGCCCCATAAGCTTGGGGGATAGCGGGGAGGCGGAGCGCCGTCACCCTGCTATTCCCCAACCTGATCTGGAGGCTGGCGGGGGGGAGAAGCAAGCTTGCTTCTCCCCATCGCCAGCCCCATAAGTTCGGGGGACAGCGGGGCAAGCCGCTGCCCCACGGAGGCTAGAGAGGCTGTCCCTGAAGGCTCTTCTAGCTTGGGGATGGCTGCACAAACCTGGGGGGGAAATAAAATTTTTTTCCTTGATTCCCCCCCCCAAAAAAAATAGCTAGGTGCGTCCTATGGGCCGGTGTGTCCTATAGGGCGAAAAATACGGTAGTTTACCTCTGAATGTTAGTTGCTGGGGAGTGGGCTGTTGCCCTTAGATCCTCTGTCCATGATGAGCTAGGTGAGCCTTTGATCCAACCCAGCAGCACTCTCCTTACTGTAACATTTACCGGTACCTTTTCTTCTAGTTTACCACGATATCGCAAGCACTGTTAAGAAAACAACCATCCGGATGAAGAAGCAGAACAAGGGTAAGTAAAAGTTGCAACTGATTATTACTATTATTATTATTATTATTATTATTATTATTATTATTATTATTAATTTGTACCCCACCCATCTGGCTGGGTTTCCCCAGCCACTCTGGGTGGCTTCCAACAAAGATTAAAAATACATTAAAATGTCACACATTAAAAACTTCCCTGAGCAGGGCTGCCTTCAGATGTCTTCTAAATGTCAGGTAGTTATTTATCACTTTGACATCTGGTGGGAGGGCGTTCCACAGGGCGGGCGCCACTACTGAGAAGGCCCTCTGCCTGGTTCCCTGTAGCTTTGCTTCTCACAATGAGGGAACCGCCAGAAGGCCCTCGGCGCTGGACCTCAGCATCCGGGCAGAACGATGGGGGTGGAGTCGCTCCTTCAGGTAGATGCGGAATTTAAAAGTGTTCTCGTCCAAATCAGTGTGGTCAGTCTTCTTTTCTTAACATAACCTTTCCTGTAATGTGAAACAGTCGCTCTGTCCGGATTGAAGCCCAGCACTCTCAGTTTTTCAGCATTTCTAATTCCCCCCCCCCCCATAAGTTCGGTGGGCAGGCAGCAATGCTGAATGCGCAGAACTTAGGTCAGGAGTGCTGTCGCAAGCTGACAAATGGAAGCATTAAGAATTCCCATATGTGGAAGGTCGGGGTGGCAGTGGAAGTTTTATTGCTCATCCTTTCCGATGCCTCGGGCATCATTCTGTTGACTGTGAACTCCTTCACCTGTGCAATGAAACGATTTTTCTCTTGCTGTCTCTTGAACGTTAATTCTGCTGGACCATCTCGTGGAAGAAGGAAAGAGGGGAAGGCGCCAAATGCAAGAATATGGAGAACAAACCAGTAAAGCAGGGTTTATTGATCCAATGCATTTTTCACCTTTTGGGGTCTTTCTTCTGGCACAACTGATTTAGGTATTTCAGAAATGACCGAAAAATATATCTCACGCCTTCCCAAAATGTGTAGGGTCATACAAATGGAAAGTCACACAAACCACACCAGTGTAGCCCTTGATTGTAAAGCGGGTGCCCCCCACTCCTCTTAACCTCACGAGAAAATACTCCAGATCAAAACACAGCCCTCTTTCCTTTTCAGGGTTGTGTGTCTGTTGTCATTTTGTAAGGGAGCACAGGAAAATGCAGCATGTAACACTGGGTGTGGGATTCAACTTCCCGAGAATCTCTTTGCCTCCTTTGTTTTTTGCAGCGGAGTAAAAAGCCAAATTCTAATCCTTGCGATTGCAAAAAACAGACTTGTAAGCAAGTGAGCACTGCCTGCTGAAACCTCAGATACAAGAGAGGTTGCTAAATAAGATTTCTAGTAGTTGGCCGTGGGTGGAGGGGCAGTTCTCATGGCCTCCCCCAAGACTAGCGAAAGAACCACTTGTGTAAAATGGTCAGTTTGTGTCATTGCCACCAGTTGTAGAATTCAGGTTTTCTTTTTTAAATTCATTTTTATTAAATTTTCCACTTTAACAATCCAATCAAATCACGTTAAATATTCCAAATTATACATATCAAATAATCCAAATAATCTTCCAAATTATAATTTTTTTAATAGGGTTTCCCATTCTTCAAATTCGGAGGGCTCTGATCATCTCATATCTCTACTGCTTTTCATAGTCATTTCCGATGGTTCCTCTAATTCTTTCTGTTGTTAACCTGCAGAATTCAGGTTTTCATGGTGCAGGTGTTGGATTGCCTGGGTGAGAAATTTGCACTGCATAAGAACACAAGGCAAGCCTCCTGAATCAGGCCAGATCCCTGTGGGAAACCTGCAAGCGGGACCTGAGCATAACAGCACTCGGCTCGCTCATGTTTCTCAGCACCTGGTTTTCAGAGGCCTATGACCTCTAACAGTGGAACTATCACAACACACCCACCATGACTAGAAGCCATTGATAACGTGAATGTATCTAATCGTCTCTTAAAGCCGTACAAGTTGGTGGCTGTCACTCCCTCCTGCAGGGGTGAGTTCCGTAGTTCAGCTGTTAATAATAATAATAATAATAAGTTTTATTTATACCCCGCCCTCCCCAGCCAGGACCAGGCTCAGGGTGGCTAACACCAGGTATAAAAACAATTGATTAAAATACAACTTAAAAACAAGTTTAAAATACAACATTAAAATGCAGCCTCATTTCAGTAGAAACTCAAATCAAAAACTTTTTGGGGATGAAAACGTCAAATCTTCACCAAGGCCAGCTATCCAGACTGGTCCTACATGGGCCAGAAAAAAGCCAGGGAAGTCCCCAAAGAGGAGTTCCATCACAGAAGGAGAAAGGAAAAAGGAAAGAGGGGGAGGGGATCAAGTGAAGAAGTACTTTCTTCTATCAGTGTTTTTAGATGGGTTTGGATGCAAGAGGGAACCTCAAGTCTCCTTCCTTTCTGGAGTATTACATTGATTGTTTCTGCAGATTTACAATCTGTTACCATTTTAAATGAGAATTCAGAGGGCTGGACTAGATGATCGCTTGAGTCCCTTCCAACTCAACAATTCCATGGTTCTGTGATGGGGCTTTTACTTAGAATGACCCAGCCCTCTTTAAGTTGTGCTAGTTCATGTGATTCAGGCCAATAAATCTTTAAAAAACCCCAAGTGTGATCTAATGCATTTTATTAAAAAGCCATTAAGACAGCTCTTCGAGATTATTCCAGTCTGCAGGGCAAGCTCGGTGCTCAGTAAATGGAGGAAAGGAAGTCTATTAGCAGGCCACAGGCTTTGCTGTGCTAATATTTCCCTCTTTTTCCCCTTCTTTCCACACCCCCACCCCACCCCTATAATTGAAAAACAAGCGATAGCCATCTAAAGCCATTTGCTCTGCTGTTTTGAGAAAGTATCAATTTCATGCTTGGAGATGGAATCAGGTTTTCGACATAATTACGTCTGAGCGATATCTGAAAGGCTATTTATCAAGAGTTTCATTTGGTAGCGGTCCCACATTTGCCATTTCGGAAGCGCCACGTTTTCCATCCTTGGATGCCAAAACTGCATTTCTGCGGGTTACTTCTTACCGGGTGTGAATTGGCCGGCTTGCACGGTATAAACGATCAGCTGCTGCCCCAGGTTACTTTGCGATAAGAGCTAAATCTTTGCCCCTGACCGAAGGCAGAGGTGGAGCTAGAGGTTACGGAAAATTCTTTTCTTTCCTCAGCACCAGAGGTAAAAAGGTAAAGGGACCCCTGACCATTAGGTCCAGTCGTGACTGACTCTGGGGTTGCGGCGCTCATCTCACTTTACTGGCGGAGGGAGCTGGCATACAGTTTCTGGGTCATGTGGCCAGCATGACTAAGCCACTTTTGGCAAACCAGAGCAGCGCACGGAAACACCGTTTACCTTCCCACCGGAGTGGTACTTATTTATCTACTTGTACTTTGACATGCTTTCAAACTGCTAGGTTGGCAGGAGCAGGGACTGAGCAACGGGAGCTCTCCCCATGGCGGGGATTCGAACCACTGACCTTCTGATCAGCAAGTCCTAGGCTCTGTGGTTTAACCCACAGCGCCACCCGCATCCTTTTAAGCACCGGAGACACGCACCCAAATATGTGCATTTGCCGCTTTATACAGATGTGGCAGGAATGGGGGGTGGCCCTCCAGATGTTCTCACATTACCACCCCCAGCCATTATGGTCAATTGGTAGGAGATAGTAGAGTTCAAGAACATCTGCAAGGCCACAGATTCCCCCTTCTTGGAATGGGGGCTTCGGTGTCCTGTTTACATTGAGCGTGCTCTGTGTGGGCCACTAGGGATTTCCTATTTACCATTCATAACATTCTTCAAATGAAGAGAGCAGTGCAGCCTTCACTTGTGTAGAGATCAGTTGTGCACATCAGAGAGCCTAGCTGAGATTTGTGCCCAGGATGCATCGTTTTAATGAGACCTTTAGGTGTCCTTTAAAGGACCAGACTGTTTTCACAGCCTGGCATGGAGTTACTTTTGAAATGAATTAGGATCTGAAGAAGAATTATGATCGTTAAGATCATAGATAGGTTCTTATGCCAGGCCAGGCTGCTTGGTCCACCTCCCCAGTATTATTATTATTATTATTTTGTATTGTCCACCCTGGCTTGCAGCAGCTCTCAAGAGTCTCCAGACAAGGTTTTTCTGCTACCTGAGACCCTTTCAACAGGAGATTCTAAGTCCTGGACTTGGGACTTCCTGTGTGTGCTCTGCCATTGATCTCGGTTTCTCTCTGTGTGCATTGAACTGGGGTCTGCTTCTCTGCAATTTCCAAACTGGTTCTAGTCCTTTCTGGAGCAACAGAGACCAGGTCCACCCCATCTTCTGTATGACAGCCCTTCAGATATTTGAAGGGCACTGTCATGTTCTCCCCTCCCTTTTAATTTCTTACTTTCTTTAGGCTAAAGATACTCAGCTCGTATCTGCCTGCTTCCCTCCAGCAGCTGTGCTGCATTCTCCTGTCTCATAACCAAATCATGCCTTGAAAAGCAATCTTCATATCACTGGCATTATGGTACCTAACGCACATCCCACAGCGCTTCAATGTGAAACAGTGGCAGCAGTGTACAAAACAGGGCCTATGTTATACCTATCTCTGTTGGCTTCAAAGTGATGGGAGGAGAGGCTTAGAGCTCCCTTCCCCCCCAAAGGTGAAACTGAATTGCCGAAGTATCCAGGTCTGATGGCAATTCCCTCAGCCTCCTGTAGGACCAGTTTTGCAGAATAAAAAGCTTTGAGCAAGTGGCATATTCAGATGATAAATGAAAGCAGCGCAGGGAGTTTGCTTAGCAACAGAGCAGTGACCAGTGCTTTCAATAATAAATCGCCTTGCTCCCATTAACAAGCACGTTGCCTCCCACCCAAATGAATGCATGAAATGAATGCCATTCAAAATCCTGTCGCTTTGGTGGCAAGCTTCCCATTTTAAGCTTCTTGAAAGCTCTGACTGCTCCTCAGACCTATTCTCACAGCTTGCACTGTTCTGCTTCTCATTTCTAGCTACCCAGACTGTTACCGAGATCAGCTCAATGGGAGTGTTTCCTCCGCCAAAGCACAGTTATTTCAGAAGGGCAGTCCTCCTTTTGCATCACTTGTGGCTGATGTCTTTAAGTAGTGCCCTTAATTGGAGGCCTATAAAAACCTCGCTATAAATCTCACGTTGTGCAGTTGGTATAAATGTCTTCGGATGAGGGGAAGACATGCACTTAATCTCCCTGCTGTGCAATATTTGGATAGGTCTTTGCTCTCTCTTTCTCTCTTCCTTCTCTCCTACACCTCTAGAATAACACAGGTGATACAATGCACCGTGCCATGGCCTTCTGGCTTGAATTAAAACCTCAGGCCTTAAGGAAGAATACATAGTTTCTCAGTTCCTGTGGTTCCTGTTCTTTCCCTGTCTCGGGTCTGCTCAACATCGCAGCCCAGGGCTGTGTGCATCTCTGATTAGGGTCTGATTCTCTGATATGTAAGAAGGTCTAGTCTCCGGAGCTCTGCAAACTATATTTGGGCAGGCAGTGATTCAGTGTGGACTCAGGTATAAATAAAGTATGATTCGCTTAAATGATGTTCCGGCCCGCAGTTTAAACACTTGTGCGAAAGCGTTTAGTGACAGCAGGGGAGGAGAGAAGGTAAATTGGGGTTGACTGGGCGGTTTCATCGAGTTTTGGAGCCCCTGGCCAATCTGTACCCATCTCAGGCTCAGGTGCAGATTGTGATGGTTCAGACTGGTGTGATTTGTAGTGTAATTCCATGCCGAAAGCAATTGTTTAGTAATTATTTTACTGGGCTGCTTTAATGCTCACTAACTGCTTCCCCCAGGATACGGTCTTCACTGCCACCGAGCTATCATTACCATGTGCAAACTTATTGGGATTCAAGACATGTACGCCAAGCTTTATGGATCCAGGAATTTACTCAATGTCACCCGAGCGCTCTTCAGGGGATTAGCAAAACAGGTAAGACATGCCCGATCTTATCCAGGGTGGCTCATGTTTTGTTACAATACAGTCCTATGCATGTCAATTGGAGGGGCAAGACTGCCACTTTGCATTCTAACTTGCCCTCTGCCCAAAAGTTTGCTATCCATGGTTAAGAGATGATGCACTGGGGGTTGGGATCATGCATTGCGTCATTCTGTAATAAACTGTTAGTGCAACAGCCTGGCAAGAGAGGAGCAAGGCAGCTGCAGTTGCCTCTCTGGGTTTGCACTAAGCCATGGTTGTGTGCAAACCAGTCCAGGGTCTGAGGGATCATGCACTCAATCCTTCCTGAGAACACAGACTCTCACAGTTAAGGCTTATTAGGGCACCAGCTTAATCTTTATTCATGCTAATTGAGCTGATCACAAGACTTGAAAAAACAAGACTGATTGATTTTGAGTTTCTTGGCTTTCTTTCTGGTTTCATATCACCTGGATATTTTGTAGCTCATTGTTGCATCCATGAGGGCTAGCAACATATATATATTTTAAAATAATAATAAAATGTGAGGTTACCTGTGTCTAGCAGGTGCCTGTTTTCTTTCCAAAACTGTTTCTGAGTTGCTGGATCCTAAAGCATCCCTTCTCTTGTTTAGAAGAAAAAGGTGACTTGCCAATCTCGCCACTAAAGCCTTAGAGCCAACTATGCAGAATATCTACATGGTTATGGTTTGAAATTGGATGGATCAGCTAGTGTGGTGTAGTGGTTAAGAGTGGTGGACTCGTAATCTGGTGAACCGGGTTTGCGTCTCCACTCCTCCACATGCAGCTGCTGGGTGACCTTGGGCTAGTCACACTTCTCTGAAGTCTCTCAGCCCCACTCACCTCACAGAGTGTTTGTTGTGGGGGAGGAAGGGAAAGGAGAATGTTAGCCGCTTTGAGACTCCTTAAAGGGAGTGAAAGGCGGGATATCAAATCCAAAACTCTTCTTCTCCTTCTTCTTCTACTTGTGGCTTAAATGTTTGCCTTTCCTCTCCCCTCCCCAACTAGGAAACTCACCAAAACCTAGCCAATAAGAAAGGCCTCTACGTGGTAGAATTCTGTGAAGAACGCGGCCCACTTCCCGTCGTCGTCGCAAAGCCCCAGGGGGCGATCCGAGAAGATCCGGAGCCCGAGGATGAAGCTCTCAATGTCAAATTGGAGTTCAGTGAAGTGAAGGCAGCGCAAGGAATGAAGAAGAACGTCTGGGCAAATGTGAGAAGAACAGCTTCATAGACCGGGTCCGTATATAGATGCCCAAAAGCCGAGGAAGATGTACCATCGACACAGAGTCCTAGAATTCATTTCCAAGATAAATGCTGTGTGAAGGTTTCGTTCTAACTTAGGGGCTCAAAACAGCTTGGCTGCCTCTCTCCAGTGGGCACTCTCTCTCTGTTTAGTGCAAGCGCCCGTGCACTAAAATTGCAATTTCATAACTGCATCTGCTTTATTGTGGCTGACCTGGGCCGTGGAGGGGTGGGAGAGCCTGCAACCAACAGGTTGTTTTCATGCGTAACTTGGGGAGGGGGTGAACTGTCAAACAATGTGGCAGAAATAAAGTTGTGACAAAATCCTGTCCTGCCTACTTATTTGTTTCACTGCATTTATATACTGTCTGATTGTTAATAAAACCTCTAAGCCACACACAAAATTTAAAACTGTCGCTAAAAAGATGCTTAAAGACAGGCATTGAAGACGTTTGCAAGATAATTAAAGTCAAAAGTTAGCATTAAAAGATTAAAACACAAGTCGGCATTCTACGTTAATTGACTGAACAAAAATGTTTTAAGCCAGCACCAAAGGAAACACAGCAAAGCCCCCCCCCCCCCGCCTCCTGTCAATCAGCAGGGAGTTCCAAAGTTTAGGCACTGCCACACTAAAAAAACTAATTGTCTCCTTGCATGCTGTTGGAGGCAACCCAGATTTTGCTTCACTATTTTAAAGAAATAAAATCCACAAGCTTGCCAGAAACATGCCTTGTACTCAGTTGTTTTAAATGTTTGTTTTGCTATTGGGATTGTAGTTCCATTTGTGTTTCTCAAGCTGGTCTCTGACCGTAATAAATTTCATGCCTTGTACTCAAGGAAAGCACTACCCAGTCCTGTTAGCGGTGTAAGAAAGGGGGAGAGAGAAAACACCTGAAAGTCTGCTCTTGAAGGAATTCATTTCAAACAAACAAACGAAAAACAAGACCTATTGTTAAGAGAGAGGTTGGGCTACAGTTGTAATAGTCGTTCCAAAATGCATCCGCCACGATCCAGCAAACTCTTATAAATGCAGGTGATTTGAACCATGTATATCGGGAGCTTTCCCATCCGCGGTGGAAGCCTCATTAATTTCAATAGAGGCAGAAGGTCTTCACAGATGTTCCTGTAGGCATGCAGCCTGCGCTGCACTGTGCTTCTGGATTAAGATGAATGAGAATAATAGCTGTTTTTATGGCTTCCCCCATTAAAGCAGCAGCGGCAGGGGATCAAGGGTTGCCAACCTTTTCAGGGCCGGTGGAATTTTGATGATAAAGCGCCCGTAACAAAAAAATGTGTGCTGTGCTGTATCCAACAGATACTGGGGCAGGGGAGAGGGGGGGGGGCACAAAATGGGATGCCCCATTAACAGGGGGGGAAGTCACCTCCATCAGCTGCGGCTGCCCTTGCTCACAAACAAGCTCCTTGCACCTCTTCTCTGTTCAGAATGGCAGGGGAGGTGGGAGTCAAAACCTGGCATCCAATGGGGAGCGGGGCATTTTCGATATCTGAGTTGCTGAGAAGCAAATGAGAACTGAGCAGGAGGAGCCAACAGTGGGTTCTTGAGGGGATAGGTCATGGGTAGGCAAACTAAGGCCCGGGGGCCAAATCCGACCCAGTCGCCTTCTAAATCTGGCCGGCGGACGGCCTGAGAATCAGTGGGTTTTTACATGAGCAGAATGTGTGCTTTTATTTAAAATGCATCTCTGGGTTATTTGTGGGGCATAGGAATTCATTCATTTACCCCAAAATGATAGATGATAGATAGATAGATGATAGATTAGATAGATAGTTAGATAGATAGATGATAGATAGATAGATAGATAGATAGATAGATAGATAGATAGATAGATAGATGATAGATAGATAGATAGATAGATAGATAGATAGATAGATAGATAGATAGATGATAATCAAGGTCTGAGGGACAGTGGACCGGCCCCCTGCTGAAAAAGTTTGCTGACCCCTGGGATAGGTGCACGAACTTAATAGACAATTGGTCTCAAGAAGCCCAGACAACAGCATTGATGGAGAAACCCACACGCTCAGTATGAGAACAGGAACACAGTCTGGCAATGTTTTTGTGGTTTGGAACCTCTTCATTGGCTATGCAGCTGGGGTGGCCACTTCCCAGCCCCCCCCCCATGCCCTCTGATGCAAGGGTGTCCCCAACTAACAGACACTAGGGGAGTTTGCTTTCACCGGAGCAGAACTCTCCTCTGCAAACTCACTTGGTACCAGTGTGGTGTAGTGGTTAAGAGCGGTGGACTCGCAATCTGGGGAACCAGGTTTGCGTCCCCGCTCCTCCACATGCAGCTGCTGGGTGACCTTGGGCTAGTCACACTTCTCTGAAGTCTCTCAGCCCCACTCACCTCACAGAGTGTTTGTTGTGGGGGAGGAAGGGAAAGGAGAATGTTAGCCACTTTGAGACTCCTTCGGGTAGTGATAAAGTGGGATATCAAATCCAAACTCCTCTTCTCTGAGATCTGGCTTGCCAACCACCACACTACCAACAATTTCCCTGGACTCTTGACACTTCCAGGGTCATCCGGCTCCCAACTCCCTAAGCTCCTCTCCTCCTTGGGATCAGACCACCACCGCCCCTCCATGATACCTCCACCGGACTTAGGACAAATACAAATACAGATTTGGCAAAAGAGGCAGGTCCCGTATAGCAAAAACCTTTTAACTGTCAAAGGCCCGGATAAAAAGATACATCTTCAGAATGCACCAGACAACAAAGGTGCTGCATGTACCCCTTTGGGGAGGGAGTTTCGCAGTTTAGGGTCTATGTGTGGCCATTGCAAAGCGTGTGCCTATGTGTGTGCTTAGAACTTCAGCTGTGCTTCAGCACAAAGCAGCCTCTCAGGAGCCACCCTGAATGACCGGCACATCATCCGGGAGGGAAAGGCTGAAGAGGTTCTGAGCCTGGTAGGTAGGTACCAGAGATCAAGTTGATGGATTATGCCGAAATGGCTAAACTGACCGGAAGAATCAGAAATCAGGAAGACCGTGATTTTAATAAGGAATGGGGAATTTTTTTTAATAATTTATCTTAAAAACCATTGCGAACAGTTAAAATCGTTAGTGGGATTGGAATAACACGTTTGGTTTAATGGTGAATTTTGGACACAGTGGAGAGGTAAAAGATTTGGATTGGTACTATTTCTGGGTTAGTGGAGTCTGTAACCTGAAGCATCTGTAACCTGAAACGTATGTAACCCAAGGTACCACTGTATTATAAAATATGCGGGAGGAAATGATTAACAATAGGAGCCACAATGGGGAGGAGGGAAGTCCAGGCGATTCTTTGGAATCTTGTTTGTATGTTGGATGTATGACTAAAATTTTAATCTGAAAAACCAAATAAATAAATTTATATAAAAAAGAAGTTCTGAGCCAAACACTAACCGCAGGTGTTTATTTTCCCTGTACAGTATTATTATTTTTATTTTTAAAGATACAAGTGGTCTTTGTGTCTTTGTGTTCTATCTAGTCCTTCATTCTTCTGTGGCATCATGAACCAGCATTGATTTACTGCCCAGCCTTGAAGAGATTTTTTTTTGGGAGGGGGGATTATCTGAAGAGTCCACAGACTTCCGCCCACAAACCGTATGTCATATTGACCCATCTTGGTAATATTTCCATGGAGAAGCAGCTCCACTGGCAGCCTAATGAACAACAGCGAGAAAGAGACACTCCTCTGTGTTCTCCCAACAGATTTCTGGATCTTGCTTTCAAAGGCTTGCGAAGTCGGGTTTTAGTGCTTACGGTGGAATGGACAGCTTGAAGCGATAAGCCTATTTTACTGTTTCAGTTGTGAATCTTGATTTTCGTTTTTATGCTGTATTTTATGCGACATTTTGGAAATATATTTTGAAAGGCAGCTTAGAAGTCCTTTTTTCATCAGGCACGGGGAGCCTGTGCCCCTCCACATATTCCTGGATTACCACTCTGCCCAAACCATTGATCAGACTGGTTTAAGGAATAAATGGATGACCAGAAGAGCTGCAGTTTCCTTTAGGACACACGACAGCCACCAGGTGGCACTCTTCTCTGTACTCCATTGTCCCCTTGACAAAAGATCTTGTTCCAGAGGTCATAGATAAAAAGCTACTGAACTGAGGAACATGGCTTATTCAGGGATGGGAAGCCAATGCACTTCGACTTTGGGGCCCAGATGTTGTTAGACTCCATCTCCTATCACCACAGTCAGGCAGCGTGGGCAATGATCAGGGATGGTGGAGCTAAAGTTGAGCAACATCTGCAGAGCCAAAAATTCACCACCCTTGGCTTCTCTGAAACTTTTAAACTCTGTAAGACAGTGGGTTGAGACAGTGGCATAGCGCGGGTTGCAAGCACCCGGGGCTGCATGGAGGAGGGTGGGAAACTGAGTACACATGATCATTCAGCTGACCGGTGGAGTACAGGGTCAGATTTAAGGTGCTGCTTTTGACCTTTAAAGCCCTTCACGGCCTAGGACCCTCGTACCTACGGGACCACCTCTCCCAGTATGCCCCACAGAGGACCTTAAGGTCCATAAATAGCAACAGCCTAGTGGTCCCGGGCCCTAAGGAAGTTAGATTAGCTTCAACCAGAGCCAGGGCCTTTTCAACTCTGGCTCCGGCCTGGTGGAACGCTCTGTCTCATGAGACCAGGGCCCTGCAGGATCTGATTTCTTTCTGCGGGGCCTGTAAGACAGAGTTGTTCCGCCTGGCCTTTGGCTTGGAGCCAATTTGATTCCCTCCCCCTCTTTCTTTTTTCTTTTCCTTTCTTCTCCTGCGATGAGGCTACATTTTAATATTTTAATGTTTCAATATTTTAATGTTTCAATATTTTAATGTTGTATTTTAATTTTGTTTTTAAGTTGTATTCATTCAATTTGTTTTTATTATTGCTTGTTAGCCGCCCTGAGCCCGGCCTTGGCTGGGGAGGGCGGGGTATAAATAAAAATTATTATTATTATTATTATATTCTTATTCTTATTATTACTATTATTATTAGCGTCTGCGTCACCCAAGATATTGCAAGAAAAAAAGTTGTTCTGTTGTCCACTTCCTAGTTCACGGGGAGAAGCCGTTTTCAATGGAGCCCAGCGATGGAAGCGTGCCGCTGTGGTGAGGCAGCGCCGGGTGTTGAAATTTTGTATCCCCTAACAATTTTGCACCCAGGGCAACCGTCCCAGAGCCCCCCTCCACTATGCCATGGGGTTGAGATGGTGGCGTTTGCTAGCTGCAGTGGTGTGAAGAGCATTCAAAGTTGAAATTTGCTCCAACTTGCAATTAAAAGTGATGCAGTTCAGAGGCCATTGAGCCTGGCGTGCACTGGATAAAACTTTCTTTGCTATCCCTTGCATCCATGCGCAACCTTGGGGTTGCATTGTCCGTCAAGTAATTGGCTACTTCCTTGGGAATGCCTTAAAAATAATCGAGAAGATGAATTAATTCCATTTGTTTTTAATGGGTGTGCTACTGCCACATTCTCACATAAAATGTTTTGTTGATCCTGTTCCTGTTGCCCAGGCTCTTATCAGATTTTGCCACTGAGATCATGGCTCCAGCAGCATTGCATGGAATTTGTGGAAATGACTCTGAATAGGAGGAAAGGCGCAGTTCGGAATCAGTGATGTTCAAAAGGTCATGCTGAGTCATTGTAACTAGGATTTTTAATTTTTATTTTTAAACCAACTCCGTATTATGTTCAGCTAATTACTTTAAACAAATTAGTGGGGGAACCGAGTTTTGCATTGGTTTTAATTGCTGTTGCTGAGGGTTTCAAGCAGCGTCCTCCCACACTCCAGGAAGAAATAATTAGATCTCAAGAAATAATAAGAAACATTTGGTGCAGACGGTGCTACGTTTTGCCATTAGAGTTTCTCCATTGCTGAGCAGGTAGCTGATTATTCAGGCATGCAGAGATCTGTAAAGCTGGTTGAGTTCTAGCCATCAACTCATATAAAATGATATACCATAAGACGCACCTAGTTTTTGGAAGAGGAAAACAAGAAAAAAAAATATTCTGAATCCCAGAAGTCAAGGGGAGGCTGTGCACAGCTAAGCAAGAAGCCAGGACAGTCAGCCGGGTCTCAGTGCAGCGATCCCGCTGGCTGTCCTGGCTTATAGGATAGCCGCGCGCAGCCTCTCCCAGGCAAGGGGCAGCCCTTCTCCCTCCTCGGGGAAAAGCCCCCAAGAGCTGCACACACACTCCGCACGCTCTTTAAAGAGAGCGCTGAGCAGAGCCTCCCGCCTGCATTCGCTCCATAAGACGCACTCACATTTCCCCTTACTTTTTAGGAGGGGGAAAGTGTGTCTTATAGAGCGAAAAATACAGTAGCTTAGCCAGTTAGAGCGTGTCTACAATTCTATGTCTACTACAGTGGTACCTCGGGTTACATACGCTTAAGGTCACAGATTCCACTAACCCAGAAATAGTGCTTCAGGTTAAGAACTTTGCTTCAGGATGAGAACAGAAATCGTGCTCTGGCAGCACGGCAGCAGCGGGAGGCCCCATTAGCTAAAGTGGTGCTTCAGGTTAAGAACAGTTTCAGGTTAAGAACGGACCTCCAGAACGAATTAAGTACTTAACCTGAGGTACCACTGTATTTTAAAATATTTGAGGTGACCGATCTGAAAGTTTAAGACAAACAGAAATGAAGCACCTCTTTATACAGCTCAGCACGTCCTTATCCTGAAGAAATCATTCCCACGGCATGTAATGATGGCTACTGTACTTGCCAAAGCAGATTTTAAACATATATGAGTACCGGGAGCAGGAGTCTTCTACCACTGCTGCTGTCTGCCAGCCCCAACAGCCAGAAATGTGATCTCCCATGCCCCAAGACGATACGCTTTTGACTATCAGCTGCTGGTGATAAATGACATAGAATCATAGAATTGTAGAGATGGGAAGGACCACGAGGGTCATCTAGTCTAACCCCCTGCAATCTTTCGCCCAGTGTGGGATTTGAACCCATGACTCTGAGATTAAGGGTCTCACGCTCCTCTGACTGAGCTATCTCCATCTTCTCTGTGGCATGTGGGCTTCAACTGCCAGAAAACTAACCTAGATGGACTGTTTCTGTCTGCCACAGCACAGCAGTTCGACGCTGAATTATGATGTTCGGTTGCACTCTATAGAACGTTTTAAAGAATATAATGAAATCAGCCGTCAGGATGAGCCAGGTTGATGGTGCTATTGGCTGGCAGGAAGGAAGGAGTGCTTGGAGCAGGTTGCATTTTGCAAGCGTGACGAGTCCTGGAAGCAGCTCCTGCTCTGAGCAGTTTGCAATGCAAATGTAAAACCTGCATTTGGGAGAATGCTCTTTGCCAAAAGAAGATAAATGCCTTTCTTGCGCTTTTCCTTTCTCATGCAGATGCAGATCAAATGGCTGAATAAATGTACGAGAGGCTATCAGAGGTGATTTAAGCCTCGCGTGGCCAGGCAGCTTTGGATTTCCAAATCCCTAACTATGCTGGCATCAGTCCATGGCCAGAAGACAAATGGTTTGCCACATTTCTCTGGCTGAAAGCAAGTATCAAATGTTCTCTCCCTCTCTGCAAAAGCTCGGGCAGTGATAAGAAGGCTGAGTTCCCTCCTTTTAACCTCACAGGTGGAACCTAGATGAAGGGCTAACCTCAATGTAGATGAAGCTAATTTGGCTGCAAGAATGTCAAAGTATTCCTGATACTGTGGTTGGAGGATGGATGGCGGCTAACAGATTGAGGTTGAATCCTGACAAGACAGAAGTACTGTTTTGGGGGGACAGGGGGCGGGCGGGTGTGGGGGATTCCATGGTTCTGAATGGGGTAGCTGTGCCCCTGAAGTAGCAGGTGTGCAGCCTGGGACTCATTTTGGATTCACAGCTGTCCATGGAGGCACAGGTCAATTCTGAGTCCAGGGCAGCTCTTTACCAGCTCCATCTGGTACACAGGCTGAGACCCTACCTGCCTGCGGATTGTCTCGCCAGAGTGGTGCATGCTCTAGTTATCTCCCGCTTGGACTACTGCAATGCGCTCTATGTGGGGCTACCTTTGAAGGTGACCCGGAAACTGCAATTAATCCAGAATGCGGCAGCTAGACTGGTGACTGGGAGTGGCCGCCAGGACCACATAACACTGGTTCTGAGAGATCTGCATTGGCTCCCAGTACGTTTCTGAGCACAATTAAAAATGTTGGTGTTGATCTTTAAAGCCCTAAGCGGCCTCGATCCTGTATACCTGAAGGAGCGTCTCCACCCCCACCGTTCAGCCCGGACCCTGAGATCCAGCGCTGAGGGCCTTCTGGTGGTTCCCTCATTGCGAGAAGTGAGGTTACAGGGAACCAGACAGAGGGCCTTCTCGGTAGTGGCGCCCACCCTGTGGAACACCCTCCCTTCAGATGTGAAGGAAATAAGCAGCTATCCTATCTTTAAAAGACATCTGAAGGCAGCCCTGTTGAGGGAAGTTTTTAATATTTAACGCTGTATTGTTTTTAACACTTGATTGGGAGCTGCCCAGAGTGGCTGGGGAAACTCAGCCAGATGGGTGGGGTATAAATAATAAATTATTATTATTATTATACGACCACACTCAAATTTTGCGTTCAATTAAACTCCGATCCCAGATAATATGATAGGATGCTACCGGTACTTTGGGTATGATGGACCTTAGCCAAAGACAGTTCGGCTTCTCATCAACCTGGGCTGGATCTATACTGCTCTAAAAAACAACAACAAACGCTAACAAAAAAAGTTATATAACTCTTAACGTAAGCTTCCATTGACTGCTGTACAGCGCCCCCTGGTGTCACAGTTTTATAAAGCATTTATAACTCACAAGTATAGATTAGTCCCTGGAGAAATGTGGTGTGGGGTGCCATAGGGTACTGGACCATCCCATTTCTCCACCTGAGCTGAAACGGGAAGGTGCTGTCCTGCGTGAGATCCAGGGGCGATGAAAGGAAGTGTGCATAATTAGTTGGTATAATTCATTGCCACGTGGTGTGCTGATGGCCACATTTGGCCTTAAAAGGTGATTAGGCAAATGACTGGTTCATAGTATTATTCATGGTGACTATAAGGAACTTCATATTCAGAAGCAGTTCCTGGGGATCATGAGCAGCAGAGGGGCTCATTTCTTGCTTGGGGGCTACTTCTCAAAGGCACCTGGCTGGCTGCTGTGGAAAGCAGGGCGTTTGACTAGTAAATCTTTGGTCTGATCCACCAAGGAAGCTCTTTGGAGGGCATCCGTACAGCTTCAGAGCGTATTTTCTTCATTAGTTCCGCGAGAATTCATGGCTCGCTATTGGAAGACATATGCATTATATTCCGGCTTCAGCCATCTGCCCAGAAATCTTCTTCCTTGCTGCAGGGCCTAAAGAATGAGGGGGATTTGCTATTTCAGACCTGCCCTGAGCCTTGTCAATGGGTCTTCTTAAAAAGTTTACTGAGCTGTTCTGTTATGTCCCTTGGGCTCCACCGATATAACTCAAGTGCTATGCAGGCTTTTGGGCTGGGGGGAGGTATTCGTCTGCTTGTCAGTTAAGTGCCAGAACAAACTCCCCTACAGGAACAAAGTCTGTTTCTCTTAGTCAAATAAGGGCCCGTGTCAAATATTTTTGTCAGAGAAGCGCACAGAGACAAGCATCTTCCGTGCTCTCTGGCTCTGTGCATCTGCTAGACAGCAGCCAATTCAAGTTTCACTCCAGGGACAGTCAACACCACTGACGTATGGGGCAGGAGGGACCCTAGACTGACATAAAACAGGGGGGTGTTGAACTGCAGGGTTTGAAAGGCACTGATGGGATTGATCCGTCTGGCGTCTTCAGAAACTGAACAACACTGAATCCCATTCCAAAAGCACCTCACATCTCCGATATGTTTGAATTAAATGTTTGCTTCTATCCGAAGAAATGCATGTGGCCTGAATTTCATAAGCTTAAAGTGTTAGCCTGGAAGGTGAGAATCGTGACATTTATGGAGTCTTTTGATATTCACACCTTAGCAAGCAATATGCAAAGCACATCCTGAATTTGCACAAATAACAGTGGTACCTCGGGTTACATACGCTTCAGGTTACAGACTCCGCTAACCCAGAAATAGTACCTCGGGTTAAGAACTTTGCTTCAGGATGAGAACAGAAATCGTGCTCCGGTGGCGCGGCGGCAGCGGGAAGCCTCATTAGCTAAAGAGGTGCTTCAGGTTAAGAACAGTTTCAGGTTAAAAACAGTCCTCTGGAACGAATTACCGTATTGTTTGCTCTATAAGACTCACTTTTTCCCTCCTAAAAAGTAAGGGGAAATGTGTGTGCGTCTTATGGAGCGAATGCAGGCTGCGCAGCTATCCCAGAAGCCAGAACAGCAAGAGGGATCGCTGCTTTCGCTGCGCAGCGATCCCTCTTGTTGTTCTGGCTTCTGAGATTCAGAATGTTTTTTTCCTTGTTTTCCTCCTCCAAAAACTAGGTGCGTCTCATGGTCTGGTGCGTCTTGTAGAGCGAAAAATACGGTGAGTACTTAACCTGAGGTACCACTGTAATTGTAATTAATACATTCTTATCGAACATTAAAAGCTTCCTGAAGCAAGGCAACAGAGGTTAAAAATCAGAGTTTTCCTTCTACTAGAAGGGCTAGCTTCCCAGGCTTTTCCCCTCCAAAGATGTCCTGCGAGAGGTTGTGTGCAAATAAATCCATATATCGAAAAGACTCCCCAGTCTCAACCTGAATTCCAAGGAAACCGAACCCTGGGTGAGCTCAGGAACCCCTGCAGCTTTTCGCCTCAGAAATGGAGGTGGCACGTAACAATATTGAGGATCCATGGATCTTTCACAAAAGTCAGATTTTTTTGTAGTAGAAAAGGAAGTGGGTTTTTGAGTACTTTATTCCAGAACACTGGCTGAATAATGACGACTTAGTAAAGGTAAAAGGACCCCTGACCATTAGGTCCAGTCGTGACCGACTCTGGGGTTGTGGCGCTCATCTCACTTTACTGGCCGAGGGAGCCGGCGTACAGCTTCCGGGTCATGTGGCCAGCATGACTAAGCCGCTTCTGGCGAACCAGAGCAGTGCACGGAAACGCCATTTACCTTCCCGCCAGAGCAGTACCTACTTATCTACTTGCACTTTGATGTGCTTTCGAACTGGTAGGTTGGCAGGAGCAGGGACTGAGTAACGGGAGCTCACCCCGTCACGGGGATTCGAACTACAGACCTTCTGATCGGCAAGCCCTAGGCTCTGTGGTTTAACCCACAAAAGTGCCGATACCTGCAAGGACGATTCATAATCTCCCCACCTTCAACCCCAGTCATCTTCCTCCACCAAATTTACACTGTGCAGGGAAAAACCCCATTTACAACATTTTCTAGTTCCGCTGCTGTAGGGGCAGTCAAACGGGAAGTTCTCCTTCCAAATCTCTCCTTTTGCCGGTGGACTCAGCAGGTAGCCTCAGGGAAGTCACTGACTTTCCGCCTCCACGCCCTCGCCTGCCCTGTTCCTGCAATATGGGGTTTTTAATCTTGACTTCCCTTACAAAGCTGCTGTAAGAATTCACTGCGACAACACGACTGAAGCTCTTTCTAAACGCACAGTGATTTTACGGCACTTTTAACAGGGCTGTCCCCTTGACTGCTGACAGGGTTGCAGCGCAGCAGGGAGAAATTTCCATCCGAGCATCTCTTTCCAGCTTCACCGATTAAAGTTTGCCCGGTCACGTAGACATGAAAGACTCACACAGAGCCAGAGCCAGCACACAGGGCATTATGGGAAATGCAAAAGGCAGTTTCAAACCACCCACTTCTGACCACAGCGCCATTGCCACCTGCCGCTGCTAACACAGCCAGGTAAACCAACTGGGATGCGGCCCATTTTGTCAGCGGCCCCCTCAAGACTCCTAAGGCAAGTATTGGAACCTGCTGGAAAAAGAATTGTTGATAGCACTGGCTTTTAACCATCGCTTTAGTGTAAATAGGATCCAGCAATAGATACCGGTTTGTTTTCATGTGATAAATCAGGTTTATGTAGTTGCTACGTAGGCGCCTCTTTCATTCAGACTGAAGAAACTGTCGTTCTGAGGTAATAAAAGGGGGAGGGCATTGCTTAATATGGGAGGCAAAACAAATGTACAAAGAGAAGAATATTTGTTTTACATTTTAATAGGGATTCTTCAAACACAGCTGAGAGCCGAGAGTCCCTGTGGCTTGCCAAATCTTTTCCCTCAGTTCCCTTCTTCCACAGATGGTCGCTGTGCAGAGCGATAAGACTACTATAATTCATGTTTGCACACCTTTATTGTGTACCCTAAAATGCAAGCGCCGGCTTGCATTGGTATACAGAAAACCCCAGGCAACTCGCTGTGAAGGCGCTTTCCCTTTCCCATCAACACTGGTGTAATGTTCAAAACGTGACTTGAGTGGGCTGAGGAGGACCAGGGCTTCAGAGCCAGATATCTCAAGGACTGATATTGTCATCTAAAAGCACAGGGGAAGGCAGAAATGGGTGTATTTCAATGTATTATTTATTTTATGGTGTTTTGAATATTTTGTGGTAAACTGCCCAGGTAACATATTAGAAAGGCAATGAATAATAATAATAATAATAATAATAATAATAATATACACACCCCAGTCTCTGAGCAGCAAAGAGCTTGTTCTAGAAGATCCATAGTTTACCCAGGGTTCTGTTTCCTTGAAATTGAAGTCAATAGAGATGTTGGCGATTTTACAATATGTGGCTTTATTTAAACACATATACAACCAGAGCATGGGATACAAAATACATATTTTAGGACCAGAACAATTTTTTCATGCCAGAGCATGGCCCCGTAAAATGGGGTGTCCTGTTTTAATTGGGACAGTTCACGAGTAAGAATGCGTACTACTAATGCTCTTATACATAAATTTGTTGTGGGGCTTGCTTGCATGTGGAGGAGGCATACACATGCAGAACCCTTTCATGGGTGGCAGGGGCGTGGCAGAGCTGATAAATTCTCCCCCATGCGTTCTTTCAATGGAGTGGGGGAGCTTCACGCTCCTTCTTTGCTCTTTTCTTATTTTCGACAAATCCTGGTCTTAGAGGTATTTAAGAGATTACTTCAAATAAAACCGCATGCTTAACAAAACCAAAAGGAAGAAAAGCTCTTCAGAGACAGAGACAGACCCTGGACACACCTCTCCAGAAAACCACCCTTCATGTTTTGAGAACCTGCCCTTCGACAGGTGTACCGAGTGTAAAAGACACCGAAATATGAATTTTCTCACACAAGCAGTTTTGCTGCATATTTCTGATTGTTTGCAAGACGTGGAGCCAAACCGCACCAGATTTATTAGGCTCTTTGGTTCCATCTTAGAAAAAAGAAGCCCATACAAGGATTGCTCTCTGCTCACCTCCAGATACCGCCATCCTTTTGTCCCATAAGTTCCTTAGGAATTTATTGCACAGAAGCATGTACATACTGTCATTTGAAGAGTAAGGCTTTCCTTTCCGGGGTCACTAAAAGTTCAGTAATAATTCATACCTATTAGGGGTGGATCGGGCTTCTCTTAGACGTTTTCCAGCATGCCAATAGACTGGCAAATGACTGACCCTCCAAGAGTCCCTATTTTCTGGGGACACTCCCAGTTTTATAAAAGCTGCCCCAGTTTCTGATTTGATCCCAGAATGTCCCGCTTTTCCTTAGGACGTCCGTATTTTCATCTAGTAAATGTTGGAAGGTATGGAGTCATCTGACCCATGAGCCAAGGAGATAAGCAACTATACAACCTTTAGAAGACATCTGAAGGCAGCTCTGTATAGGGAAGTTTTTTAATGTTTAATGTTTTATTATGTTGGAAGCCTCCCAGAGTGGCTGGGGCAATCCAGTCATCATCATCATCATCATTGAATAGCGCATCCCTATTTTCATCAGTGAACTGTTAAAAGGGTATGAAATTATAGCTTGCTGAAGGGAGACATCTGAAGACATTAAAGCTTGCTGAAGGCAGACATCTGAAGGCAGCCCTGTTTTGGGAAGCTTTTAATGTTTGATGTATTATAGTATTTTAATATTCTTTTGGAAGCCGCCCAGAGTGGCTGGGGAGGCCCAGCCAGATGGGCGGGGTATAAATAATAAATTGTTATTGTTATTATTATTATTGCTGTAGGCCACCCAACAGAATTCTTCCAAATGCCTGGCATTTGGGGAATCTGGCAGGAAATGCTGCCAAACCCAAGATAATTAATCATGTTGGACTGGACTGTACAAAGGAGGCAGCCCAGATTAAATGGCTGCTGTGTTGAAATACAGGGTTGGGGAAGCCTTTTCAGCCAAATGGCACATGCCATTCATGGGCAGAACCAATAGAACCAATGCTGGGCAAAAAACAGAGCAGAGGAATGAATGTCAGTTTTTGCCTTTGTACAGCAGGCTAGTTCCTACACACATTCACACACCCCTCTGGACAAGCAAGAGGCTTTATCAGAGTTCAGGGATATATTCCAAACAGGAAGAAACACTTGAGGTGAATCAGGGACAGTGAAGAGTGTGGGCTGACATTGTGTTGTGGCAGTTTTATTTTTGATCTCTTGCTCAATTTATTTATTTATTCATTCATTAAAATAAAAATGTTCATTACAATAAATCCCAGAGCAGGGAACAACATCAAAGTATACAGTACATCACCAGCACTGTACAATATTGTAAAACGTTGTCAGCCTGGATAGCTCAATTGGTTAGAGTGTGGTGCTGATAACGGCAAGGTTGCAGGTTCGATCCCTGTATGGGACAGGAGCATATATTCCTGTATTGCAGGGGGTTGGACTAGATGATAAGGGCAGTAGTTCAAATCACGAAGCAACCCAGCAAGAGTGAAAAACGCATCACTTGCCCATGAATCAACAAAATGCCTGGGTAAAGATGTCAAAAAGATTCCTAAAAGCCACCAGCCAGGATCAGCGCCAAGTGGATTCCATAATCGGGGTACTGCTCTTGAGAACATCATCTCATACATTAACGGTCCCTGGAGTAGAATTCATCTTTTTCACAGCCACCGCATACTGGGTCAATGGTTTCGCTGAGCTATGCGCCATGACCCCAAATCTCTTTTCTGGTTAGTCGCCAACCACTCAGACCCAACAGTCTATGGATATCTATAGAAGAGCATTGGATGGTTTCATGGAAGATAAGGCTACCAATGGCTGCTAATCACAACAGCCATGTTCTGCCTCCGCTGTCAGAGGCGATTTGCCTCTGGATTCCACTCGCTGAGAATCACACGTCCTGTTGCACTTTTGGGCTCCCCAAAGGCATCTAGCTGGCCACTGTGAGAACAGCATGCTGGACTTGATGCGCCTTTCTTATGTCATTTTACGTTCATCAGCATATATTTGAAGTCACGCTTTTCTGGCCCCAAGGCGCCTCACTTTCCTCTTACTTATATCGTACCGGCTTTTGCCATTTTGTTGCCCATTCATCCAGTTTGGAGACGTCCTTTTGGAGCTCATTGCAATCTGCTTTTGTTTCTCCCAGGGCTCATCTGCATGTCTGTCAGTCCCCGAGTTTTCTAGTCAAAGGTATGAGAGGTTCTTTTTTCATCCCTAGGAAAACCCGCTGTTTACTGCTGAATCGGAACAAACACCAATATGCAGAAAACCCAACTGATGTTTGTTCCAACTCAGCAGTAAACAGTGGGTTTTCCCAGGGGAAGCGGACGGACATCTCAGACCCATGACTCAAAATCTTAGGACAAGCGGGAGTGTGGATGAGCCCTCACATCAAATAATTTTGTGTCACCCGTGAAGTTGGCCGCCTCACGCTGCTCATGCAGGAGGTGGGAAAACATTTTTCCCCCCCAATAATATTTATTAAGTTTCATACAAATACAACACATACTATAAAATCAATAAAAGAAGAAGAAAAAAGAAATAGAACACATATAACAAATGATAACCAAAAATACAACCACAAACACTTAAACAATAAAAGTTAATTACAGTGGTACCTCACAAGACGAATGCCTCACCAGACGAAAAACTCACAAGACGAAAGGGTTTTTGGTTTTTTGAGTTGCTTCGCAAGACGTATTTCCCTATGGGCTTGCTTCGCAAGACGGAAACATCTTGCAAGTTTGTTTCCTTTTTCTTAACACCGTTAATACAGTTGCGACTTGACTTCGAGGAGCAACTCATAGCAAGCGGTGTGGCAGCCTTTTTTGAGGTTTTTGAAGACTTTGGTGATTTTTGAAGCTTTTCCAAAACTTTTCCCAAACCGTGCTTCGCAAGACGAAAAAAATCGCAAGACGACAAAACTCACGGAATGAATTAATTTCGTCTTGCGAGGCACCACTATAATTAATTAAATTTCCAACTTCTTAAACATATTACTTGACTTCCTCTAATCTCTTCCATCTGAATTTCCTTGTAACTGAATGTAGCAGTTTTCCAATATCATTATTCAAAAACTTCTTTTTAGAAAAAGAGAACAGCAGACAATTTACTTGAAGCTTTTTTATTGTACAAACCTTACCTCCATTTACATAAAAGACATTTTTAATACAAATATATTTAAGAGATATCCCCAGTTTCTTCGGTTCCTCAAGCTATCTGACCAAGACTTGGGGAGGGAGTGGGGTGGGAGTTAAGCTAAAAAGAGATGCACAAGGATTTGTTTATTTTTTCGTCGGCATACAATAAAAGTACACTGTTGTGTATACAAATTTTCCAAAGAAAGACAATCCTTTAGATACACATAGAGAGTAACTGACCAAATACACCTGCAAAAATCAAATTTAAAAAGACATTCAGAGATTTATTTATTTTTTTAAGAGGACTTCCATCTCAGCAGCGAGAACACCATGTGGATCACATATGTCAATGTGACTACATAGGCAAAAACCTAGAAGAGAAACAAAGAGGGTTCAGTATGTTGATTTGCTAAAACTTGTTCATGAGCAATCCTGAGCATCTCTCCGTAATATCTTTTCCCACATTACTGCGTGTATTGCTGTGCTTGCTCTTGTCTCTCACCCGGCCTACCTCAGGTATGCAGCCTCGGTTCACCTGGGCCCTGCTAGGCCCTGCGTATGCATCACACACGGCACTTATGGTACCCTATATAGGCACGATAGGGCAGCCATGATGGATCAAAATGGATGACATTGTGCCAGGACTCTGTCTCTCCTTTACAAGTGGCTTGGGCCCTTCATGCCACTTTTGATAAGGCTCCTGGGGACTGTGGCGTTATGATTAGAACGGCAGAAAAGCAGCCATGCCGCCTAAACTAGAGTGAGGCAATAAATTGTCTTGGCAATTCAAGACTGGAAGTGTGTCAAGAATCCCACTAAAACAGCTGGGGTCCCAGTCGCTCCTATTTTCTCCTCCCAGGTGGATTATGGTGATTCATAGCCCCATGTTTTAGGTGGGTCTCCGAATAACAACTGTAAAATTGGCCGGGGGGGGGGTTAGAATTGGAAATGTCCAACCCCTTGGATTGATATCAAAGGCGTGTTGTTTTTTAAAGGTGTTTTAAAGGTATTTCTTCCTTTTTGGTTGCTATCTGCCTCGCTTTGTGAGCTTTGCTAAAGGACTAAGTGAGGACCCTGTCAACTGCCTTAAGATTGGCAACTATGAATTTTTATTGCTCTATGATGCTGGGGACTTAGATTTGTACAGGCATGCCAACTCTAGGGGGCAGAGGTTTTCGTCAGCCCTCTCAATATTGTTTCTCAAGGGGCTCAGCCCCCAAATATTAAGAGGGCAGAGGAGACCGAACCGCCAAACAAGGTCTAACCGGCCTGCACAGCATCTCCTAACACCATGCAGGCTGATGCAGACTTCCACTAGGCCGGGCCGGATTGCGTGGCATTGGAAGACGTGTGTGATGTCACACGACCCATGGGGGGCAACCTGGCTCCTGTAGATTTGTAACACAACTAGATGGGCTGAGGGAGACTGGAGTTACCGTATTTTTCGCTCTATAAGACGCACTTTTCCCCCTTCAAAAATTAAGGGGAAATGTGTGTGCGTCTTAGGAGCAAATGCAGGCTCCTTGGCTTCAGCGATAGCAACGCAAAGCACTCCCGCCGTGCTCCAGAGGCTTCACGTTGCTTTCGATGAAGCCTGGAAAGCCAGAGGGATCGATGCACACCGATCCCTCTTGCTCTCCTGGCTTCGCTTCGCTGGAGAGGCGCTGCACAGCTTTCCCTCTCTGCGCAGCGCCCCTTCAGCGAAGCGGGAGAAGAAATGGAAGGGGCTCCGTTTCTCCTGCCACTTCACTGAAGGGGCACTGAGCAGAGAGGGGGAGAATTTTTTTCCCTGTTCTCCCCCTCTGAAACAAGGTGCGTCCTATGGTCGGGTGTGTCCTATAGAGCGAAAAATACGGTATATCATTTACTTTGATTGGTCGCTTTGTCAATGCTGTTCTTTAATTCAATGTCACTTGTGAATCTATATGGTCCAAGCCCACAACAGTGAGCTTCATAGCTGAGTGGGGATTCGAACCCTGTTCTCCCAGGTCCTAGTCCACTACACCACGCACTTGCATGCAAACGGAAACAAACATATAGGCAGCATATATTGTTTTCAGGTGAATTCACGCATGTGTCATGGCAGAGGCAATTCATCCTTTGCCCCATGGAAGGCAGTGATTCTTCTTTAAGAAGGCACTTGTCCTCTGCAGTTTTCACAAGTCATTTGGTCAAATCCACACCGTGATCAACTCCCGCCCGGAAACCAATGTCCCCACTGTGGAAGGACATGTGGATCCAGAATTGGCCTCCACAGTCACTTACGGACTTATTGTTAAAACCGTGTTTATGGAAGACAATCTTACTCGGCTACGAGTGATCGCCAAAGAAGAAGAAGAAGAAGAAGATGATTAGATAGATAGATAGATAGATAGATAGATAGATAGATGATAGATGATAGATGATAGATGATAGATGATAGATGATAGATAGATAGATAGATAGATAGATAGATAGATGATGATAGATAGATAGATAGATAGATAGATGATAGATAGATAGATAGATAGATAGATAGATAGATAGATGATAGATAGATAGATAGATAGATAGATAGATAGATAGATAGATAATAGATAGATAGATGATAGATAGATGATAGATAGATGATAGATAGATAGATAGATAGATAGATAGATAGATAGATAGATAGATAGATGATAGTTAGATAGATAGATGATAGATAGATAGATGATAGATAGATAGATGATAGATAGATAGATAGATGATAGATGATAGATAGATAGATGATAGATAGATAGATAGATAGATGATAGATAGATGATAGATAGATGATAGAGATAGATAGATAGATAGATAGATGATAGATAGATGATAGATAGATGATAGATGATAGAGATAGATAGATAGATAGATAGATAGATAGATATAGATAGATATAGATAGATAGATATAGATGATAGATAGATAGATAGATAGATAGATAGATAGATAGATAATAGATAGATAGATTAGATAGATAGATAGATGATAGATAGATAGATAGATAGATAGATAGATAGATAGATAGATAGATGATAGATAGATAGATAGATAGATGATAGATAGATAGATGATAGATAGATAGATAGATAGATAGATAGATAGATGATAGATAGATAGATGATAGATAGATGATAGATGATAGATAGATAGATAGATAGATAGATGATAGATAGATAGATGATAGATGATTAGATAGATAGATAGATAGATAGATAGATGATAGATAGATGATAGATAGATAGATGATAGATGATAGATGATAGATAGATAGATAGATAGATAGATGATAGATAGATAGATAGATAGATAGATAGATAGATAGATAGATAGATGATAGATAGATAGATATAGATAGATAGATAGATGATAGATAGATAGATAGATAGATAGATAGATAGATAGATAGATAGATAGATATAGATATACAGTGTGTGTGTGTGTGTGTGTGTGTGTGTGTGTGTGTTGTAAGCGAGGACATATACTCACCACTGCTGCAATATCTATTTGGTAGTATTTAAAAGGTTCCGTAGATTTCAATTGATAGGTAGTATAGGCTTGCACAACTGACGCACTCAGGTAGAAGAGAGAAGCAATTACTTGGTAGAAAGCATCCTGGAAAAGAAAACAACACAAAGACCTAAGACCAGCGCAAGAGAAGGTGTCCCCAGCGTATCCCTGTGCCAGAGAACACCTGACACTGGTGAGAAGTTTGTTTTGCTTAGTGGCAGTTTTATAGGATACGCTGCCATGACTAACAGCTTTAGAGGGAGAGTTTGTATCCAGGAGGAGATGAATGCTGTATTCTGAGCAGAGTCGGTGCCATGCTTTTCAAAAGCACGCAAGGATCATGCATTTCTGGACAAGAATCTGCCAGGGCCTCTGAACTGGCCATGCCTCAGAACTAAATGGATGCCAATTTCAGAGCAGCAACTCATACTAAGATTTGGCAGCATAGCTGTCAACTTACAGATTTGAAAATAAGGGACCAGCAGCCTTGAAAATAAGGGATCAGCAGCCAAAATAAGGGATTTTCCAAGGAGCACAGGCATGTTCAACTTCTGAGCTCCTCCGAGCCAAAGGCAGAAAGCCCAGCCAGCAGCCAAACAAAGCCTCAAGCGGTGGTTCCCACAGCGCAGCAACCCGGCAAAGGGATACAGTAGCAAGGAAAACCACACAGTCACCTCTCCGCTGGGAAGCGCTGAGCAAATGCGAGTCCCCAGGCAATGCGGCCAATTTGATTGGCACAAGGCATGCAAGCTCCACCCCCCAGTAGTTCTTAGACTCCTTATTGGGTGAGCAACGCAGCCAAGCAACACAGTTGGAGCCTCCCTCCTCCCTGGCTGGCAGGGAGGGAGGGAGAGGAGCTTCTTCCTTTGAAATCTGGGAAATTTAAGGGACATCATCAATAAGGTACGGCAGTGGGACACGGTGCTGGGATAAGGGACTTTCCCGCTAAATAAGGGACAGTTGACAGCTATGTTTGGCAGGTAGCCTCCTCTGTGAGTGTGTACTTTGGGCTCTGTTTAAATGTATTTCTCATGGCATACTAAGGCTGGTTCTGATATAATGAGAAGCACCCCACAGTGCTCACACTCTGGCCCACACACTGCACTTCACAGCCGCAGGGAGGAGTTTAGAAGCACTGGCTTCCATTTTTACACAAAGCACAATTTCCTGCTTTGTGTTTGAACACTGGAAACTGTAATTTGTTTAAACTCCAGTTTTATGGCACCCCTTTCCTCTGCTTATCCCACCAAAATCTAGATCATGTGACACCTGATGCATGGATAAATAGCTCTGTATTTGGGGCTGGAGGGGGGGGAAGTATACTGGTATTTTAATCTCTCCAAAGAGACTTACCACAGCAACCCAAGCCGACTTCCCTCCATGAGCGCCACACATATATAGGAACAAAAGCAATGTTGAAATTACAAAGCAAAACACTGAGACGAACATCACCCAGCCTTGACTCATCGGAACAGAAACTTTAGTGGAAGCCACCAGGATCCAGACTAGGCCGCCAAAAACCTACAATAAAGTGTAAGAAAAGTAGTTCAGTCACCGGCCCTTACAACGGTTAATCAGATCTGTTCTGGAAGACCTCAGTTTTCGTACAAATTACTTGGCTGGACAACTCCATCGCAAAATGCAGAGAAGTGCACATTTTGAAGGATGGCTGCGATTCAATTCACATATTGTGTTGGAAAGTGTGCTTTTCCTGGTTCTGGGAGACCAGGGGGCAGGAGAACACGTTGCAGCAGAAGAGGGAGATGCCTGTGCCTCTTCTCCAGCCGGACTCACCTCTGCCTCCCTCATCCTACCCTTCTGATTCAGCTTCTGCCCTTGATTCTGAACTGCTCTCTGCCACAGACTCTCCCAGCTCACTAAACCCTGTTGCCTCTTCAGCTTCTGACAGCTCCGCCTCCCAGTCTTCTCCCTCTTTCCCCTCTGTCCACTCATTGTTGTCCCACCACCAATCCCCTGGCTCTGAGCCTTCTTCCCCTGGAGGTTCCCTTGGGGGGTTCCCCAGCTTCTGCCTCCCACAATTCCTCTGCATCCAACCAGTTTTGCAACAGCAATTTTGCTTCCCAGCTTTTACAATATAAGTACTGCCGGGCCCCTATCAACAAATGGCTTACTGCTATTAGAAATCGAGGTTTGCTTGCCACCAATAGATCCACGCTTCCCAGGAGCACTCAGTACAACCCTAAGGTTCCCCTCCAGCATGTTCACAGAGGAAATAGATATATTTCTTGTTAAAGCCCCTCCTTTTAAAGCCATAGATCACTGTCCAAAGACTCAGGTTTGCAGAATGCTGAAGATTCATTCACTTCTTCTGCATTGGCTGCTGTAGTGAATTGCTTGTTTTTTATTCAGGCCTTTGAGAAGCAATGATAGTCTGGTAAAGTTTTAGGTTATTGGTGAAATCTGCTGCTGTATCTATACATTGATATCATAGAATCATAGAATTGCAGAGTTGGAAGGTGGCCTAAGGGTCATCTAGTCCAAACCTATATATAATTAAAAAGTTTGTAACAGTTGTTTTAGTTATTGTTATTATATGGATATTGTAATTTTATAGTGGTTTTTTTTTAATGTTGTTAACCATCCTGGTATCTAAACAGATGGTTTAACAATGGAATAAATAAATTGTAAACATTTAAAATAAAATAAAACTTAAGTGTCGTTAGAAAGATCTTATATCCAATCTGGAATAAATGCAAGTCAAAACATATTCAGCAATATAGGTAGAAATGGAATGAGATTAGTACACTAGTATTTGGTGTCCATTTGCATGTATACACACTCTCACTAAGATGCATATGCAGAGCGGGAGAGAGAATTTTAACTTCTAGATTAAAATATGTTCTCAGTGCTTACAAAATGCCATATGCTTTTAGGTGCATAGATGTTCAAACCCAAGAGTGGCTGTTCCTCCCTCTCTTTCCCTCCCTCTCCATATGTGTGTGTTGAGCAGTTACTGTGCATAGCAACCAGCCATTGTGCACTTTCACCAAGTCTCATGGTGAATGTGCACTTAATCCTTCGATTAAGAGGGAACTGTGCACATTTCCTGGTAAATATACATCTTTTCCTACAGACCTTGGGAAATAGGCATATATCAAATGAATTTTGTACATTCTATGGTCATTCTGCATAATCCCCAATAGGCTGGTAAATGTGCACAACTAAGAGGGAACTGTGCACATTTCCTGGTAAATATACATCTTTTCCTACAGACCTTGGGAAACAGACATATATCAAATGAATTTTGTGTATTCTCCGGTCATTCTGCATAATCCCCAATAGGCTGGTAAATGTGCACAACGGTCAATTGTTATGTGCATTAACCACTCAGTGGGTTGGTGCTGTTTTGGCTTCTGAAGGAACAGCACTCGGAGAACTGAGATTGCCATTAGCATTGACAGTGGTGTTGGTGATAAGCAAGAGGTACCAAGAGGGAAGTCTGAGAGCAGCGCCAGTAAGGCAAAAGGCAGCGCTCTGCTCCTGGCATCCCTCCAGCTGCTGGAGATTGCCACGCCTCTCCGTACAAATGTAACTATTCTTAGAACTAAAGGCTCAATGCTGGGGTGGGGTGCCAAACGTCCCCGGCCAGTGTGCATTGGAGGAGAGGACCAGTAATAACATAGCCAGGAGCTGCCCCTCCTTCCACAAACATATTGGCATGAAAGGACCTGGAACAGCTGCCCAGCCCAGCTTTCAAATGCTGCTCACCTTGCCATGCTCAGCTGGCAAACATACAGAAGCCCTGAACGAACATTGCCAGCCAGCAACGCAAAACGTTACGGCAAATCGAGTTGCCAAGCGACCAGAAGCCAACCTTTGCCTCTAACAATTATTACTACTTCACAAAATTTATGCACATCTTGATTGTTTATAAAAGAAATGTAACCAAAAAATGCAGAATATGTGGGGAGGAGGAGATGAAACTTAGAGATCTACACTAGCATCTGCTAATATTATATCTTGTTCCTGTTAAAGTTACAGGAGCCAGTAATAAGGTGACTGTCCTGTCTGGCCCCAGTTTTGCCCATATTGCACAATAATATAGATGAAAGGAAATAAGATTCATTTTAGCCGCCAAAACCTTTGCTCTCTTGTTTCAGCATCACCTGACTCCTGATGTCTATATATATATATCGCTGCCAATCTCTCATAACAGCACATGTTTAAAAGGTGTGGTAGATTTATTTTCCTCTCAAGCTAGATTCGCTGTCATGATTTTTTACCTCTGCCCTTTTCACTTTGTTTTCAAACTAAGCCATCTTTCTGTCAGTTGCAGAACTTTCGCTCATTTGAATTAGTCTTCTACCACATTTGTATACGCAGGAAAAAAGATAATAGAAGAGAAAGGATTCATTCTAGCAGATTCTCTAGTAACAATAGTTCTGTTAATGTTTTAAGTTTGAGATATAAATGAATGAAGATGAGATGGAACATTCTTAGGCGTGAGGAAAATTTAAAGCAGTTCATGGTCAGGCAATTCCAAAGACAATGGGGAAGGGGGTGTCAACCCCAAGACCTAAGAGTTAAGGATTTTGTTTTGGAAATTAAAGGAAATCTATTGTGTGGAAGACGCTGGGGAAGCCAATATTCCCAGATCAGGCTTTTGATGACATGAATAGTCTCTTGTTAAAGAATGTGGAACTTAGTTCCTTTCTTTGTTATCTGTGACGCATAAGCCCATCGAAAATCTCTAGAAGTCTAGAGAAAATAATATACTGAATTAGCTTCCTCCACCAGAACTTCTTTGGCTTTGGGGGCAGGGAAGCTCTTTCTTCTCTTTCTCATCGGGACAACTCAGAAATAGTCTATTGGGTAAGAATCTTTAGGGAACAGCAAAATGCATCAAACAGCCTTAAAGTAAGACTTTTGAAATTTGCTTTTTTGCAGTCCCTTTGTTCCCTCCTTTCACACCATGTCTTGTAATTATGTAAATATTGCTTGATTTTTCTGAAATAAACTAGCTACTTCTACGATCTTCTCTCAGATCTTTTTGATTTGAGAGTATATGCTGTCAGAGTGCACAATGAGGCTTAGGCAGGTGTTTCATGGGAGTTCTTACTTTTCCTAGTTAGCTGATAAAAACATAAGAAGAAATAGTGGAAGGGGGTCCATTAGGGGAAATGGGGTACTGCCCCACCAAACACTGCTCTTAACCAGCCTCCACCTGCCTCCCTTCTTACGTACACCCAGTATATTCCTCCATATCAGTTTCCTTCTCTTTACTCTCAGTGTTACCATGATAGAACTCAAGAGGGTCAAAACTAGAATTAGCCAGCTCTGTCATTGACTCCAACTACAATTGAGTTCTAAGTCTTCTGCTCTACCAATCTCTATGGGCACCAGCAACTACTGGAACCAATCGACCATCTAGCTAGGCATCCTAGTGGCCAACTAGATAGCTGTGGGAAGCCCAGAAGCCCGACCTGAGCACAATAGTACTCTTCCCAGTTATGATCCCCAGCAGTTGGTATTCAGAGGCATAATGCCTCTGACAATGTATGTAGAGCATTGCCTTTGATGGCTTTATCCTCCGTGAATCTGCCCACTCCACATTAATCACCATCACTACTTCTTTGGGGACCAAATTCCAAAGTTGAACTATGCGCTGTGTGAAGAAGTACCGGTACTTTCTATTGTCCATCCTGAATCTTCCAACATTCAACTTTGTTGGATGTCCATGAGGAGGGAGAAAAATACATCTCTACCAACTTTCTTTACACCATGCATAATAACTTGGTGTTACCTAAATACTGGGGGGCGGGGGATGATGCTCTCCTAAGCAGGGCAGAAACTATAAAAAGCAGGGCTTTAATTGACCATACAAGCAGGTAGAGCTTTAAAGCACAATGTCTGCTGAGAAGTAAGCCCCACTGAATTAAAGTGTATTTGCTCCCAGGGATGCGGGTGGCGCTGTGGGTTAAACCACAGAGCCTAGGACTTGCCGATCAGAAGGTCGGCGGTTCGAATCCCTGCGACGGGGTGAGCTCCCATTGCTCGATCCTTGCTCCTGCCAACCTAGCAGTTCAAAAGCACGTCAAAGTGCAAGTAGATAAATAGGTACCGCTCCGGTGGGAAAGTAAACGGCATTTCCGTGCTCTGCTGTGGTTCACTAGAAGCTGCTTAGTCATGCTGGTCACATGACCTGGAAGCTGTACGCTGGCTCCCTTGGCCAGTAAAGCGAGGTGAGCGCCGCAACCCCAGAGTCATCTGCGACTGGACCTAACGGTCAGGGGTCCCTTTACCTTTACCTTTACCTTTAGGTGTGTATAGGACTGCAGCATCAGTTGATTTAAAAGTGCTGCATATTAAGAGCACTGGGTAGAAAGGTACTGATGGCGACTAGTCCCTTTTCGCACACCCACATTCCAGAATTACTGCTAGGACCAGATATCCTGTGATTGTCTAGATATTCTTGAATTCCCTCAGTCCCAGCCAGCATGACCAATGGTCAGGGTGATGGGAATTCTAGTCCAGCAACATCTGGACTTCTGGACTCAGGCTGAACCCCTACCTCCAAGTGAAACAAAGCCTGTGTATTTCTTCATGTGCACATGCACACAAAATTACTGTCAGCTCACCACTTTCTCATCTCTGCCACTGTCTGCTTTTAGGCTGTAATACTTTTTCAGGAGCCATCAGGTCCATCTTGCTAATGTCATTCTAGCGCTGCCATACGTCTGGAATTTCCCGGACATAGCCGGGATTCGGTTGTCAAAAGCAGCGTCTGAAAATTTTCATTTGCTGGTTAAAATGTCTGGGGAAACCCGGATGTATGGCAACCCATGACGAAGTATCATATTTTTATTTTATTTTTTTGCTTTTTTTTTTAAAAGAAAAGCTCAAAAGCGTCATTTTCTTTTTTTAGTGTTTGCAAAAAAGGTCACCAGCTGTGGCCCAAAGAAGAAAAAGCACTACCCCTCCCCCCCCCAAACAAACAAACAAATAGCTCATCAACTTTGGCAAAAGGGGGGGGGGGAGCTGGACAACTTTTGTGTTTGGATTTTCACCTTTTTTAAAAAAAATATATGGCAACCCTATTTGTGCCATGTCAACAACTCATCGTTGAGTTGGCCTAGTTTCATTTTTGTTTTGCTTACTGTTTCATTGTCAGTAAAATGAAACACGCATTTTAAAAGCGAGTGAGCATAGACTGCAAATTTGTTTTCGTTTTTGCACCTCTCTTTATGCAGACGTGTGCACTGGAGAGAAGAGAAATGTTTTGGCTGTAAAGGCAAACCGGGAGCACAGGAAGGTGCCTGTTGGTTAATCTATCTCATGGCCTTCTGAGTGGACGACAGCCGCTCTTCAGAGTTCCAGGCACCGGTCTCTCCCAGCCGTACCTATAGATGCCAAGGATTTAACCTGAGACCTTCTGCATACACAGATGCAGATGTTGTATCAGGGAGCTAAAGCCTTGCCCATTCATTCATTTAATGGTGTCACAGGCAAAGCAGCCTCACAGCATTGGTCTGAAGGTGGCACCAGTTTCTTCTTTTTCCTAACTTCAGTTCTCAACATTTCCACATCAGTCTATCATTAAAAAACATACCTATTTCTGTAAGTACTTTCCCCTGATACATGTTGTACATGTTGCACAATAGTCTCACCAGATATGCATCTTCATGTACATCTCATGGTTGGCAAACTGCATTGCAAAACCCGGAGGGGGACATATTCCAAAGGGAAGTTGGAACTTAGCTCACATATTGTTTCAGGAAGTGCCAATGAAATAGGCTCATATTAAAATAAAAATCACTCTGAATTTCTCCATGCAATAGGTGGGGGGGGAGAGAGAAATTCAATAGGCAAACCTATTCCACAAATGGAAATGCAGCCTTCCTTCAAAATTCACACTTCACAATTTTGCAATGCAGTTCTCCAACCATGTCACGTGTACAAAAATGTATATTGGAGGGTAAAGTGTCTATTAAAAATGCATATATTAGTGCAATATAATGCAAACAAATGCATTACCGTATTTTTCGCCCTATAGGACGCACTCTTTCCCCTCCAAAAATGAAGGGGAAATCTGGGTGCGTCCTATGGGGCGAATGCAGGCTTTCGCTGAACCATGGAGAGCGATAGGGGTCGGTGCGCACCGACCCCTCTCGCTCTCCAGGCTTCAGGAAGATATCCGCAGCCTAGGCAGCCCTGCGCCCTGAAAGCAGAGCACCCGGCGCTTCAGGAAGACATCCGCACCCTACCGCTCGGCGGGCGGGGCGCCCTCAAGCAGTTCCCCGCAGGACTCCCCACGCTGCGGATAGCAGCCTGCCGCTCGACGGGTGGGGCGCCCTCAAGCAGAGTGCCCCGCCCGCCGGACAGACATCCACAGCATGGGGAGCCCTGCAGGAGTTCCCCGCAGGGCTCCCCACGCTGCGGATAGCAGCCTGCCGCCCGGCGGGCGGGGCACCCTCAAGCAGAGTGCCCCGCCCACCAGACAGACATCCGCAGCGTGGGGAGCCCTGCAGGAGTTCCCCGCAGGGCTCCCCACGCTGCGGATAGCAGCCTGCTGCCCGGCGGGCGGGGCGCCCTGAAGCAGGGCGCCCCTCGCACCGGGCAGACATCGGCCAGCCCCACAAGCTCGGGGGACAGCAGGGAGGCGCAGCGCCGCCATCCCGCTGTTCCTTGACCTGGTTCGGTTTCCCCGACCTGCTTTTGGGGGGGAAATAAAGGGGAAAAAATTTTCCTTTATTTTCCCCCAAAAAAACTAGGTGCGTCCTATGGGACGGAGCGTCCTATGGGACGAAAAATACGGTATATTTAACGGAAATTGCATACAAAATAGCATACAAAAATGTGTATATTAGAAAATTGCACTAAAATTCAGATGGATTTTCACAATGCCTTATTTATCTTTTAAAAAAACCAAACTCACATGGAAATGTGGAGAACTGAATTTATTTAACTGGCAAAATGGAAAACAGAGAGAAACCAAAACTGATAAAGACTTGCCCATCCCTCACAATCAGCCAACAGCACCAGGCCCTGTCCCAAAACCCACTCCACAGATCCAACCCAGGTACCGTTTTCAAGAGCTGACAAACTAACTAAATACGAAAATGGCTTTCTTGTTTGTATGGAAACAGAAGCTGGCCCACCATTTCTCAGGTGAGGTTGAGCGCAGCAGCCCCAGGCACTGCTGGTTTTAAGTTTCTTTCCTGGTGAAGAGGGTTGGATTTTTTAAAGCAACACAGTAGAATATTTCATCTACGCTACTAAAATGTACCTCGATGGCTGTTGCACTCTCTGCTCCCAAGTGGTCCTGAGTTTCTTGATCTGCTACCTGGGAGCACGTGGCTTAATAGTTGGACAGTTGTGGGTACACTAGTTAGAGGAGGAAGGGCAAGTCCTACAGAGGCCAGACTTGTTGCCTCACCCAGCTGCCCGCAGCCTGCTGCCCTGAGGTAACTGCCTCATCTCACCTTATTAGGGGTTCAGCATTCTGTGGCCACTGTGGACGCTCAGTCCTCATTAGACTGTCTGGAAGGTTCTCTCTCTACTTTAGAAGTACAAAAAAAAAAAAAAAACTTTGGAAAGAGAGCCCTCTACAACGTTTGGGGCTACTCCATGCCTACTGCTACGTCTCAGGGGCAGATGGGGCTCGTCAAACTGGGAAGGAAGCCCATCTAGGAGAAGGAATACATATTAACACATATTTACACCTGGAAATCTGCAGTGGACGGGGTGCTGAACATTATACCCCAAGAAGAAGGAGGAGGAGGAGGAGGAGGAGGAGTTTGGATTTGATATCCCGCTTTGTCACTACCCGAAGGAGTCTCAAAACGGCTAATATTCTCCTTTCCCTTCCTCCCCCACAACAAACACTCTGTGAGGTGAGTGGGGCTGAGAGACTTCAGAGAAGCGTGACTAGCCCAAGGTCACCCAGCAGCTGCATGTGGAGGAGCAGGGAATCGAACCCGGTTCACCAGATTACGAGACTACAGCTCTTAACCACTACACCACACTGGCTCTCAGAAAGGCTTTGGGAGTAAACCCCAAGGAAAAATCTGAACATGGAGAAGAAAAGGCTAAGGAGTAAACCCTACACGAATCCGAAGTGGTTGGATGGTTCCTTGTACGCCTCCTTCCGGCAACTCCTGCAGCCAAGCTGGTGCCAAATGTATTGCTCTGCTTTCCTTTGGACCCCATCAGTGAGTCTTGTCATCTGGGCAGTCTAAGACCTCCACGCACACTGCCCAGGCTTGCACCCCAATGCGGTCACTTCAGTGCTTCTAACGCAGCAAAAACAACACAGGAGGCAGTAGTTACGAATCACTGGTCTCTGCAGCCACAGCAGGCGCTATGATTCTCCAGCAGTTTGACTTTACCCAGGAGGCGCACTCCATTGTCTTTCGAGACAGACGGGTGCCGACGACTGCTACCTCCCTCTCATGTGTGAATCATCAGCAATGGGAGCACCTACTGAACATATGAAATATGTGTGTAGAAGGGGAGTGGTATCAAGACGGGAGCTCCTCCTCTTCACTTTACATGTGTTCCTTATAACAGCATAGGAGCTGACTTTTCCTGAATTAGACCACTGATCTAGTTCAGTATTGTCTACATACCAGTGATTCCCAAACTTGGGTCTCCGGCTGTTTTTGGACTAGAACTCCCATCATCCCTGGCCACTGGTCCTGCTAGCTAGGGATGATGGGAGTTGTAGTCCGAAAACAGCTGGAGATCCAAATTGGGGAAACACTTGCATATAATGACTGAGTGGAAGCGGCTCTTCAGTGTTTCAGGCAGGGGACTTCCTAGAACTTGGTGGAGATACTGGGGGTTGAACCAAGTACCTTCTGCATGCAAAACAGATGCTCTGCCACTGAGCTATGGCCCTTACCCCTCAGGGTAGCCAACATGAACCCATCCCTCAATAGTAAAGGGACCCCTGACCATGAGGTCCAGTCGCGGACGACTCTGGGGTTGTGGCGCTCATCTCGCTTTATTGGCCGAGGGAGCCGGCGTACAGCTTCCGGGTCATGTGGCCAGCATGACTAAGCTGCTTCTGGTGAACCAGAGCAGCGCACGGAAAAGCCGTTTACCTTCCCGCCACTTGCACTTTGACGTGCTTTTGAATTGCTAGGTTGGCAGGAGCAGGGACCGAGCAACAGGAGCTTTCTGATTAGCATTGGCCATGCTGACTGAGGCTCATGGGAGTTGAGCCAACCACCAATATATGGAAGCCACCAAGTTGTCTACCTCTTGCATCCTAACATTTGTAGAGATGCCCCTGGAAAACGTACAGTTGCGCACGCAGAGGAGATGCCATCCACATGATTTAGAGGCGTGTTAAGGATGCAGTTCATAATTACTGAGGGTTCGATCCTCTTTAGAAGTTAAATCTGGGCAGCAGGGATGGGGAGAGAAGCTGATTCCCTTCCCACCCCCCGGAGAGGAAACGTTGCTGAATACACTCAAGCAGCAGCTATTTTTAAACCACATGCAAATCCATTGCGGAGGAATCTGCAATGGTCAATTTATCAACACATTACCCGAGAAGCCAGCGCAAGGCAGAGCAAATGCGGAGTTAATGAATACTGCAGGCAGAAAGGCACCCCCAGCCGTGCGCAGCAGCTGGGAGAGAGGGGGGCAACTCAGGGAAACCCTTGGTGTGGAAATAGGGAAATAACAAAGAACGTTCCTTTTCCTTCCTTTCTTTTGTCAGGTGCTGAAGGGTAAGGCAATGTCTGTTGGTTCCAAGACAATGTTGCTCTTGTTGTTGGAATTAGTCTGACGGTCTCAAGAGACAATGGAGCGTACCTCCAGGGGTGCAGTCAAACCACAAAGGTGCCCTTCCCAGGATGGAAGCCTGGGCAGTGTGCGTGGAGGTCTTAGACTGCCCAGATGACAAGACTCGCTGATGGGGTCTAAAGGAAAGCAGAGCAATACATTTGGCACCAGCTTGGCTGCAGGAGTTGCCGGAAGGAGGCATATAAGGCGCCATCCAACTGCCTTAGGGACTTCACTCAGGATTTGTGATGGGATTACTCCTTAAAGCCTTTTCTTGTCTCGAAGATGTTCTGCAAGGCAGGTTTAGGATCACAGTTTTCCTTCTCCTAGATAGACTACCTTCCCAGGCTCACAAGCCCCATCGGCCCCTTCCAAGACAGTACATAATTAAGATCAGCCTTTTCCAACCAGGTGCCCTCCAGATGTTTTGGACCACAACTCCCATCAGCCCCAGTCTGAAACATCTGGAGGGCACCAGGTTGGTGGAAGCTAGGTAAGAGCATCTAGATCCCCCTGCCCTGATTCACTGGGCTTCTGTGTGCAGGAAAATAGTCTTCAGAAGAATGTCCTGATCACACCATTCATCTTGTTTTAGAAGATGATAGAAGAGGAGAACCCAGGGCTGCTGTTCTTCTAGATCAGGGTTTCCCAAACTTAAATCTCCAGCTTTTTTTGGACTACAACTCCCATCATCCCTGGCTAGCAGGACCAGTGGTCAGGGATGATGAATTATGGGCACCATGTCCTTTTGCACCTTAAGAGTGGCAGTCTTGTTGCAGCATAAGCCTTCATGGCTGCAGGTGCTCTACCTGAAGGTTGCCTGTAGTGCCTCCCCCAACCTGGAGCTCTCCAGAAGTTGCTAGACTACAGCTCCCATCATCCTTTGCCATTGGCCATGCTCCTTGGGGCTGATGGGTTCTGCAGGCCAACCTATCTGGAAGGTAGCAGGCTGGCGAAGCCTGGCCTAGGCAACAATAACTTCTTTTTAGTATTTTATGGTCCCAAGGGCTCTTTCATGTTACGGACGCTCCATGTTATGGTATGAATTTGTATCCAGTTCTAGAGCTTCCCTGTGACCGTAGCACCTCTTCTTGTGCAACACTGTGCTTTGACTCAACACACAAACTGGACTGGGCTGCTTTTCCCCAGCTACGTGCTGCATTTGGAAACTTCTGAGTGACGTGGTATGACAAGAATGACTGGTGTCAAATGCAGGGACAACTCTCTGGGTTATAGGGAAACAAGCATAATATCTGCTGCAGGGCATGTTGCCAGATCATGGGCAGGTTGTTTCATTTGCTAGCAATGAATACGTCAGACCAATGGCGTAGGAAGGGGGGTGCAGGGGTACAGGCTGCCCTGGGTGTCATCACTGAGGGGGGTGACAATGTGGCAAAAATATCTGTGTGGTTTTTTTTTTTAAAGGGCTCACAACACTTTTGTGGGGGGGAAATAACTCCCACACCCACTGCACCCCCCCCTTCCTACACCACTGGTAGCTAGGTGAGGCGGGGGGCACTGTGTGTCACACTGTGGGGCCTGCAGCGTGCCTGAGTCATGCGTCCCTCCTGAGGGGAAGGCTGTCTGCAAGCTCCACACTGCTTTTTCTTTTCTTTTCTTCTTTTTGGAATATTTATTGAATTTTAGAACAATGAATGATACAAATCTCATTCATCATGTTATTTACAATTATTCTCCCTCCCCTCCTCTGGACTTCCCTCAACTCCCCTCTGCTGAGTTATTTAGTTTTATTTATCGTATCCTGCTTTTCCTACACAAAAATAAAATCCCTTATCATTTCTCTAAAATATGTGTTACTCAAATGAAGTTGTGATAGTTTATTCAAATCCCACCAGTGAATCCAGTCCATTCTGTTGTTTCTGCAAATAAACTGTAAATGGTCCCCAGACTCTTTTGAAGTCCTTTTTGTCCTCTCGTAGTTTGTCTGTTAACTTAGCCAGTTCTGCATAGTTCATCAGCTTTTCTTGCCATTGTTCCTTTGATGGAATTTCTTTCATCTTCCAATCAAGATTCTTGCCGTTGTTGTAGCATACATAAATAATGTCCATTTTTCTTTTGGTAGCTCTTGATTTGAGATTCCTAACAAAAAGGCTTCAGGGTGTTTGACAAAATTCATTTTAAACATTTTTTTTTCCAATTCATTGTATACCCCATTTTTTAAGGCATTTGCATTCCCACCACATATGACAATATGTTCCTTCCTTTTCCTTACATCTCCACCGTGCTGCTTTTTCAAGCAGTGTGAGGCTTGGGTCTGCTCACCACCTCAGCTGCCCTACAGCTGAGGGGGAAGCTGCGGAGAGGCTCCATGTAGCGTGCCCTGCCTTGGCTCGCCCCGCCCCCATGGGCAGCTTGCCCCACCCCCGGCTGCAGGACGCGATCGCAGCACCAGGCATCCAAGCGGCTAGCTACGTCTCTGCTTCAGACAGGCATACAAAGTTCTCTTAGAAATGGGCATAGGTTGCTTGACACTGACACATTCTTCTCCAGCTTAGGCATGCAGCCAAATCTCCTAATTCAATGGGTGCCTGGGATGTCACAAAGTATGACTGTTCAACAGTGGAATGGACTTCCTCGGAAGGTGGTAGACTCCACTGGAGGTTTTTAAGCAGAGTTTGATGGCCATCTCACATGGATGTTTTCGTTGAGATTCCTGTATTACAGTGGACTAGAATTTTATGATTCTATTTTGAGTGCAGTGAGGAGGGTAGAATCAGGACAGAATGACATATGGCAAGGCGAACGGAGGCTTCCCAAGATATTTCTGCAAATGCGTTTGGGGGATTTGCAAGAGAAAATTCAGTGAGTAGAAGGTTCTTTTTAAACAAGGGTCGCTTCATTGATGGAGGTCTCTGGAACAGGAGGAGTAGGGAACCTTTGGTCCTCCAGATGTTTATCAAATCATAGAACTGTAGAGTTGGAAGGGATCCCAAGGATCATCTAGTCCAAACCCCTGTAATGCAGGAATCTCAGCTACAGCATCCATGACAGATGGCCATTCAACCTCTGTATAAAAACATCCAATGATGGAGAGTTCACACCCTCTGAAGGGAGAATGTTCCACTGTCAAACAGCTGTTACTGTCAGAAAGTTCTTCCTGATGTTTAGTCTGAATCTCCTTTCTTGTAATTTGAAGCCATGGGTTTGAGTCCTGCCCTCAACAGCAGGAGAGAGAGAGAATAGCTTGCTGCATCGCCCATGTGACAGTCCTTGAGATATTTGAAGATGGTTATCATGTCTCCTCTTTTGGATTCCAACTTGATCAAGCATGGACAATAGCCAGGGATTGTAAGAATTGAATTCCATCAAAATCTGGAGGGCCACCAGGTAGCTACAGCAGGCTTAAACTTTTTGTTTTACTCTGCGTCAATTCTCTGGTGCAACCACTCTGTCCCTGGGGCCATTTTGTCCCCTGTTTTTATGCCAGGTAAGCTATGAGGCCAGAAAATGGTGCTTCCTCACTAGGCTTGAGCATCTCCCCTCTCCTATAATTTCACACGTGGCCACATTAAGATGTTCACCCAGACCCTCATTTAGAGATTAAGAATTTAAGAAGAGCTGTGCTGGATCAGACCAAAAGCCTATATAAATGAGCACCCTGATTCCTACTGTTTCCATTCAGATGACAGCCCTCTTCTGTATGGGTTTTCCAGCAAGCAGCATTCAGAACCATGGTGTCTCTGCTAGTGAAGGCAACAAAGCTTCCTCACGACTAGTAGCCACAGACAGTCTTATCCTCTACGAATTTGTCTAGTCCCATTTTAAAAACCTTCTCAGCTGGTAGCCACCACCACACCTTGTGGTGGCAAATCACATTATTGGCTTTTCTGCTGTAATGAAGAGCGACTTCCTTTTCTCTGTCGTGTATTTGCCACCATTCGGCTTTATTTGATGGCCCCAGGTTCTAGCAATATGGGAAAGGGAGAAAAAACTTCCTCCACCTGCTTTTCCATGGACTCAGCCACATTGGCAAAGAAAAAGCACTTTACATGTGTTGTTTATGCATTGTAACACTGTGCTGTTTTTGCCAACCTGATTTCTCATACAAAGTTTAAAGGTAAAGGTAAAGGGAGCCCTGACCATTAGGTCCAGTTGTGGCCAACTCTGGGGTTGCGGCGCTCATCTCGCTTTACTGGCCGAGGGAGCAGGCGTACAGCTTCCGGGTCATGTGGCCAGCATGACTAAGCCGCTTCTGGCGAACCAGAGCAGCGCATGGAAACACCGTTTACCTTCCTGCCAGAGCGGTACCTATTTATCTACTTGCACTTTGATGTGCTTTCGAACTGCTAGGTTGGCAGGAGCAGGGACCGAGCAACAAGAGCTCATCCCATTGCGGGGATTTGATCTGCCGACTTTCTGATCAGCAAGCCCTAGGCTCTGTGGTTTAACCCACAGCGCCACCCGCATCCCTTCATACAAAGTTTACAACACATTTAACTGAAACGCTTCTTTGATGTGTCCAGAATCAGCCCGTGTATAATCTCACACACCTCTTATCACATTCTCTCTCAGTCTCCTTTTCCCTAAACTAAAAAATTCCAAATGCAGTAGCTTTCCCTCATAAGAGAGTTGCTCCACCCCACCCCAGATCATTTTTGGTTGCAATTTCCCAGCTCCGCATTATCCTTTCTGAGGTGAGGAGGCCACAACTGTACAACACACCATTCCAAGTGTGGTCACACGCCATAGATTTGTATAAAGGCCTTGAGATATTGGAAGTTAGATTTTTGCCGCCTTTCCTTCATGAACCCTCCCATGGAATTTGCCTTCTTCCCAGCTGCCTCACACTCAGCTGTACGCCACAACCCCAATATCCCTTCCTGGGTTATCTGGCCGGGGACAGAGATAGAGGTCCCTGAGGGAGGGAAGGCTTCACAGTTACGCAAGGGATGGGCAAACCCCCCAACCCTTTCAACTGCTTTCTAATATTTTTCTTCTTCTTTTTGCATGCTGCAGGCGGGCTGCTGGAGTCTCTGTTCCCTGGCAGGCAGCCTGGTTTAACAGGTTTCTGGCAATCACTGCACAACGCAGAGCAACCGGGCCATTAATCCTCCTTTCCCCTCCCCTCCAGCTCTGGAGCCACTGGGCTCTCCTCTCTCCCTCGCCACCACCCTCTGCTTAATCTCCCCTCCCTATCAGATTCTCTGCTATTGTGTCAACTGGGTGGGAAGTTGATTTTAAGCTGCAAAATTTCTGTACCCATTCCCTAATCTTTCCTTGGGTGGGCAACACCTGCGCCAGCTTTAGTTCTTGCTATCTCCACAATAGGGCTCCGCTGTATTTTATCAGTTTGCTTAAGAGAGGGAAACAGAACTGGGTGTGCTGGGACCTTTGGGCTGTTGCAACAGGTACACAGATTGGTCATCTTTTTGCTCTTACCCTCCAGAAAGTCCCTCTCGCTCTTTCTTTCTCTCTCTCTAGGATGGGTGTTGCTATGCATTTCGTACACTCCAGAGACAGCTTAGTTCTCAGAACTTTTCCAAGTTCATTAGCTAGTGTCCTATAGACGATGTTGGACTACAACTCCCATCATCCCTGGCCATATAGGCCATGCTGGCTAGGACTGATGGGAGTTGTAGTCCAGCAACACCTGGAAGGCCCCAGGTTATAGGAAGATGTAACAGAGACATGGGGGGAAACCCCCATGATCTAAGGCAGACATAAAACTCTTCACCCGTTTGGCACAGATCTTTCCTCCCTCCAGCCAATCTCCCTTTCTCAGAAAAGGCAGACCCGTTTTGAGTTTGTTTTTAGCTCTACATTCCTTTCTCTGTGTGTTGTGTGGGGCTCTCAAGCCATAAAAACCATTTAAGAGGCCATTAAAATAGATTTACAGGATTGCCAGGATGATAACTCGATTTGTTTAGCCCTCCAGAAATGCAGCGTAACCTCTTGGTCCCTTTCCCATCTTCCTACATGTAACAACAGTGAAGTGGAGCAGTCAAATGCACAGTCCTCAGAGGGTGTGATCCTGGTCCTTCTAAGTAAAAGACAGTGGGGCTGCATCAAATGCTGGTTTAGCCTTAACCACTCGGCTGATTTCTGGCAATGTGCATTACACTTTCCACATACCTCTACAAACCGCCTTTCAGTCTAGTCTTTACCTGCCCCACACCTACAGACCCTCTAAGTGCCCCTATTTTCCAGGGACAGTCCTGGATTTACAGACGCCATCCTGCTTTCTGATTTGATATCAGAATGTACCGCTTTGCCATTTTCAATGGCAAAATGTTGGAAGGTATGGATTTTTGCAACCTCCCGAGCCAAGGAAACTTCTGAAGGAAGCCCTGTACAGGGAAGTTTTTTTAAATGTTAAATGTTTTATTATGCTTTTAGACCCTGGTGTTGGGAAAGATGGAGGGCACAAGGAGAAGGGGACGACAGAGGACGAGATGGTTGGACAGTGTTCTCGAAGCTACCAGCATGAGTTTGACCAAACTGCGGGAGGCAGTGGAAGACAGGAGTGACTGGCGTGCTCTGGTCCATGGGGTCACGAAGAGTCGGACACGACTAAACAACTAAACAACAACAACAACATATGTTGGAAGCTGCCCAGAGTGGCAGGGGCAATCCAGTCAGATGGGCAGGGTGTAAATAGAATTGTTGTTGTTGAAACCATACTAATTTGATCTATTCCAGGATCAAATCAGAAACCAGGATGCCTTCTGTAAATCCGGGACTGTCCCTGGAAAATAGGGACCGTTGGAGGCATGGGCGTAGACCTGGGGGGGCAGGGAGGGACAGCTGCCCCCCATGATCAATAAAAAATACATAGCTAACTGAGGTTCTGCCCCCTCTCCCTACAAAAGGCCTGGCTACGCCCATGCTTGGAGGGTCTGTATGCATAGATGCAAATTTCAAAATAATTGCTCTCATTTAAATAGAAACACAATACATTGCACCACAGTGGGGAAAACTGTGGCCAGATAATGTGTTTGCTATCTAGGTGGCCTTCCTTCCTTAGGTCTTTCTGTCCTTAAACCAGATTAGGGCTGGGTAATCCTTCAAAATAGAGGACTGCCCTCCAGTCGCCCTACAAATGGAAGACTCTGCAAAGGAGTGCACACGTCCATTTGACAGCAAGGTCACACCCCAAAGCAGCGTAGAAATGCCCTACTTTACTCTTACAATGCAAAGCTAGGGTTAGGGTTGCTGTATTTAAAAAAAAAGAAAAAACAGGTGCTCACCCAAGATGGCAGCTTCCAATCAGAAAACACACAAAAACCCAATTTCTGCATGCTGTCCAGATGTTAAAGGTCCAGGTGCTGTCCGCAGAGGTGACAACATTAAGCAGATATTCCACTAGCCCATCCCAACCCCTAGCAACCCAAGAGAAAAGCACTGGCAAAGGTTCTGGAATTTCCCCAAAGTTTAACCTGTTGTAGCAGTAGCCAAGTGGACCCAGATCTGCTGGTGGAGGACTCCTCCAATGAAAGGAATGGCTAAACACTGTGCTGACTTGGTGGTTAGAGCCCAACTAGATATGACATAGGACTTCTGCAGAGAGAGCTCCCAAAGTCTGATCTTCCAGCCCCTTGACTTAGTCTTAGACCAAAGATCTCCATCTATTCAACTCACTCTCACCAGCTGTTGACAGCAGGTTCAATGGAGGAATCCCTTTCTTTTCATTTCACTTTTTATGGCCATACAAACTTTAAATAATAATAGAAATATTATCAAGGATAGCAAATAATGCCACACATCCTGCTATATAAACCATTCAATATTCCTAAGATATATTAATGCAAAACCTTTGATATCATAGTTCACCTTCTCTCTTTTAAAAAATGTATGTTTAACTAGGGTTTGCCACCCTTGCTGCCTCTGCTCACCAACCCCACATACTCATTTGGCAATCGCCGCTTCCCCCCTAACTCCCCCCTCCAACTACTACACACTTCACCCACCCCTTAACAGGTTGCCCCAAGCACTTCTGCCTCCCCTCCTGCAACAAGCCAAGCCTGCGTCAAGGTTTAACAGAGCTTGCTAAACTGCTGGGTGAAGCACCTACCCTCCTCCATTAAACCTCTCTGTGGTCACATTTAACAGAGCCCTCCGACAGGGGTAGCAACTTGAATAAAATATTGGGGGGGGCAGGTAAGGCTCACCACCATAATCGATCACAAGCCATGCACAAGACAAGCACACACACTATTTGAAAGGCAATGCTCATCCACTATGGGGTGTGTGGCCCCCTCAAATATTTTATTGGCGAGGAGGGCAGAAAGGACCTAGGCCTCTAGGAGTTGGCCCTTATGCCCTCCGTTTCTCAAAGAAATACAAATCTAGTTCCTTAAACCAATATACAAATTACCGGTACCTCTGAAATCATAGCATCAACAATATCAAACAATATATTGCTTGTAAAAGAAAATGTAGATACATATGCAAATCCATTTCCTTTTAGTAGCAAGCAATCTGTTATGCCTAGTTTCTTTATATACATATGTAAGATGGCTGGATTCCATTCATTCATTTCCTCTCTTATCATTTTATATGGGGGAGGGGGGTTGTTTTAAGGGCCAAAGCAGACGTGACAATAATCACACAACTAGCATTCCTGTGTGCTTATTCCTTATATCTAAAATGGCCTTAAATTGGACAGCGGTGGGGGATCAGTATGAGGGCAAATTGTTAGACCTCCACACATATACCTTGGCTCTACCCCAAACCATACATGGACCTTTTATAGCTGAAAAGGTGCCAAATAATGAATAAACAATCATGTATTGTTTAAACCACATCCGATGGCTGCATCAGAGGTAGGCACACAGAACTGTGTACAGACTTTTTTAAAGCACATTTCTCTGCTCAAAGAATTCTGGGCACTGTAGTGTGTTAAGAGTCACTAGGAATTGCAGCTCGGGGTGTGGGTGTGTGTGGTCAACTACAGTACCCAGAATCATTGGAGGGAAAGAAAGTGGTTTGAATGTGTTTTAAAGGTATAGGGTATTAGCAGCCTGGATAAGAGGCACAAATGTTTAGGTAAAATAACAGGCAGGTGTAATGAGCTCCTCAAGCAGTCCTGGGGCTCCCATTCAGCTGAGCTCCTGTACCTCAGACATGTAACACAACAGATCAAAAATCAATAGCTGCGACCTTTCCACTCTGGTGCCAAAAATTCTGCCTGTTTCACACTGCTCAAGGCCCACGTAGAACCCAACTCTTCAGCTGTAATAGATAATGTGTTGGAATCTCAGGTTTAAAGTCTCCCTCAGCCATGAAGCTCACTGGCTGACCAATCACACACGCTCCTCCTAACCAACCTCACAGGGTTGTCGTGATGATGAATGAAAGAGAGAACATCTTGAAAGGAGGGCTAGAGGAAAGGGCAATAAACACTTTCCTGGCATTGAAAGTTATGGAAGGGAGCATTGTCCCCTAAGGCTGCAATAGCCATGTTCTTCATTGAACTCAATGAGGCTAATATTAAAGGATTTAACTGTAATTTAAGCTAGCTACTGTAAGAGCTGAATGAGTTGCCATTCCTGCTTAACCTCTCACCATCACTTAAGTCTCTTCCAAACTTGAGCATTCATTAACTCTCATTTGCTTGCACAAAATTTGCAGGTAGGTGATACAACATCTATTGTTATTGAGCGTTTGTTCCAATTCGTTTGTGGGGAGGTTATATGACATCACCTCAGCAATCCATGCTTTCTGATGCATTTCCATACCCTCCAACATTTCTCTGATGGAAATAGGGACGTCCCATTCCATAATGATAATTTTACTATTTATACCCCACACATCTTATTGGGTTGCCCCAGCACTCTGGGAAGCTTCCAACATATATTAAAACATAATAAAACATTAAACATTTTTTTAAAAACCTTCCCTATACAGGATTGCCTTCAGACAGCTAGGGGGTTGGATAACTCCATAGCCTCCAACACTTCTCTAATGAAAATAGAGACATCCTAAGGAAAAGTGGGAGATTCAGGGATCAAATCTGAAACCAGGACACTGGAATGTCTGCATTTACTATCACTTTCCTAACCACAAAACATGGCTGTTATTGTTGTGCAACAAATCTGTGGGGTTTTTTAACAACAGCACAAATCCCCTTTTATTGTGCATTCTGAATTTGCCAGCGATTAACTGGATCCCACCTGCAAAATAGCGATGGACAGAAGCAGTCTTAATTCTCCGCCATTTTTCCAACTCTACACTGCCCAAACCTTTGCATTTGCACTATGGATGTTTATCAACATGAGAAGTAGAGTAACTGAGTAACCTGCCAGTTCTCTTCATACCAGAGAGTAACAAACCATGCCTTCCCAGTAAGCCGCATGCTCAGCAGACCTTGAAGATTTGCTCTACTGCATAGGCCACCAGTTCACCTGACTAATTAGCTGCTTGAATGCTACACACACCTGCACGAGGTACACCTGTTTCCAGGCATGGATTTGTGCGGCAGTGTATAACCTTGAAGGTCAAATAACTTAGCATGTTCTCAGAATTAAAATATACATGTGCACAGAAACAAGGCAAAACATTTAGAAGCAGAATTTAAACACCTCAGATCCCATCAGCATCTAGCTTTGGGGGTAATTTCTTTCCCAGTTCTCCTTTTTAAATATTTGATAACCAGTCTAATTTGTTGTTTCTAAAGAAGGGGATCATAGTGAAAAGTAAATGTTCCAGTAAATGAGAGAACAAGGGGAAGAGCTAACCAAACCTGGAAAAAAATCTAGAAACTTTGCTCAGAAAGTCACTAAGAAGCAGAAGCCACAATCCCAAGACACACAAGAGTGAAATGCCTTGTTTGATACAGCTGGACTTTCCTCCAAGTAAATGTTCCTAGGTTTGCACTGGAATGTCCTAGCTACCCGGTTCTGTTTTTAACAGCGGAAAATCATACTTACAAATTCAGGAATGGCCAGAATATCAGGGAAAGTAGCCAGGACCTTCATGCCACTGGGTAAACTGGAACCGGTGGTTGTTGAAGACATATTTCTGGTTCGCTTCCCTTCCAAAACTCACCACGCACACGTCCTCACCCTTCCAAGCCAAATGCTCTTTCCCTGTGCTCTTCTTGAGCAGCTGAGTTCTTAACCTTTTCCCTATGTTAATGCTGCCCGCCCTCCAGGTAAGGAGCTCAGCATAGGTGTGGCCAGCTTAGCAGAAGGACCTGCCTCTTCTTCTGTTTTTGTGCCTGGGGAGGAGTGAAAGGCTGCTCCAAAGGGTGTCATCTTTTGTCACACACTGTTGCAAGCACCTTACGATCGTATCCGAAGGGCAGGTGCAGCGAGTGTAATTCAAAACCCACAGTGCTTTCCACTTGGGTTGAACTCTTCTGAGACTACTTTCACACCATATTGTTACTAGTTTGTGGGGAGATGCCCGCCCGCCAAACCCAATAAATTAATGAATGTCAGAATCTAGCAAACATTTGGGTATAGGAAGGGGAAATTATGCAAACTACAGAACTGTGCCGGACAAGGAATCCCTGAAGTGACTGGGGAAAGTGTTGTTTTACAGGAAGCTTCGGTTTGTGGGGAAGAGGTGTGCTGGGGAGAAGAGCAAAGGTCAGTCTTCTAAGAGCTGCTGGGCAGGCCAGAAGTCCATGCGGGGCCTGGAGGTCATCTTGGCTGTGGCTGGAGGAGGCTACCCTACGAGACCAGGAACCATTACTGACCGTTGCTTTGGATCCAAGCTTGCTGAAGCTATGAGACACTCTTGGGGTATAATGTTCAGCACCCCGTCCACTGCAGATTTCCAAGTGTAAATATGTGTTAATAAACCATATTTCTTAAAGGCACTAGCTTCCGCTGTGGCTCGATCTTCCCAGTGGTAACACAACCCTGGGTAAGTGCTGCAGCCCCTGGGATCTCATGCAGTCGCTCGGTGGAGACTGGGGTGGCATGTAACACTAGTGTCAACAGTGAAGTTTGTGTTTTCTAGTGCGTAGCACATGGAAGGGGGGTTGGAGTTTCCTCATGTGCAGGGAAGTCTTTAGCATATGTGCTGCCGGGGTGCAAAGATCCGCCCAGCGCCCCCAAGTCTTACAAGCGCCGTCGTTGTGAATAACAAGTGATGCCGCTGGCGCTGCGTCTTTGGTAAATGAGCGCACAAAGTCGAAAGTCCTTTAGTGAAACAGTAATAATAATAATAATAATAATAATAATAATAATAATAATTATTATTATTATTATTATTATTATTATTATTATTATTATTTATACCCCGCCCTCCCCAGCCAAGGCCAGGCTCAGGGCGGCTAACAAGCAATAATTAAAAACAAGTTGAATGAATACAACTTAAAAACAAGATTAAAATACAACGGTCCAGGAATCAGCGTGTTTTTACATGAGTAGAATGTGTCCTTTTATTGAAAATGCATCTCTGGGTTATTTGTGGGGCATAGGAATTCATTCATTTTTTCCCCTTCAAAATATAGTCCAGCCCCCCACAAGGTCTGAGGGACAGTGAACCGGCCCCCTGCTGAAAAAGTTTGCTGACCCCTGGCTTAGGCGGCTTCGGCATTGGGCACCCCTTAGAATTTGGCGCCTGGGTGTCCCGCACTCCTTGTACCTCCAGGTAAAGACTCATGGCTCTTGTGCCAGAGAGGAAGCAGCTGGAATCCTTCCTGAAATTGTGTTTTGAAGCTGCTGCAGAAGTGGCTGTTTTGGGACTAGGGTTCCTGACCCACAACTAAGGTGGAATAGAGAAGTTCCAGAGAGACTGAACTGGTGCATTAACCAATGTGGATTGAGAACCATGTTTTATTTACTCAAGTGGAAGAATTCTGTGGCAACCCCAAGCAGGCGGCTACAGCGGAGGAGTGGGTTTCTGCTCTTGGGACTATGATTTACAAAGGGACTCTGCTTGCAAGTTCAACAATGATTTTGAAATGCTGAAATCTTTCCTTGCATCCCATTGGTGACTGTTAGAAATTACGCTGTTTAAGGGCATTCTTTTTGAAAAATCATTTTCAATTGTCCACTTGACCATTTTGGTAACTTACGCTTTCATTTAAAGTCAGCTACATTATTCTTGTTTCCTTCCCATAGTTTTGAGCTATTTGAACTCAAATAGAGCCGAGCCATTGTCATAGCTGCATTGCCAATATGCTTGTCCAGCTCAGCATCAATGGAGAGGTTGTTGGTTATGGTGGAGCCCGGGTAGAAATATATATATCAGCACAGTCCAGTCAAACCCATAGAAAATCCATTGATTGCTATGGAAAATATTAATTTTCCTTTTTAAATAAATGAATTTTTTATTTCCATCGATTTTATTAAAGTTTGAAAGAAAAATTATTAATATTAAATATCTGATATATATTTTTATCAAATATAAAAGAAAATAATCTAAATAAAAACAGTTTGGATCACAATGGGCCTTGCAGTTCAGGTCTCGTGTACTCGGCTACCCATGACTCAGTGCTGCTGCAGATTTGCCATTCATTCCAGTTGGTTGACCAATAATCCACCTCTTCCAGCATCTTTTTCATGTATTTCATGAATGTTCTTCAAACAACGAAAAGGTGAAGCGGTTGCTTGAGCAACCACCCCTCCATACCAAAGAAAATCATTTGGGGGCCCACTTATTCCTAAAGGGAATTCATAAAGGGAATTCATATGAATTCACTTATTCATAAAGGGAAGGGTCAAGGAAGCATAAGCAATAAACCTCAGATACTGGCTAGTAAGACTGATGGTTATCTGCTTGCAAAGGTTTACTGGCCTCCCTTGTTGACATGGCGACAGCCTGGGCAAAATGCAAACATGGACATTCTGATGTCACGCATGATGTCACAAACAGGTTATGCTCAAAAGTCTCAGCAGAGTTAGAAGCAGTTAACAGTCAGTCCATGTCTGAACTCTGGCAAGATGGATCATCAAGTCAGGTGATGACTTTATATTGGGGCTCTATTGAGGGGAAGATTTTCAATATTTAAAGTTTTCTTAAGCCCAGTATTGAATAGAATTATTTGGGCCTCCAGCAACCTCATCATAGGGCGTGAGAAAGAAACCTGAATAACAATTCGGAGATACCGAACATTTCAAAGTGGGGCTTGTATTCTAAAATCGGACACATGGAAGAGGGAGATGAATTTAGTCACAGGAAAAGTTGTGGAGTAACACTGGATCAGAATTTGTTCACAGTGGTGCCTCGCAAGACGAAATTAATTCGTTCCGCGAGTTTTTTCGTCTTGCGATTTTTTTCGTCTTGCGAAGCACGGTGTCGGAAAAGTTTTGGAAAAGCTTCAAAAATCACCAAAGTCTTCAAAAACCTCAAAAAAGGCTACCACACCGCATGCTATGAGTTGCTCCTCGAAGTCAAGTCGCAACTGTATTAACGGTGTTAAGAAAAAGGAAACAAACTTGCAAGACGTTTCCGTCTTGCGAAGCAATCCCATAGGGAAAATCGTCTTGCGAAGCAGCTCAAAAAACAAAAAACCCTTTCGTCTTGCGAGGCATTCGTCTTGCGAGGCATTCGTCTTGCGAGGTACCACTGTATAAAGATTCACTGGATCAACTAGTCCATAAAGCAGGCTTTCAGGTTACACACAACTCAAAATCAAGCTTAGGTCATGAGATCAAAAATCTAAATTAATTTGCTGAATAGTGAGGCATCAGTGATTCTCTAGCCACAACAGGGATTTATAACTGAACAGGGATTTATAACTGTCCAACTGCTGTTGGCATGGAGATAGCATGGCAGAATAGAAACATGGACGTTCTGTGTGATGTCACAAAAAGAATAAGCTCAGAAGTCTTGACAGAGAGACAGTTAATGGTCAAACCATGTCTGAACTCTCAGGTGATGGATTTATTTGGGGGCTGTATTGACTTTTACCACAGGGGAACAAGAGCTTGGGAATTAAGACATTTATTAAGCTTCCCAACCCCAGTACTAAACAAAATCTTTGCGGAAGTATTCACCTCTGCATAGCAAGGGGCAAAGAAACCTGAAGAACAATTCTGAAGAATGATCTGGAGATACTGAACAGTTCAAAATGATTTCTAAATATTTAAAATGCTGTAAACAGGTGGAAGGAAGTGGGGGCAATTTGGAGCAGAAATTATCGAATAGAATTGGATCAGAATTCATCCATAAAGGATTCATTGGATCGACTAGTTTATAAGCTTTTGGAATCAGGCTTGCAGGGTTAAGCGAAAGTCTGATTTAGACTTAGGTTATGGGAGCAAATATAAAATCAAATGTGTTCGGTCATCAGGCATTGATGGCTCTCTAGCTGCAAAGAATTCCTACTGCCCACTTGCTGTTGGCATGGAGATAGCTGGAACCGAATGCAAACATGACATTCTTCTGTCATGAATGATGTCAGAAATAGGATAAGCTTTGGCAGGTGGGAGTGAGTTAGCAGACAGACCAAATCTGAACTTTGGCAAGATGGATCTTTGTAACAGGTGATGGATTTATTGGGAGGGTGGGCGATACTAACTTTCCTGGAGTAGGGAAATTGGAACGTTTTGAAGACTGAGCCCAGTCAACTCTTAATTCAGCTGCGATTCAGGTTATAAACAATTCGCCCAACAGTCAGGCAACCTTAGGACACATGACTCTTCAACCCGATTCTCCATCTTCCTACAATATTGCTGATGTGCATTCTAGAGCTCAGCCAAAATGTCTTTCTGATAAAAATTTCTGAGATTTTAATTTTTCTCACCCTACCCAGATCAAGAATGAGAAGGCTACCTTGCAGAATATTCTACCATTCCCCTCTCCCCACACAATGCACCGGATAATCAGGACATTGTACGGGATGCAAAATGGGGGCCACTGCTTCTGCTGTTGCTATTTGGGAGGTGGCAGTTACAAACAAAAACAACTTAGGGGGAAAGGAAGAAGCTGCCTCACTGATTTTGGTGAACCCTGCCTGAGGGTGAGGGTTAGGATTAGGGTCGGGGTAGGAGTAGGGGTAGGGTCAGGGTTTGAGGTAGGGTCAGGGGTAGGGTTAGGGTTGGAGTTGGAGTTAGGGTCAGGGGTAGGGTCAGGGTTTGAGGTAGAGTTAAAGTCAAGTAGGGGTAGGATTTGGGTTGGGGTTAGGGTCAGGGTCAGTGTTGGGGTTGGAGGTAGGGTTAGGGTTAGTTATTTTTTATTATTTTATTTATATTCTAAATTTTGTTCTAGGTCACCCTTTAACCTTGTAGATTCCAGGGCAGCACATTACCCTGATATTTTATGAGAAAGCAGTGCGTGCTTGCTTGCTTGCTTGCTTGCTTGCTTAAATAAATAAATAAACAAATGAATAAATAAAGATAAGGGGCACTTCACCAGCTGTTAGTTACTTAGAGGAGGGCCCCATTAGATCATGCATCTGTCAGGTGCTGACGGATTCATTCCCAAGTGCAAGGAAACAACACCTCTCTTGCAACAGCTTCTAAAATACAGCCGAACCTTGGTTGTCGAATGTAATCCGTTCCAGAAGCCCGTTCAGCTTCCAAAACATTCAGCAACCAAGGCATGGCTTCCTATTGGCTGCAAGAGCTTCTTGCACTCAAGCAGAAGCCACGTCAGATGTTCGGCTTCCGAAAAATGTTCGAAAACTGGAACACTTACTTTCAGGTTTTCAGGAGCTGAAACGTACAATAATGGAGATGTTTGGGAACCGAGGTTTGACTGTACATCATCAGGCACCAATTCATTTTTCCTCAGAGAGTAAGAATCTAATGCTGTTGCCAAGTTTACAGCACAGCAGCAAAGCCGACCTCATTGGCCGTTTCTCTTGGGATGTCGTTTAATATAGGGTCATTTTCCTTTAATTTGCAGAGGTTGCCTTGGATGCTTGAGTTGAGATTCCTGAGCTACAGTGGGTTGGGCTAAATGACCCTCAAGGTATAGAGCCCTGCCTGAGACTCTAGGGATGCTGTTGAGTTACCATCAACCCAACTGCTAAGATGCTGGCCAGTGGGCAGCCAATAGGGAATGGTATTTCTGCCACTACAGCAGCAGCAGCAGGAGAAGGGAAGCCTGTGTGTTTGTGGCCATGGGGCAGGAGGTATTGACAACAACATACCCAGGGCCCCGGAATAAATCTGACACTTGTTTGTCCAACACTCCACTCCCTGGACTGCAACTGCTGCCCAGTTCCCTCTTGGCCCCTTTATGTTTAGTGCCATGGTCTGATTCGACACAGCTGACTCCTGGTGTGGTCAGAAAGCTCAACCTACTTGTGTTTGGCTAATGCGACTCTTTGAGATAAGCATGTAGTACTAGGGTGGCTTCCCACCTGGACCTTTGATCCCTTTCTCTTTGCACAGTGCTCCATGCTTTACTTCGCTGGGAGGAAACTGGCTTATATACTTGGTCAGTCCGTTGGTTCATCTAGGTCTCCATTGTCTCCAGTATGGAGAAGCAAAGGAAAGACTTCCAGATGACCTTGGACCACAACTTCTACCCTTCCTGACTTTGGGCCATGCAGCTGTGTTTGGACTTTCACTGTTGTTTCATATTTTCTTACGTTTCCTTCTTATAGGTTTATCATGGCTACAAGAGGTATTCTGCAAGGGCTCTTTTAAAAATCAGCATGCAGCCGGCCCCCTTTCCTTCCACGCACTCTTTCTCACACACAAATTTGCCAGTTTTCTTTCGTTAGGCCTTTTGGCTGTCCTTTTATTCACTATTTGCTCTGCAACAATTAGCAGCTGATCACTCTCTTTTTTCCCCTGGCCGATAATCCTACCTACACACAGACACACACACTTGCATTTCCTCGCTCAGATTGAGAAATACTTCTACTACAAAGGTAAACAGGTGCTGTTATAGCCAAAATGAAATTGGTGGCTAGAACCTAGCACCTAGGTTATAGGTTAAAAACCTAGTCTTGGGTTTTTTTGTTTTGTTTTTAATGTGTTTAATCGTTTTTTCGATACAAACATCAACCGCAAAAGACACAACAAAAACCATAATAACAATAATAACACAATTTGACGATTCTGATTTGAATACACTGATATACCTATGACTACGCCTTTTTAAACAATATTTTCCCACCTCTCTCTCCTCCCCCTGCTTCCCACCACTATCCGCCTTATCGCTTAAATATTCGTTCCAGATTTCTTGGATTCAGTCTTGGTTTTTAATCATCCAACAGATGTTTTCTATTTTAAAAAATCAAGAGTTGGGAGATCAGATCACAGGTCCGAAAGGCCTTTCCTTGCTGACCTCTGCCAAGGGTTTGCGCTGGTAATTTCTGTGTGTCGGACTATTTTACATTTTTAGTACACAAAACCTGTTCTGTCTGATAACTAGTTCCTGATAGAAAACGCGGTCAAGATGGAATGGAGCATGAAGGGAAATTTGACGGAAAATAACTACAAGCACTGCTGGGAACCTAAGAAGAGCCTACTGGATCAGGCCAATGGCCCATATAGTCCAACATCCTGTTTTTGCCAACCAAATGTCTATGGGAAGCCACCCCAAGCCGAAGCAGGACCTGTGTCTGACAGCCACTCCACCCACGTGTGATTCCCAGCCACTGGTACACCAGAGACTCACAGCCTCAAGGAGGTAGAACATGCGCATCATGGCTCCTAGCCACAGATAGCCTTATCCCTTCCATGAATTTCTCTAATCCCCTTTTAAAGCGTCCAAGTTGATGTCCAATCACTGCTCACTGTGGGGTTGATATGTTGGTAACTAGCTTAACTAGTTATGTGCAGAGTGAAGACGGGCTTTGTTTTTTCAATCCTGAATCTTCCAACCATCAGTATCACTGGACGCCTATAAATTCTAGCTTTATGAGAGAGGGAGAAAACCTTCTCTATCCAACTTTCTCCAAGCTACCCATAATTCTACACATTTCTACCCTGGCTCCTCGCACTCACCTTTTCTCTACGCTAAAAAGCCCCAAATGATATACCTAACTTTTCCTCGCAGGAAAAGAGTTGCCGCATCCCTTGTAACCGGAACCAGGTATGAAATCTTAAATAACGTAAGTGTATTCTCTCCTCTCTCTTCAAATGGAAAAATCTGTTGTTCACACTGTGCTTTTCTTTCACCTGAAACCGGTTTTCCTCCTTCAAGCTGATTAATCTTTCTTTTAAAATTGTTTTCATTAAAGATTTTTGGGTTACAAAAGTACATGCATCACTTCTGTTTTCAGATCATAAAGTCCTTTCTACAGATCACTAATACTTGATGTGATACAATAATGTTGTAATCAGGTTGGGATATTTCAAAAAGTGAAAATCCGGACACAAAAGTTTTTTTGTCAAAGTTGTTGAGCTTCTGCTGCTGCTTCTTTTGCAAAATTACTACTACTACAACTAATAATAATAATAATAATAATAATAATAATAATAATAATAAAGTTTTAAATCTATTTTAAAGGAAATTTTCCAAAATCGACACTTCCGACATGGGTTTCTACATGTCCAGATTTTCCTGGACATTTCGGCGATTTCCGCCCCGCCCAGACTCTGTTTTCAACTGCTGAATCCCACCTATGTCTGGGAAATTCCAGATGTATGGCAACCTTAGGAGAGAAGAGAGGTGGGCAGGGAGAGCATGGAATAGAAAGAGAACCTACCCACGTGACGCTGACACAAAAACCTTGCACATACACTATGTAAGAAACTGAAAAAGATCTTTAATCTTTATTGAGACTCGGGTCCCGCCTTCCTCCGCTAAACTGCCCTTCCAGTAAATAGCTGTCCCTTCCAGGTGCTTTGGTCTCTATCGCTGCCATCTGCATAGTTTTAAGTCCTAGACTGGACCAACCACATTCCCCAGGACAGAAGGGGAGAGGCTCAGTCTCTGGCTGCATCAAGTGATAGAGTTCCCAAATGCCTGGAAAAGAAAATTCCAGCCTAGCCTGCTCCCGGTGTGGATCACCTGCTATTAAAGGTAAAGGGACCCCTGACCATTAGGTCCAGTCGTGGCCAACTCTGGGGTTGCGGCGCTCATCTCGTTTTATTGGCTGAGGGAGCCGGCGTACAGCTTCTGGGTCATGTGGCCAGCATGACTAAGCCGCTTCTGGTGAACCAGAGCAGCACACGGAAACGCCGTTTACCTTCCTGCCAGAGCAGTACCTATTTATCTACTTGCACTTTGACATGCTTTCGAACTGCTAGGTTGGCAGGAGCAGGGACCGAGCAACGGGAGCTCACCCCATCGCAGGGATTCGAATCGCCGACCTTCTGATCGGCAAGTCCTAGGCTCTGTGATTTAACCCACAGCGCCACCCGCGTCAAAATCCTGAAAGTTCAGGGAATGAGTCAAAGGTGGTCAGCCTAATTCCCAAGCAGATGACACTCTGTCATTGCCCCTTTCCTTGATGCCTGTCTCTTGGCCAGCCTGTTAGCTAAGCACCAGTATTGCAAATATTAGTGAATTAGGTAAACCTTTTGATATTTTGAGATATCTTGAGCATGGCTTGTTATGGAAAGGTGGCATGCAAATGATGGCGGTGGTGATGGTGAAACTAGTTCAAGAGTGGGGGAGCCTTTGGCCCCTCAAGATGCTGCTAAACTACAACTCCCATCAGTTGCAGAAAGCATGGCCAATGGCCAGGGAAGATGGGAGTTGTAGTTCAACAGCACCTGGAGGGCCAAAGGTTCCCCACCCCTGAAATAGATGAAGAAAGCAGTCATGGGAAAGCATATTGGATCAAAGACAGACATATTCATCTTACATTTAGATAAACTTCCAAACATTCCCATAGACCACCAAGAAAATGCACATCATCTTTAGACATCACAACTCTGTGTGCTTTCTAGTTCCCAAATAGCTTCGCTTTCGGAATTCCAAAACCCTTAGGGACATCATCGCCCGAAATGCCACCTAAAATTGGATAAGCCAATGTAACATAGCTAATGGAGTGCAGCAGATTGATTGCAGAGCCTTGGGTTCAAATCCCTATCCAGCCACGAAAGTCACCATCTCTCTCACGAGGGGTTGATATATTGGTGACACTGGCAAGTACTGTGCAAAACAACTCGAGGGCTGCTGATTTTTTCAGGTATCTTGGCTGTAAGTCCTGGAAGACCACCTGAAAGACCCCTGCCCTGAAATACTCCATGCCATTCCTTATGTTGCAGGAATTTATGTATAGGTTGGGGGGGTTGCCCCTCCAGCAGATATCATGCACATGCAACCCACTACCAAAATCAGCACAATTGCTTTTGTGACTTTTGTGATTTGCCCCCACAAAACACTTCATCACAGTTTCTTCCTATCTATCCAAAGGGCCTTTGCTGCACAATACCAAATGTAACAATTCACTGATAAATGTATCTATGTACCGGCTCACTGGGAAAACTTCAGAAATTCATATAGACATGTGAGCTCAGCTACTCAGCAGCCCCTCTGCCTGAGTGATAATCCCTGGCATCCTGATACCTGAGTGCCAGACAGGTAGCCATTCCAGAAATAACAAACCCAGATGAAGACAAAAGGGTGTGATTAACTTGGCTGGGACACAGGGAAATGTAAATATCTCTTTTGTTACACTTGATGGGTGTTTGGTGGAGGGCAAGGGGAACCATGGGGCAGGGTCCAGGATGCTCAGATTACTGCCACCAGACCTCCCCTTTCATGATGTAACCATGATGTATTAGTGATGTAGTTGGGGGGTGTAACATGGAGATTAGGTAAAGGTAAAGGTACCCCTGCCCGTACGGGCCAGTCTTACCAGACTCTAGGGTTGTGCGCTCATCTCTCTCTATAGGCCGGGAGCCAGCGCTGTCCGCAGACACTTCCGGGTCACGTGGCCAGCGTGACAAGCTGCATCTGGTGAGCACATGGAACGCCGTTTACCTTCCCGCTGGTAAGTGGTCCCTATTTATCTACTTGCACCCGGGGGTGCTTTCGAACTGCTAGGTTGGCAGGCGCTGGGACCGAACGACAGGAGCGCACCCCGCTGCGGGGATTTGAACCGCCGACCATGCGATCGGCAAGTCCTAGTTGCTGAGGTTTTACCCACAGCGCCACCCGCGTCCCCTAACATGGAGATTAGCAGCTAATAAAAGTTTGGGTGCTCTTTTGTTTGGGGCTTCCATCTTGTTCCACCTTGTGGCAGGTGGGAGTCCTGTCGCGACAGTCTTCAATAAAGACCAAGCTTACTGGCGGCTGTTTTGCTCTGGTATTCCTGACTGGTGTCCTTGTTTTTTGTCCAAGGGAGCCTTCAGATTTCTCCGTTAACAAAAGGAAAGCAGCATGCAGACAGTTTTCCATCCATTAAATAACCAGGTTCTCTCTCTCTCTCTCTCTCTCTCTCTGTGTGTGTGTGTGTGTGTGTGTGTGTGTGTATATACACATTTGGCTGTTCAGCAAAGATTCCCTGCCTGCTTAGGCCCCCTCAACGCAGCATTTCTGGCTAAGGGCCTGCTAGGTATCTATGCTCTGCTTATCCTGCAAAGTGAGAACTGGCCCTAAAGGCAGAATTAAAGGAGCCGGCTTCCAGTTGGTTAGAGAGAACGGCTCATATTTCTCACAGGAACTGCATCAAAGCGGAGTCCAGCCAGGGGAAAAAAAACATTGTTTTTCGGTGTCTGAACAGAGCACTACAGACACCCAGTGGCCAGCTCAGTTAATTGCATGGTGGTAGATCAGTGCTTGTAGAAGAGACATCACAAGTTTGCTAGACACCGAAGAACAGCAATAACCAGTGTGGTACCCACCAGCTTACTAGTGTTAGTAGTATCTTCCCATTTATATCTTCCCTTTAAAGAGCTCAAGGTGGCGCACAGTGTTTCTGCCCTCTCACTGCTATCCTCACAACCACCTTGTGAGGTTGTCTGGACTGAGACAGTGACTGGCCCAAGGTCACCTAAGGCAGCGTCACCCACATGCTAGTCCTACAATCAACAAGTGCATCACGCTGGCATCTCTAACTATTGACCATGCTGTCTGGGGCACTGGAGTCCAACAACCTATGAAGGGCACAGCACTAGCTATCCTGTTTAGAAGATGCTGGTAATGTTCTTTCCAGTGCAGTGCAATAGCTTCTTTGTCTTTTAGAAATGTGCTAGCAGTGATTTTTCAACATCAACTTTGTTGGACTGGTCATGTTGTGCAGATGCCTGATTATCGTCTTCCAAAGCAACTACTCTATTCCGAACTTAAAAATGGAAAGCTTAATCCTGGTGGTCAACAAAAGAGGTTAAAGACTCTCTCAAGGCAAATCTTTAAAAATGTAGTATAAACATTGACAACTGGGAAACACTGGCCTGCGAGCGCTCCAGTTGGAGAACAGCCTTTACCAAAGGTGTCATGGGCTTTGAAGACACTCGAACTCAGGACGCAAGAGAGAAACTTGCTAAGAGGAAGGCACGCTTGGCAAACCCTCGCTGTGATCAACTCCCACCTGGAAACCTATGTCCCCACTGTGGAAGGACGTGTGGGTCCAGAATTGGCCTCCACAGCCACTTACAGACTCACTGTTAAAACTGTGTTTATGGAAGACAATCTTACTCAGCTACGCAAAAGAAAGAAAGACTAGCTATCCTAGTAGAAGAAGAAATGAGTTAGGCAGGCCGGCAGGCAGGCTGCTAGCCAGAAAAAGGAAAAACTGCTTGCCTCTCAGGGTTCATCAACACTTCCGTTTGCCCTGCCACTTTCCCCCAGGGAAACCCATAGTTCAGCTCTGAATTGGAACAAACGGCAATTGGGATTTCCACAGACTGTTGTATATTCCAATTTACTACTAAGGCAGTGCCATAGCTGGGGGGGGGGGCACTAGTTGGTTTTTTTGCCCCAGGTGAAGCCTCCGGAGGGCACCCTTGAGCTCCCAGCCTGTGTGTGTGTGTGCAAATACGTGAGGGGGTGCCAAACTGGGTCTTTGACACGTGTGATACAGGGTGAGTCCTTTAAAAGAGGCCCCATGGAAACAAAGTTCCACAGGGCCTCTTTCAAAAGACTCACCCTGTATAAAGCCTAGCTTCACCACTGCATTCAAGGAGTAGGTTTTCCTGGGGGGATCAACAGGCAGCTATCTCCATTGGCATGCAGCTTCCTCATGGACTGTGGTGCAATTGGGCCCTGAAGGAAAGGGCAATAGAAGAGTCAGTGGTTCAGCTGCTAAGAGGCAGGGATTATTTTTGAGGGGAGAACTTATCTGAGTGTGGACCCCTTCCGCACTAAGGTCCAATGGCGTGTCTGAGATAATACCAGGCGAGGATAATCTGTTAGAACAAATGCAGGGGCACCGAATTTTGGCCTCACACAGCGTCCTGTATGAGGTCAAAATTCAGTGCCCCTCTACCTCTTGTCTTCTATTCTGCGCATGTACTACATCATAGTTGTGATACCCTGCAGCACCCCCCCCCCCCGCCCTCCAGCTTGTTGCCCTTTACAGGGGAACCAGTTGCACTGCTCTAAATCTCCCTCTGGCAAATGGGTCGGCCCTCAGCTTGCCCTTCCTCTGCCTGCCTTCTTAAATTCAGCCAGTCTAGTGGGTGGCTCTGCATCTCTGTAGCTCAGAGACTTCCTTTGTAGTCTCTGGGTTCATCCACACTTCTCTTTGGTCTAAGGTTTCCTCCATTTGTCCCATGACTACTGTGCATGGATCTGAGTGATGTGGGTTCTTTGTTTTTTGCCACGTTGCTTTCCTCAAGGAAACAGTGCTGTTTAGCGCTGAATCAGAAAAACTGTCAATCCACAGAAAACCTGATTGACGTTAATTCCGACTCAGCACTAAACCACGGTTTTTCCTGGGGGAAGCAGTGGGACAGAAAAACAACAGCACACCACTTAGACCCATGCCTAGACTTCATGGTAGAAATGGAGGAAATCTCAGCCCCAAAAGAGTCCTCAGTGTGGCCCTTGCAGAATGCAGCAGGGAGGTATATGGGGATAAAAGTAGTTGTTTTGTCTGTTATTTGAGTGGAGTTCTCTGAAATGGATATTGTTCTATTTTCTGATGCTCACAACAGTGGTTTGGATCTCCAGAGGTGGCCCCAGGCCCAAAAAAGCTTGAGCACCCCTGCATGGATTAGAAGCACAGCTTAACCTCAGAGTTGGGTTGCTACAAAAAAGTTCCTTTGGTTCAATTTGAAGCCCTCCTAGATCTCAGAGGCAGACATGTAGAAATAACTCCCAAACTTTGGTGTGTTTTCATTGTCCTCCTTTATCAAGAAGCATGCTGATGATACCAGCAGAGATGGGGAATGGACAAATATGTCGACCTAGGTTTCTGTCCGTTTTTCATTTTTCCAAATCTTGAATTCAGTTCTTCACATTTAAGCAGAAATTTCAAGTTGTTGTTTTAAAAAAAAACCTCATAAATTCACCAGCATTTTAGTGTGACTTTCTCCTTTTAAAAAAACTGTTTTTGTATGCAGTTTTGACTATATTAGTCAATTAGTATATTACACATTTTTGCAAGCAGGTTTCCCTAACATAATGTATTTGTGTGTGTTACTTTCACTAATATATGAAGTTTTATACACACTTTCCCCTAATACATGCATTTCTGTACACATCTTCTGGTTGTGCGGCTGTATCGCAAAATTCAGAGGTGCCAATTCGGATGAATAGCTATGTTTTGGTTCTTGTGTTTATCGAAGAGCTTGCAAATCAGGTAGTTTCTCATTAAAATGCAAACAAAACTGAATTTCTTCCCCTTTTCTGGCTTACAGTAGTTGTGTTTGGAAATATGTAATGGTCTAGATGGATCCTTAGAAAGCTCTGGCCCCTAATGGACCCCACAAGCCTACAACCCTCACAGTTCTTCTGTGGCAGTTTAAACTGGCAAAAACATGTCCTTAATTACATCTTCTGCATCTACATCTACATACACAGGAAAGCGGATATAGTGGGAGGCAGATCTCCAGTGAGATTTATTTTACAGCAACAGCAAAAGAGACACACGTGAGCCAATCAGAGAGAACAGTCAGCCATATTGTCCTAGCAAAAGATAGTTCACTAAAATAGCAATATAAAATGGAGAACGAAACTATTTTTTTAAAAAACCCACACAGATTTACCAATAAGTTACTTCATGTTTCCCCATAAAAACAAACATTCTCTGTAATAACAAAGGACAGAAAAACCTTTAGCATATATCAGCAGTACTGAAAGGGCAATTCACACGTTGCTCTTTGACCCAGTAATATCATCGTGACAGGATGACAAGCCAGAGTTTATATTTATTCATCCCCTGAAGTAAATACAATCTTTTGCCACTTGCAGGAACATTTTCAAAATATACGTCCCACACGCATTTGATGAGGTAAAAATACCACGTGAACAATACTACAGCATCAGAAAGTACAGTGGTGCCCCGCAAGACGAATGCCTCGCAAGACGAAAAACTCGCTAGACAAAAGGGTTTTCCGTTTTTTGAGTCGTTCCGCAAGACGAATTTCCCTATGGGCTTGCTTCGCAAGACGAAACGTCTTGCGAGTTCTTGCGAGTTTGTTTCCTTTTTCTTAAAGCCACTAAGCCGCTAATAGCCGCTAAGCTGTTAATAGCCGCTAAGCCGCTAATAGCCGCTAAGCCGCTAATAGCCGTGCTTCGCAAGACGAAAAAACCGCAAGACGAAGAGACTCGCGGAACGGATTAATTTCGTCTTGCGAGGCACCACTGTAACACATGAATCTTTCTTAATGGTCATCTGGACAACGGTATTCATTTGTTTGTGACGGTCATTGTCAGGCCAAACATGGTTTTATCCAAATGGCCTGAGGGAATAGTTTTCAAACGGTTCTTCGGGGAAGCTCTGGAATTGTCTGGAAGCTTCTCAAAGGAACCTAGTCAGAAGAATATAGTCACAGACAAGCCTCCCTGAAAGACAGTTTGCCCGCTGCCACCCATGTTTCCTGTGGCACGCAGAGGCGGGAGATTGTGAGACGCATTTGAGAGCACATTTCTGAGTTTAAGCTGGGCAATGGTGGGGCTCCACAGACTTGGCGGCCAGTGCCTCTTATCATCTGTGCTCACCTAGAAAATACCCCAGAATCCTCTGCAACGTGCTGGGGTTTCAGAGCAGATATACCCGGCTTCATCAGCAGAGGACTTGGTTTGGAAATGGTACAAGTACTTTGAAGATGAACCCCCCACAAACACACACTGATTTAGAAAAATGGGTGTATTATTTACACAGGTTTTCCAAGGCACAAACTCTGGGGAACAGACTATGACTGTGGATAACGGTGATTATCAAGGATTGGGTGGTAGTATTTCTACTGCAGTTTCTTACACAACACAGCTTGAGTGAAATGGCAGGTTGAAATAAAACCCAATATCTCTTTCACCTAAAATGAGAAGGTGCCGCTAGGTGATGAACAGCCACAATTTCAACTGGGCTCTGTCCTTACGCAAATGTGAATTTGTTTTGGGACACGGATTCCATGGAGGGAAAATTAGGCCTTATGTTATATACGTTCCTGGCAGTTTTCACTGGTAGTAGTTGCTGAAGGCATGAAGAATATACAGCAGCGTGGTGATGAATGCAAAGAACTGAAAAAGAGAAAAAGGGAGGGAGAAGAGAGATGATTAGAGTATAACGCACATGGTTTTGCTCTCCCAGCTTTGCTGGGTCATTTTCTTTTGAGGAGAGGATATTGGAAGCTTTTGTTGCTTTTCTAATAGTTTATCTCTCTTATATAAAGTAGATGGAAAGGGAGTAGTCAGACAGGCAGTGCTAATTCAAAAGCATCACCTTTGACTCCCTGCGCTGGGAGAGGCTGGTGCAGCCTGACATGTGGGCTAGATTCACCTTATCTATTTAATTAATGAAATTTGGAACACACCACTTGATTGTCAAAACCTCTAACCGGTTTACGTAAAGCATAAGATACACACTAAAATTATCTGTGAAAGACAGGAGCCAAGGGCAAGGTGACCTAAAAACGATTCAAAATATGAATAAAATCAGTAGTTTTAAAACGCACTTTATGAAAAAAGGAAGAAAATTACCTATTAAAAGGCACATCAGTTTTACGTATACGGGTCAGCTTACTTAAACAAAATGGATTTTAGCAAGTACCTGACCTGAAATAATACAGCACCTGACTCATATCAGTAAGCAAGGAGTCCTAGAGTATAGGTGAAACCACAATGAAAGATCAGTTCCTCACTGGGGACAAACAGACATTGTGTGGCACTTGTAAAAGTGCCACATCCGCAGATCGAAATGATTAAGGCCTCGAGTCAAGGACTGAAGAGTGCCCTGGGGTGGCATCATGGCTTCGCCATAATCAAACACACAAGTCCCCCAGCTCTAAAGAATGTCTGCTTTATATACATTATTTACACAATGGGCCCCACGTGATTGGCTAATTCCAGGATTCTCCTGTAGGCCAATCAGGTTGTGGATTCACTTCCATCTGGAGTTGTATTAGGTGGCTCCTGTGGACCAATGAGACTGCTGCATTCTGGAGCCTATTGTTCTAGGACCAATCAGACTGCTGCATTTTGGATCCTATTCAACTCAGTACATATCACCAGGAATCCCTTCCCTTCTTATTTACAAACTGCATGCTCCCCAGATTGCCTGCCCCCAGCCCTTGTCTCATCGGTAGCAAATCAGACTCTGCTGCCACATAGCTTGGGTAAGATTCCCACGTACACTTTGAAGGGCAAAGCAACTTGCAGCACTTCACCAAAACAAAACTTCAAGTTGTTTCTCTTTCTCTCACCACATTCAAATCTGCCTTCACCTCACCGCATAAGAACTTAGCTGCCTTATATTGAGTTAGATCATTGGTCCATTTAGGTTAGTATTACCTCCACTGACTGGCAGCAGCTCCCCAGGGTTTCAAAATATCTGGAGTCTTTCCCAACTCTCCCCGGAGATGCTGAGGAATGAGCCCAGGAGCTTTTGCATGCAAAACACACACTCATATCTTGGAGCTATGGCCCTTTCCTACCTCAAATCCAAATGGTTACGGATGTCACATGCCAGGAAAATGAAAGAGACACCGACAGTCAGCCCTGATTGCTCCAAGGCAAATGCTTAGATGCCAGTGGCAATGAAGGGCTGTGACTCTGGAGCCCCTTGTCATCATAATTTCATGGGAACAACTAATAGGTGCAGCTAACAAATGTTTACCCACCAAAGTGTGTCATGCACTACCTGATTAGAATTAGATTAGGAAATTATGACAATGAACAAAAACAACCTATCAGATGAACACTGCATATTTATTAATTGAGCTAATCAGTGGGAAATGGATGTAATCTATTCTAATGTGATGAGGCATAAACAGCAAGGCACCAACAATTTGCCCTTTAAATCTTGAGTGGTATAAACTTCCCCCTGAATTCCTGTGTGTATCATCAAGACTCACTGAAATTTATTGTACTAAAACAGCGAGCCCTTCATACGAAGAAAATCAAAGAGTCTTTGGAGTATACAAACAGGCTGCATTTCCTCAATTTGCTAAACCACTGTTTAACATTACAGATGAGCCTGTGAGAGGCTTGGGCTAGCACATTTCTCCCTTCCCTCTTCTAGTCCAGAAACTCCAGGAGCTCCCGCCTCCATTTGTGACTAACAACAGTATAAACTGCGTTTAATCACAACAATGGTTTAGTAAAACTACAGCTTCATAAACCGTGGTTTGAAGATGCCTTGCTTTAGCCAATCATAGTTAAGACTAACCATAGTTTCCCTGGCTTTGGATGTCATGATAACCTGGGGTTAGTCTACAATGGAAGCGGAAGCTTCTGAACCCTTCCTCATGGGTGTGCAAGAGGGAGGAGTGCACAAGTTCAAGACTTGCACGGGCTCATTCCCCTAGCACTAAACCATGGTTTAGCATTACATACGAATGTCATCACATTCTTCTGCCAAGTTTCAACTTAAAATTTACAGTTCTCCCCCACAAAAAGTGAATGAGGTCCTACCCTACCAAACTCAGTTCTGTTCCCAGCCAGCCCTGACCTTCTTACAGCCAGTCCAAGAGTGACAGTTTCTGTCAGCTTCCTGCTCCTTAGACTCAATGTTGCCCCTGGCAGAACTCAGCAGGGAGGAGGATGGAGACAAAACCAGAATTAGTTGGCTCTGCTTGTCTTTGACTGGTTCCATCTATTGTTTGGGCTCCCTACATTCTGCCCTACCAGCTCCAATGGACATCAGCCGCTGCTGGTTGGAAGAACTTGCAGGACAGGATGGGAGGGTGACCTGGGAGGTTGTAGAGGACATACAGCAAAAATTGCACACACCACTTCACTAAGTCAGAAGTCCTTACACACATGGAAACGACAATTAGGACACTTAGGTTCCAAGTTACTGCTAATAAAAGGCATAGATAAAGTCCACCTGCCACATGCCATATTCTTTATGTCATGGTTCAGGATTATCCTGGCAGATAAATTGACTTCGTTCAGTGCAAAAGATCACAGGTTGCACACCAAAGCATATTTGGACAAAGAAGCAACCGGTGACGTCTCTGCCTTTGAAAGTGCCGAAATAAGGTAAAATATGGTGGTCATTATATTAACAAAATAGGAGATTAAAATCAAATGATTGACTGGGTATATAATCAACAGAAGCCCAAATGGACAGTGTTTATTGCTGGTTGAAAGATACGCCCTTTCAGTTGGCAAAATATTTTTCAGCCTGTCAATAAGCGTCGTGATGATCCCATGAATTATTGCACCCATTTTACAGATGGGTTTCACCAAGGCTAAGACAGGTGTGGGGAACCTTTGGCCCTCTGGGTGTTACTGAGTTACAGGTTCCATCAGACCCAGCAATGCATGGCCACTGGACAGGGATGGTGGGAGTTGTCGTTCAGCAACATCTGAAGGTTCCCCACACCTGGGCTAAGAGATATTAACGCACAGCAAGAAGGCTGATCGCCGAAGAATTGATGCTTTTGAATTATGGTGCTGGAGGAGACTCTTGAGAGTCCCATGGACTGCAAGAAGATCCAACCTCTCCATTCTGAAGGAAATCAGCCCTGAGTGCTCACTGGAAGGACAGATCGTGAAGTTGAGACTCCAGTACTTTGGCCACCTCATGAGAAGAGAAGACTCCCTGGAAAAGACCCTGGTGCTGGGAAAGATGGAGGGCACAAGGAGAAGGGGACGACAGAGGACGAGATGGTGGGACAGTGTTCTCAAAGCTACCAGCATGAGTTTGACCAAACTGCGGGAGGCAGTGGAAGACAGGGGTGCCTGGCGTGCTCTGGTCCATGGGGTCACGAAGAGTTGGACACGACTAAACAACAACAACATGGTGAGTCCGTAGCAGAAGCAGGGTGACTTGAACTTGGCCTCCCCCTCGACCCCACATTCACAAACATACCAAACCAAATTCAGCTGGTGGAGCACATAAGAGTTATCTCACCGTAGCAGCAGCATTGAGCTGATAGTAGAGGGGCGAAGACTCTGGGGGCACTTCTGTCTCCGAGCGGATGGTTGCATTGGCCTGAAGGACTGCAGCACTCATGTAGAGGATGCCAGTAGCTCCATGGTAAAGGCTATCCTAAAAAACAGAAGAAGAGCAACAGGTTCGTGTCCAGATCAGGGCCTTTTAAAAAGTGAAAAGTTCAGTTCTGCAGTCTATGTTATGTACATTGTGCAGGTGTAGAAGATATATTTGTCATGAGGAGAGGGTGCAGGAACCATCAGGCCCAGGCAGGGCTTTTTTTTCCAGCCGGAACTCTCTGGAACTCAGTTCCGGCTCAGGTGGGTGCCATTGCCATTCTGAGAGAATGAGGGAGGTGTTCGTGGTGAGTTCCAGCACCTCTTTTTCTAGGAAAATAGCACTGGGGGCGGGCCCACCCAGGAGGCAAGGTGAGGTGACTGCTGCAGATCAAAGGATCCACAGGGGCAGCAGATCCCGGTGTAGATCTTTATTCTGGCCTTGTTTTTGCTGTAGATCTTCACCCACCCCCTTCTTCCCTGTGAAGGAGGGGGCGCCATTTTGTGGTTCGCCTCAGCTGCCAAATTGACTTGGGTCAGCCCTGAGAGCTATGCTGGATGCTGATGGTTTGCCAAGGTCAGGGGTTCCAAATTATGGTCACTGGATCACCAGTGGCCCATGAGTTTCCTTCTGGTGGATTAGGGCAGAGGTCGGCAACCTAAGAGCCATGGGCCGGAAGCGGCTCCAGAAATCACTTCTGCGCATGCCCAGACGCCAAAAATCACTTCTGCACAGGCGCGATTTCCGGCGTCTGGGCATGCACAGAAGCGATTTCTGAAGCTGCGGACATGCGAAGACGCGATTTCCGGCGTCGCGCTGCGCCGGTCTGACCCACAGAGGATCTTCGCAGGAGTGAACTGGCCCATGCCCAGTAAGCCTTGCCGACCCCTGGTTTAGGGCATGCCTGTGGCTTTGTGGTTGGAGATGGGAGACAGCACACCCTTCTCATTAAAACGTTCATATTGATTTCTAATTGTAGTTTTACTGTTGCTCTCATTTCTTTACATTGTATTTCACTGCATTACTTATTTGCTAAATTGCAATGCCGTGAAATACTATCTGTAAGAAATCAAATAATAAATTTTTAAAAATGCAATTAAAAATCACATAGTGCATTACAACAGCTAAAACAAGCTGCAAAATAATAACAGTGGCACCTTGGGTTAAGAACTTAATTTGTTCCAGAGGTCCATTCTTAACCTGAAACTGTTCTTAACCTGTGGTACCACTTTAGCTAATGGGGCCTTCCGCTGCCACCGGACCGCCATCGTGCGATTTCTGTTCTCATCATGAAGCGAAGTTCTTAACCTGAGGTACTATTTCTGGGTTAGTGAAGTCTGTAACCTGAAGCGTCTGTAACCTGAAGCATCTGTAACCCAAGGTACCACTGTAGCAAGTTCCAGAGGGTGGCAACACAAGAATAGCCTTCTCTGCAGTGGCTCCCCGTCTGTGGAATGCTCTCCCCAGGGAAGTTCGCCTTCATTATACACCTTTAGGCACCAGGCAAAAACATTCCTTTTTAACCAGGCCTTTGGTTGATCTGATTTACATCCTTTGCCCAAAATGTGGGGTTTGGGGGAGGGCTATTGGGTTGTTGTTTTTATTTGTATTATGTATTTTGTGGTATTTTATATCTTGATTTTATTCTGTGAACCGCCCTGAGACCCCCAGGTATAGGGCGGTGTATAAATTCAATTAATAAATAGCAATATGTTTTCTAAATTTGCATCCTGTACATGGCATAAACTCTGTGTGTGTCCCACCTCTTACCAGGATTCTCCAGGAGGCGAAGTTTTTGTGGAAGCCAAACAGGTAGGACATTAGAAGCATCAGCGAGATGAGAAAGGAAGTGAGGGAGACATACATGACCCACCCCTGCAGCAAAGGGAAGTACACATTGGTAGCCGCTACGAGGATCCAGACCCAGCAGCCAAAGATCTGCAAAGAAGGGGAAAGGAAGGCATGATTATAAGCCTTGCTGTACCCGTTTAATGCCCCATCAGTCTGCTTCGGTTCTGTCTGTGTAGATTTGTTGGACTCCAACCCCCATCAGCCCAAGTGAACACGGCCCATCACTGGGGATTATGGGAGTTGTAGTTTAAAACTACAGTAAGTAATAAAGGTAAAGGGACCCCTGACCGTTAGATCCAGTCGTGGCCAACTCTGGGGTTGCGGCGCTCATCTCGTTTTATTGGCCAAGGGAGCCAGTGTACAGCTTCCGGGTCATGTGGCCAGCATGACTGAGCCACTTCTGGTGAACCAGAGCAGCGCATGGAAACGCCGTTTACCTTCCCGCCAGAGCGGTACCTATTTATCTACTTGCAGTTTGACGTGCTTTCGAACTGCTAGGTTGGCAGGAGCAGGGACTGAGCAACGGGAGCTCACCCCGTCGTGGGGATTCGAACTGCCGACCTTCTGATCGGCAAGTCCTAGGCTCTGTAGTTTAACCCACAGCGCCACCCGCATCCCTTCACAGTAAGTAATACTGGTGCATAAAATTATGCATAGTGCAGGGAAAGTGGGCATAGAGACATTTTCCTCATTCTCTCATAGGATTAGGACCCAGAGCCGTCCAAGGAACTTGAATGTTGAAAGATTCAGGGCAGACAAAAGTCAGTGCTTCTTCATACACTTAGTTAAATGGTGGAATTGGTTCCTACAACATGAAGTGGTGGCCACCAACTTGGATGGCTTTGAAGGAGAATTAGACAAATCTGTGGTTGATGAAGCTATCAATGGCTTCTAGCCACAGTGAGTATTGTTACAAAAGTTGGGTTGCCTTCCCTCTCTCTCTGCCAAGCAATGGGTTTCCAGGCACTCACTCAGGGTCTGTGTTCCTTTGGAGAATTGAGACCTGGCAAAGACTGTTGTAGCTTTAAGAAATATGGCTTATTCACCTATGTACACCATCGGTCTGCATGAGGGGAGTCCAGATCTTACAGCATGGTCCTCTGTGGCTTGTCCCCCACAGCAGCGCAGCCCTGGAATCTAAGGCATTTCTCCCAGCCAGCCTTCAGCCAGCCTGTCCAAGATGGATCCCATTCTTTCTTCCTCCCCTCATTCTCCCCAGCAACCCTTGCTCAGGACTCTCTTTCTATCGCCTCACACCCAACTACCCAGGCAACCTTCCAACCCCCCAATCTTTGTTCACGCCTCAGGGCAAGGGGGAGAGCATTTCTCTCGCATTGCCAATAGCCCTCAATGGCCCTGTATTGCTTCTTAATGGCCCTGGCTTGGCCAGGTTGTTTTTGCATAGGCTAGCCCAGGAATTCCTCTGCAGCTTGTATTTCTCTTGTATGGTAATAACAGAGGTCCCCAAAAAACAAAAGTGTTTATTACTATACGCCATGGCCGCAGCTAGAACCCAATATTGGCACAAAGGTGGATAAGAAGTATGGTAAAATGTAAAATGTTCAAATATGCTGAACCGGCTGGTCTGACGAACAGGATAAGAGAAAACGAAGATAAGGAATTCAAGGAGGAATGGATAATGTTTATTGAATATTTTAGGAACCAGTATAAACAAATACGTAGCTTAGCAGGTCTCAAGTAAATCCAGCAGAGCTGAAATAGATAAGAGTTTTTAATAGATAACAAATTGGATGATTAAAAAGATGTGGATTACGCAGAGTAGTAGAAAAGCAGGAAAAGGGTAGAAGGGAAGTCATATGGTATATGTATACATGCTGTATTTGGTATGAAGTTTTAAGTGGGATGAGGGGGAGGGGAGAGGGATTAAGCAAGCTCTCTGTTCCTGTTTTTGAAAATGAAAATGAAAAAAATAAATGAAAAAAAGATACTAGGATACTGAACCAAGTAGACTTTTGCTCTGATCCAGCCAGGTTCTTCTAATGTCGTCCAGCAACATCTGTAGGACAGTGGGTTGGCCACCCATATTCTAAAGCATTTTGACATCCAAATATAGATTGAATAGAGTGCAGGAAGTGAGACTAGAGTGCACACCTAGCAGTTGCGCAACCCTCTCTCATTCTTCATAAGGTCAACGGCAGGTTAGTTTCTGCTTGATCACTTTATAAGCAACCTTGAAATATTAGATTTTACCCATCTGTCAAACAGTAGCAAACAGGGGGAATGATTAAAAAATGAAATAAAAAAGAGCTTTGTGAGAAAAATTCCTCAACATCACTGTATGCTTTGATTCAAAAGCTCATTACATGTGCTTTACACCAGGGATAGGCAACCTAAGGCCCCTGGGCCACAAGCAGCCCACGGGGGTCATTTAACCGGCCCACGAGAGGCTCCCAAACCGAGCCACCCGCTTGGCGCAGCGTGGTGCAGGGACTCGCTTCCACGGCGCCAGAAATCGCGTCTGCACAGACGCCGGAAATCGTGGGCACACACGCAATCCAGCCCACAGAAGGATCTCTGCTGGAGTGAACCAGCCCAGGCGAGGTAAACCTTGCCAACCCCTGCTTTACACATTACCTCTGCAGTTATAAAGTAAAAAATCCATTTCACAGTGTACAGGACAGAGCTGCCCACTCTGAATTAGCATTTTGAATTTAGCAGTGCAGCCCACCAGCCGAGTATTGTGTGCAAAAATGCATGTACTAGGGTCATGAAATGCACACATCCCCGAAAAGGCATTATATTAGGGGGAAATTGCTTTGCAAAAATGTGTTTTGGGCAAAACCGCATCCAAAAATGTGCAGATTGGGAGAATTTTTGCACCAAAATGCTGATGAATCTTCACAAGGACTTTTTAAAAAAATCGCAGGCTGATATGGAGAACTGAGGACGAAGATGACGAAGACGACGAAGACGAAGAAGAAGAAGAAGAAGAAGAAGAAGAAGAAGAAGAAGAAGAAGAAAGAAAGAAAGAAAGAAAGAAAGAAAGAAAGAAAGAGAGAGAGAGAGAAAGAAAGAAAGAAAGAAAGAAAGAAAGAAAGAAAGAAAGAAAGAAAGAAAGAAAGAAAGAAAGAAAGAAAGAAAGAAAGAAAGAAACTGAGAGGAAGCAAAATGGACTGATTTGCCCAGTTTCGGTTGGAATGGAAGAGAAAGATCTTCCAGTGGTTAAAAGTATTGTACAAACTCTCTGGGTTGCAACTGGGCTGAAGAGTCCTTCATATCTGAGACAAGGTGTGGTGCACCCACCCAAAGGTTCAGATCAGAGCTGCCTGGATATATCCTTAGCTATTGCTTTTCAGGCAATTTTGCCAAGAGCAGAGCCTTGCACGGTTAAGCACTGCCAGGAGCGAGCCAGCAGTAAATCACACTGTGCAAGTTGGAGTTAACTCTTGATTTGCAAAAATATGATCTGTACAGACCTAATGAGCACAGCAACTTATATCCGGCAAGTCTTGCCTCCATGAAGCAGTTGCTGAGACTGAATGTCCCCGCCTCCCCAGAGCTGCCTAAATCCCTTCCTCTCCAAGGTTTTCCCTCAAAGCAATTGGAGACTGCGCCTGCATGAATCTAACCTCTCCTCCATCCTTTTCATGCCTCCTCTGGTTCTGGGAGACCAAGGGGGACAGGAGCTTGGCACAGCAGGAGTGGGACACCCATACCATCCAGACTCATCTCCGCCTCTTGGCCTCCCTCCTCTCCTGCTTCAGTTTCTGCCTCTGATTCTGGACTGCTCTCTGCCACAGCCTCTTCCTGCTCACTCAACCCTGTTACCTCCTCAGCTTCTGACACCTCCTCCTTCCAGTTTTTCCCCTCTGCCCGCTCATCATTGTCCCACCACCACTCCCCGGATTTGAGCCTTCTTCCCTTGGGGGTTCCCAAGCTGGTTCCTCCCACCATTCCTCTGCATCCAGCCAGTCCATGAACATTTCTTAGCAGATATCGTTAATCTGAACCTACTGTCAACTCACAAAGGACAAGTGTGCCTTCCCCACAAAACTGCCTTGGACCGACCAGTCGTCCATCTCTGTGCTGTGTGACAACTACAAGCTCCCAGCAGTGGTGTTCTCTTCTCTCAGGCCTTGTTACTAAGGCAACACCTGCCCTCAAACTCTGTGAACCCGATTCTTTTCACCATGTCTTCACCCTGGGCTCCACACCCAGCCTCCCTTTCTGCCTCTCTCAGCTCTTTTCAAGGTCTCCACCCAGGAGTCAATGAACCTGATTCCTGGGAGTACATTGCAGCTATTTCTGCTGATGGACAAACAGAGGCTTGCAAACAAGTCATCGTCAAAACAACGCACACACACATCTTTATTCTAAAACAACATAGGGTCCTGCAGCACCTTAAAGACTAGCCAATGTGTTTGCTTGTAATTTGTTAAATGGGAACTGTAGCTCTGTGAAGGGTAAACTACAGTTCTCGAGATTCTTTGGGGGAGGGGTGTGTTTTAAATAACCCACTACAATAATGTACATAGGTAACATGGGTCTATTAATTTCTTAGCAAAAAAAAATTGACTACAACCCACGTTGTACATGTGACCTTGGTCGTTTTTGCCACACACAAAAAGAGCATGGCTTTCCCCCTGAAAACTTTCGTTCTTGGCTCTCTTAGCAACTTAATAAACACCCAGAAGTAGTCATTGAAAGAAGTATTAGTACATTAGGGCAGGCACAGGCAAAGTCGGCCCTCCAGATGTTTTCGGACTACAACTCCCATCATCCCTGACCACTGCTCCTGTTAGCTAGGGATGATGGCAATTGTAGTCCCAAAACATCTGGAGGGCCGAGTTTGGGGATGCCTGCATTAGGGGAATTCTCCGTGCAAATTGGCACAAATATGCCTTTGAGTTAAGACGTTTTATTTATTTTGCTTTGTGAATAAAGCTGCTGTTTACTTCTCTGTAGGTGAAGAAACATATAACATTTATAGAGCATTGGAGGTGCTCTGAAATGGGGCCTCCCTCTGGCCAGTTTAAAGCTGCAGTCCTAGGCACTTTTGCTTGGGCGTTAAGTCCCACTGAACACAACGCAACCAACTTCTGAGTGGACATGTATAGGATTGCACTGTTGTTGTACCTATTCCTCTCCAGAATTGACTTTGCAAGGGTGTTCTGTGTGATCTGTAGATCTGCAGCAAAAGACCTGTACGGCACTGATGAACTATGTCCCTATAATGTCACCAACAAGCCATTCCACTTTCCACTAAGGCTTTGCACTTCAAAAAGTTTCATTAGACAAATAAAGAAATAATGCAATGGACAGATGGATCAATTCTTTAACATTCAGCCTTCTTGTACAGTGGTACCTCGGGTTAAGAACTTAATTCGTTCCGGAGGTCCGTTCTTAACCTGAAACTGTTCTTAACCTGAGGTACCACTTTAGCTAATGGGGCCACTGCTGCCGCGCCACCGGAGCATGATTTCTGTTCTCATCCTGAAGCAAAGTTCTTAACCCGAGGTACTATTTCTGGGTTAGCGGAGTCTGTAACCTGAAGCGTCTGTAACCTGAAGTGTCTGTAACCCGAGGTACCACTGTATTAAAAATTCATTTTTTAAAAAATAATAATGGTGGGCAGCCTTCCTGAAGCATGTGGAAGGGGCAAGACTGACCACCAAGCCAGGACCAAGATCTGTCTCATATCTGTTTGAAAGCCAGGAGGAAGGTGGCTTTACCTCATGGCTCAAGGATGTGCTGTAAGCTCGCTCTCTCTCTCTCTCTCTCTCTCTCTCTCTCTCCCTCTCATGTCACATCTTTCTGCACCCATCCTAGATTCGCTTCAGAAGATTGATTGCTTTTCTCCTTTCCCACGTTCCTTACATTGGAACAAAGCTACCTGCAGCCAGCCAGCCGCTCTCGTATAAGATGAGAACTGCTGATAAAAGGAGCAGGATGCAAACCCGGTATTCTACTCATCTGTCCGAATGGCTTACCGGCATAGACCCTGACCATGTTGCGCCATAAAAGGTAAAGGTACCCCTGCCCGTACGGGCCAGTCTTGACAGACTCTAGGGTTGTGCGCCCATCTCACTTAAGAGGCCGGGGGCCAGCGCTGTCCGGAGACACTTCCGGGTCACGTGGCCAGCGTGACAAAGCTGCATCTGGCGAGCCAGCGCAGCACACGGAAACGCCGTTTACCTTCCTGCCAGTAAGCGGTCCCTATTTATCTACTTGCACCCGGGGGTGCTTTCGAACTGCTAGGTTGGCAGGCACTGGGACCGAGCAGCGGGAGTGCAGCCCGCCACGGGGATTCGAACCGCCGACCTGACGATCGGCAAGTCCTAGGCGCTGAGGTTTTACCCACAGCGCCACCTGCGCCATGCTTAATGCCAAATAGCAAAGATTCCATTCACTATTTGGGTTTGGACATCTTACACTGTAAACGAAGTGAGTGGGAACATCTGCAAGCATAGGAGCTAAGTGTGTACTTCACAACATGTACAGAAACTCCGGACTGGAATAGGGTGTTTATACACAGGATAGATCAGGCATTTTATACCCTCAGTTCCATAGGGAATGGGCTATGATTCTGTGAGTTCAATCTCTGACATTTCTAGAATGGGACGAAAAAGATCCCTGGCCAAAACTTTGGAGAGCTACTGTAAATCAACATAAACAGTATACTGAGCAAAATGGACCAACAACCTTAGTAGATTCCAGTGTTCTGACTGGGTTGGCAACAACCACCAAAATAGATCATGGTGCTGCAAATCCATAGATAGGATCCCCTGCAGTTTTAAAAAAACTAATAACAGCCATGTGGTGGTGTTGGGTTGTTGGATAGGGACCACGGCAGTGGAAGGGACAATTTAATCCCCCATAAAAAGGAAAGAAAAAGATGCTATTTACTGTGTGGGGCAAAATGTACAGGTAAAATATGTACACCTGTGAAGCCTAATTCAGGGGACAGATATTGGCACACACAGAGAGAGAAAAAACCCTGTGTTTATATATAGGACATACTTCATATGATTTGTGCAAACATTTCATTATGAACAGGCAATGAGTTTTCTGGATCATTAATTCTTCAAGAAGAACCTAGCCTCACAATTCTCCTAGGATGTCAGTTCCTGCATACCTACTTGAGCAGCCACTATAAATATGCACATATTTCACAAAGGTGTTCCCAGAGACCTACCCTGATCCAGAGCTACCATTTCAGTGACAACAAGGGGTGGGGTTGGGGGAATCTGGCACGGAGCTTTTCATATCCACTAACAAGCATCTCTTAGCTTCTGCGTACTCAGACCTACACTCCCCATTGAGGGCTGATGAGGAAGGATCACTTTCAAGAGAGGCACAGACCCACCCTTGTTGAGAAGCAGCCAGGCAGGTTCTCAAGGGTGGGTCGCGCAGAGGTGAAACCAGGCCTTCCGTTTCAAAATACAGTGGTACCTCAGGTTACATACACTTCAGGTTACATACGCTTCAGGTTACAGACTTTGCTAACCCAGAAATATTACCTCAGGTTAATAACTTTGCTTCAGGATAAGAACAGAAATTGGGCGGCGGCAACGCAGCGGCAGCAGGAGGCCCCATTAGCTAAAGTGGTGCTTCAGGTTAAGAACAGTTTCAGGTTAAGAACAGACCTCCGGAACGAATTAAGTACTTAACCCTTTGTGGCTTGGGGCCCTCGTATTTACGGGACTGCCTCTCCTGGTATGCACCGCAGGGGACCTTAAGGTGCATGAATAATCATAGTTTAGAGGTCCCAGGCCCTAAGGAAGTCAGATTATCCTCCACCAGGGCCAGGGCCTTCTCAGTGATGGCTCCAACCTGGTGGAATGTTCTGTCCCGTGAGACCAGGGCCCTGCAGGATTTAACTTCCTTCCTCAGGGCCTGTAAGACAGAGCTATTCCGCCTGGCTTTCAATTTGAACTTAGCCTGATCTTTTATTCCCCTTCCTTCCTTCCCTTCCCCTCCCCTTTTTATGAAGATTACCCACTCTGGGATCCCACAGCTAACTCTTCCCCGATCTCCTCGCTGTCCCAAATAGGACTAATTTAGCCAGCTAGCCCTGGTTATCATCTAATGGATTTCCCCCCAAATTGATTTTTGAATGCTGAATTTATTGTTATTCACATTTTATACTGTATTTTATGCTGTTTTTTGTTTCATCAATGAAGTGTTTTAAATTTGTTGTTAGCCGCTCTGAGCCCGGTTTTCTGAACCGGGAAGGGTGGGGTATAAATAAAAAAATATGTATATATTTATTATATCAATAGCATGTTGCAGTAGGTAAAGTAGACACCTGCAACAAAACCGCTGTCTGAAGGGCCCCACAGCAGGTCAGCTTTCTGTGTTCCTCATCTGATAGACCTTTGCCATTTGGATCCATTAATCTGCACAATCTTCCAAACAAAGAAGCCAAACCTTTTTGTGGTGCGCAGAATTTTCCTGACAGTTCTGATATGAACACTGCCCATTTCACAGAGTATAAAAAGGTTTGTGGAGGAAAACAAAGCTCCAAGGCTTTGCCACTTTCCCCCATGCCTGTTAGCATATGGTTACCAGATTTTTTTCAATGAATCTGGGGACCCTTTTTTCTTTTTTTGAAGCTGAGTAGCAACAGGGAGTCAGTAGTGGGGATGGTGAGGCAAAAGACCCTGGGCCCAAGCACACATGCATATTGTATAAAGGTGAAAAGCCCTTCTTTTGCACCCTGTGAAACATAAATACGCAGAGTTTTTAAAAAACTGGGCAACGGCAGCCCGCCTGCGACTCCCAAGCCTCCCCGATCAGTCAAAACAAAGAGGGAAGGGAGCAGGAGATTGCACAAGACACATCTTATGCGCACAAGACACATCATATGGGGACTTCCGGCGAGGAAAAATGGCAGGTGCCACGGCAGCGAGCAGCTCCTGAAGCCAGCCAGAGGCAACTGCACTACCAGGCTGGCTCCGGGCTGCTGAGGCTGCCGCTGCCACGTTTCCCAGGGACAGATTTGCAAATTTGGGGACATTCCGGGGATGGAATTTGTCCAGGGACAGATTTGCAAATCCAGGGATGTCTGGTAACCCTATGTTAGCAGCCGCTGTTCCTCTGATCTGCCCCCACCTCAATGTCATCCTTTTAATTGAAAATGCATTGCCTGCCACACTCGTTAATGGGCATTCCAAAACCATTAGGTAAGTAAGGTGTGTCAGTCATATCACAGGAGCGCTGGCTTTCCATTTCACAGCACAGAGATTTCTTCTTGCGAAGTCTTTGTCATCAGTACCATTGGGGCATTTATTGTAATTTGCTGGATTTGTGACGAAGGCAACCTTCGCTCAAGAGGTCCTTCACTTATCAGAGGCAAAGTCCGACAGCATTAAAGTCCACACGTCATAAAGCTCACGGGGAACGCAAATGGGCTGCAGCTCTTGAGCTGCTCTGCCGCGTTTTCCGTATCATGGGCTAATACTCAAAGTATGCAGACTTGAAAGGAAACTCTTGGAATCAATAGATTAACCTCCAGATAAATGTGCATAAGAATATGTTCAGGATGGTTAGTGCAGCTGATTTTTGTATGTCAGCTAGCAGAACTCTGCCCCCAAAGTTCCAGTCACTTAAATCTGCCTGCTCCTCTCACCTGTATAAATCAACAGCTTCATTACCATGTGACCCCAAAATTCTGGATCCCCCCGCAACCTGATGCCAAAGTTTAGCACTAGTTTTTTGTGCCCGACTTCAAACCGAGTAATTGACACAGGGTCACAATTTTAATGCCAAAAAACCCAACCTTTTCCAATGGATTCCAGACAGGTGACAATGTTTTGTGCTAGTTTTGTGCCGTTTGGTCTGCAAACCCCATGTTTTCTGCCACCCCCTCCCAAACTGAGTAATTGACACTCAAACCAAGGTCCCAGGTAAATGGCCAAAACCCCAACCTTGTCCAATTAACTGCAAACCACATTAGTTAAGCTTAAATAAACGCTGGTGTCTAACTTGTGAACACTCCTGGTTCAGTCCCTTGGTACCATATGCAGCTCAGCCAAGCCTAAAATGTATCTAATCGTTAGGTCAGAGAGAACCTTTCATGAGCAGAACATGTCCTCACAGCAATCAGCCTCAAGGAGATGACTAGGGACTAGAGCAGATTGGTTCGCTCCTGAGTCCCTGAGAGTCAAACTGAGCATCAAACAGCATTGTGGATGGCTGCTCAGTTAGCTTTGCTTTCTGAGGTTGATTGCTTCTTTTAAGAGTCTAGCATGGTCAGTTGATGTTTCATCAACATGGTCAATCAACTGGGAATCTCTTTGCATTTTTTGAACTATGGAGAGTCGAAAGTGATGCCCTCCAACCCCTGGCTTTGCCACTTAAAGGGGCCATGTTGTAGGGGATAACAAATACCTCCTCCCAGGGCCCACAAGAGCTGCTTCCAGGCAGAGAATGCAGTACTGAGCTCAAAGGACTGATGGTCTAAGTTAAAGCTGTCTCACACTTTCAAAACACCTTGTTCTCTTCTCCTGCTCAAAATGACCCAGTCCTGTTGCTCTCTGCCTCACACAAGCAAGTGAGCAATACTACCAAACTAATCCTGGTTCCATTTTCTGTACTGATGTACCTCTTGAGCTTAAGGTGCTATGTTCGCAGTTGGTGGGAGATCACTGATCTAAACTGACTCTCACCAGCCTCACTTCTTCCACTGCACCTGACCTGCATACTTTCCAGGGAGTTGTGAGTTTCCTGCATCCTCCCTTAGGGGTCCCCTCTTTTGAGTCCCCATCCTTTTCAAAAGCCCCAATTCTTGGGATCTTTGCCATCCAGGTTTTATCCCAACAGATTGCAACATCAATATCCTTGGAATAATCGGAATAGGTGCTCCAAAAATATTTTTAAGGCTTAAAATAATTTCAGGGCCCACTGAAAGCAACAGTGATACAGATGGATAGCAATCAGAATGGCACACTGGTGCAAATTCAGATGCACAACAGCTTTAAGCTTGCATTCCCTGATCCAGTAAGTGAGATGTGTGTGGAGACCTTTTGATGTGCAATGGATTTCCTTTTGTTTATTATCTATGTGCACGTGTGTGTGTGTGTGTGTGTGTGTGTGTGTGTGTGTGTCTCAACCTGCATATTTCATGCCCATGCCAGAAGCCAAGACTCCCGGCCATGCATAAATGCTACCAGGAGCATACATGAACTGTATTATACTATATGGAATCAAATAACTATAATTAAAGGAAGTCGTTTGACTTACCAGCTCTGGCAGAATCAAGGCATACGGTATGGTTCTGAAAACATCCACTCCAGAAGGAATATTTTCAGGCGCTGTGCCGACGGGAGCTGGTCCTGAAGTTTTGGTATCCATTTCTGTACAGGCTGAATAGCTGTAGTTAGTACAGCTCCGCTACTCTCAGTTATCTCTGAGACGCTGTTTGCAAGCAAAGCTTAAAATAGTATCCACAGACACACCCAACTGGACGTCAAAGGTGAAGCCTGTTCCAGCTTGGCAGGTAGCTCCACTCATCACTGCAGAAGAATCATCAACTATTCTAAAGTTAATAAAGCCGATCAGGAAGGGCTTGGCAATCATATGCCCTGCTGGAAAAGAGAGAGAGGAAGCGGCAACACACAGACGCACCTGTTTCTGTTGCAAGGCTCAATGGCTTTTGTATTCCAGGACTTCCCAATAAGGCCATCATACCTGGCTAGGGCTCCCTTGCAAGCTCACTCAGCTTCTAGGCATTGAGAGAAATCTTTACAAGCTGTTTGCTGTTTATTCCGAAAGACTGCAAACTTTAGAAAACTCTTTTTAAAACAAAAAAAGTTAAACAATAAAACAAACTCACTAACAGTATTTTAAAGTTAGGAATAGGGATGCGGGTGGCGCTGTGGGTTAAACCACAGAGCCTAAGACTTGCTGATCAGAAGGTCGGCGGTTCGAATCCCCACGACGGGGTGAGCTCCCATTGCTCAGTCCCTGCTCCTGCCAACCTAGCAGTTCGAAAGCACGTCAAAGTGCAAGTAGATAAATAGGTACTGCTCCAGTGGGAAGGTAAACGGCATTTCCGTGCACTGCTCTGGTTCGCCAGAAGCGGCTTAGTCATGCTGGCCACATGACCCGGAAGCTGTAGGCCGGATCCCTCGGCCAGTAAAGCAAGATGAGCGCCGCAACCCCAGAGTCGGCCACGACTGGACCTAATGGTCAGGGGTCCCTTTACCTTTACCTAAAGTTAAGAATGCTGGAATCTGAATATTGCACCGTTGCGAGGCCGGTTAAAAAAAAGAAAAAAAGGCTACTTGTCCAACAGAAAGGATCAGCTGGCATGTTCCTTTGGCCTGCAAAGGTGCTAAACAAGAACTTATCTGCAGATCAGCACTCATGTAGCAGCCCCTCAAAGGCATAAGCGTCTAAGTCAATGCCCCCTAGAGGGTGTGGGAGGGAAGAAGACAAGCAGAGGTGAGCAGAAGAAGAAGACAGAAGAGCTGATTCCACATCAAGTTCAGTGTTGCTGTTCTGAGATTCGTTCAAGGGCATTTGGGCTGATATGACGGCTACGGAAACTGGCTGTGGACTGCCTCTGGATCCGTTCATCCACTGCGTAAGGAAAGCACTCAGCCTGCCTACATAGCCCTTCCCAACACTTTGGAGCAAAAGTTAACAGGGGAAGTGATTTGTACTGAATTTGAGCACAGCATTTCCGACTGTTGCCAGAAAGAATGGGAATGGGAGGGGGACTGCATCAGTTATAGATGGGGAAGCGTTCTGTCCAATAAGCATGGCACACACAAGTGTGCTTCTTCCATCCTTCCTGGAGGGTGGGGCACACCAGCCCAACGGAGGGTTTCCTGAAGAATGGAATAACTGATCTGGCCCTGTCTCCTTGCATATGCTCCTAGAGCAAACCAACACCAGCAAATGAACAAACGAACACCAGCAAAACGTCCAACTACTGTAGAAGGCATCAGAATACGAGGAGCCCTGCTGGAGTAACCCCTGAATCTATCCAGCTGGGTATTCTGCCCCCCCAATGCTAGCCACCCAAATGCCACAAATCAGACAGAAAGGTACCAGTCACCCTCCCAGCTAGACTGATGACTGGGAGCGGCCACCAAGACCACATAACACCAGTCTTGAAAGACCTACATTGGCTCCCAGTACGTTTCCGAGCACAATTCAAAGTGTTGGTGCTGACCTTTAAAGCCCTAAAGCCTCAGTCCTGTATACCTGAAGGAGCGTCTCCACCCTAATCGTTCAGCCCAGACACTGAGGTCCAGCGCTGAGGGCCTTCTGGCGGTTCCCTCGCTGCGAGAAGCCAAGTTACAGAAAACCAGGCAATGGGCCTTCTTGGTGGTGGCACCTTCCCTGTGGAACGCCCTCCCATCAGATGTCAAAGAAATAAACAACCATCTGCTGTTTAGAAGACATGTGAAGGCAGCCCTGTTTAGGGAGGTTTTAATGACTGATGTTTTAATGTATTTTTAATCTTTTGTTGGAGGCCGCCCAGAGTGACTGAGGAAACCCAGCCAGATGGGTGGGGTATAAATAATAAATTACTACTACTACTACTACTACTACTACCACCACCCATGGCAATTACCACTCAGCCAGCATTATTCCAAGCAGTGACAAAAACAGCAAAGACTACAGCGAAGGGGTTTATAGTCCTTGAGAGTTGTATCCAACTATGCTATATTCAGAGGAGACCCACTGAAATTAATGAACCTAAGTTACTTGTGTGCAGTAGGTCTACTCTGAGTAGGACTGACCTTGGCTACAGTCCTTAATAACAATAAAAATCAAATGTGTGGTTTATTTATTTCCTGGTCACTGCCTCCACTGTTTTAACGGAAGCGAAGTCTAGGCCAAAAAGTCAAAGCATGCAGGTTTATACAACCTGTGGTATATGAGGAGGCAGTTAGCAAGGCATCTCTCCACAGTGGTTAATTGAATTGTTTTTAACTTTTTTGTATGGTCATAGAATCATAGAATTGTGAAGCTGCCCTGCAATGCAGGAATCTTTTGCCCAAGGTAGTTTTACATGGGGACAGGTAGGGTGGGGAGTGGGGTTGGCTGCAAAACACACACACACACACACACAGGGTATATATATGGTATATAAAGGTAAAGGGTAAAGGGACCCCTAACAGTCAGTTCCAGCTACGGACAACTCTGGGGTTGTGGCGCTCATCTCGCTTTACTGGCCGAGGGAGCCGGCGTACAGCTTCCGGGTCATGTGGCCAGCATGACTAAGCCGCTTCTGGCGAACCAGAGCAGCGCACAGAAACGCCGTTTACCTTCCCACCAGAGCGGTACCTATTTATCTACTTGCACTTTGATGTGCTTTCGAACTGCTAGGTTGGCAGGAGCAGGGACCGAACAACAGGAGCTCACCCCGTCGCGGGGATTCGAACTGCTGACCTTCTGATCGGCAAGCCCTAGGCTCTGTGGTTTAGACCACAGCACCACCCACGTCCCTTAGGATATATGGTATATATTTTTTATTTTAAAAAATAAGGAGAATGGAGTGTCAGCACCTCCTTTGATTGTCTCCTTTCCAGGCCAACAGGTCCAGCTCCTTATTTACTACTGCAATGAGTGGTGACACCCCATGGCCAGACAGCAATAACAACACAGGTATTTAAAATTTCTCTGCACCTGTCCTTTAAACAATTATATTTTTCTCATGAAGTTTTGCTGTTTTAAACATGCTGTGGCCCATCACTTTGGGTATCCTTTTTCTAAGGCAGAGAACGCATGGTTTTCTTTTATTACACCCATCAGGCATGAGCACTGAACGAGTATCCATTTTGCTTTGTGTACCAGAGACTAAAAGCTCTTGTTGGAGATCAGGCATAGGCAAACTCCGGCCTTCCAGGTGTTTGGGACTACAATTCCCATCATCCCTAGCTAACAGGACCAGTGGTCAGGGGTGATGGGAATTGTAGTCCCAAACATTTGGAGGGCCGGAGTTTGCCTATGCCTGTTGTAGATCCAAATGCACACCCGGAATATTCAGTGAGCGCATGTGTTCTCCCCACTCTCCACCCCCCACAGCACCCTGTGGGGAAAATATGTGTGAAGCACCCCCAAACTAATAGGGAAATTTATAGCCTTGAGGACTGTAATCCTATCCGCGCAAGCTCTACACACCCTGGTGTGGAAAGAGGAAGACATATATTTAACGTTTGGGGTTGAGTCAAGCCTTTCATTAACATAACAGCAGCGCATTTTCTAAACAATTTAAGGGCGACACTGACGTGCCTTTCTGAAGAACTCCATTGTCTTGTTGTTAATTGACTGGGAACACATCCAAGAAAAAGACTTATTGCTGGTTGGCCTTGCTGAACTAGTTTCGTCTCCGCTTAGGTGCCATGGTCAGATTCCTGTCTTGGGCTCATTAAGGAAGCATCTAAAAATAATTGCATTGTGAATTATCAGCCCAATCTCCATGCCCCTTGGAAGGTTCAAGCCTCACTCATTTCAGTGAGGTCAGTGCCAAGACAATATCCGGGGAGCTCTTTCTAAGGCAGCTCACATTGTAAGGTACAGGCACACACACCCCACTTTTGTGGGGGTTACCTTCTGGACCCGTGTGCGCATAAATCTTGTAAAGTGGGGAGCACTCTCGAAGCACCCTTTAAACACCTTCTCTGCCACACTCTCTTCAACCCACACCAAAAATTGTTGTCGTTTAGTCGTGTCTGACTCTTCGTTACCCCATGGACCAGAGCACACCAGGCACTCCTGTCTTCCACTCCCTCCCGCAGTTTGGTCAAACTCATGCTGGTAGCTTCGAGAACACTGTCCAACCATCTCGTCCTCTATCGTCCCCTTCTCCTTGTGCCCTTAATCTTTCCCAACATCAGGGTCTTTTCCAGGGAGTCTTCTCTTCTCATGAGGTGGCCAAAGTATTGGAGCCTCAGCTTCAGGATTTGTCCTTCCAGTGAGCACTCAGGGCTGATCCAAAAATATCCACAACTAGAACTGAAGCTCTGTGGTTGGCAGGAGGCTGGAGGACGCAGGCGAAAGCAGCTGCTGAATTTTCCCCGCACATCAGTTGTTGGGGAGAGGCTGAGCAGTGTAAACCAGGGGTCGGCAACCTAAGGCCCATGGGCCACAAGCGGCCCATAGGAGTCGTTTAACCGGCCCATGGACCCCCACAGCCCACTCAGGGACCCCTGCCGCCCGATCAGTCAGCTCCCATGCGCTGCGCTAAACCGGCGTGGAGCAGACAGGGGACCGCCTTCCGCTATGCTTGCCGGCTTCCCATTGGCTGCACGAAGGTCCTGCAGCCAACGGGAAGCTATGCATGCCTCCGTGACGGAAATAGCGTTTGCACATGCGTGCGTACACAATCCAGCCCACTGTGGCGTCTGCAGGACCATGAACCGGCCCAAGTCACAATTATTATTATTATTATTATTATTATTATTAATTATTAAATTATATATAAATATTATTTATACCCCGCCCATCTGGCTGAGTTTCCCCAGCCACTCTGGGCGGCTCCCAATCGAGAGTTAAAAACAATACAGCATTAAATATTAAAAACTTCCCTAAACAGGGCTGCCTTCAGATGTCTTTTAAAGATAAGATAGCTGCTTATTTCCTTCACATCTGAAGGGAGGGCGTTCCACAGGGCGGGTGCCACTACCAAGAAGGCCCTCTGTCTGGTTCCCTGTAACCTCACTTCTCACAGTGAGGGAACCGCCAGAAGGCCCTCAGAGCTGGATCTCAGTGTCCGAGCAGAATGATGGGGGTGGAGACACTCCTTCAGGTATAAAGGACCGAGGCCGTTTAGGGCTTTAAAGGTCTGCACCAACACTTTGAATTGTGCTCAGAAACTTTGCCAACCCCTGGTGTAAACAAAGCCCTGCTGCGCCTCCTCTTTCGGGGCTCCCTCCGCCCTGACATCCTCTTCAGGCTCTGAGGAGATAGAGTTTCCTCACGAGCCACAAGGACTCTCCAGCTCTCTCTCCCACCATTGCTGGGTTTGAAATGATTTCCTGGTACCACGCGTAAACACAAGTCAATCGCACATAAATTTGGGGGTGGGGGAGTCACACGCCTGTATAAATCTCTCTCTCCAGTCTGAAAAGCTGCCCCAGCATTTCTATTCACATTGGTGAAGCTGTATGTTTGATGACACCAAAAAGTTAGTACACCCCAGATAAAGAACTCATGTGCAGCAACAGTATTTCTTAGCCATGTTTGTTTTTTTTTAATATAAATTTTTATTGAGTTTTCAAATTTTTAAAAGACAGACAAACATATAAAGACAAAACAAAACATGCATGATTACATAGCCTTACTTTCATTACCTTCTTTCATTGACTTCCCCGCACCCCCCTTCCCACATTCCAGTTTCATTAATTATCTCAGCAAGTAATTTACTCTCCTCCCTTAAATATTTCTTATCTTTTCTTAAAGTTTGTCACTTATGTTTGACCCAATTTAACTTATCCAATTTTACACAATAATTCTTTTCTCTAAGGACGGCCTAAATTCTCTCCCATGAATTCCTCCCTTCCCATATTGCATCAAAAAATCATATTGTAACTGTTCTAGATCTCAAATTTTAACTATTCTAACCTCCCCTCCTCCCCTGCCCCGGTTTCTGTCCCTTCCCAAACCAATGTCCCAATAGATTGGCTGCTTTAGCCCGGGTTTCTCACATCGGAGGCTCTTGAGCCCCAGTTAGTCTCTCTCCACCAATTTTGTTGATAGTCCATTTTGTTGGCCCTCTCTTCTTGAGGAGGTTCTGTCACCAGCCCCTTCTTTTTTTTTCCTTCCAAGTCAGTGAATATCAGTTTCTGCTCAGGACCACTCAGTCTCTCATACTCCAACCTAATGAAAAAGTCCCAATCATACTTGTTTACTCTTATATAGTCCAATATTCCAGTTATTCCGGGGACTTCTTCCTTTATCTTTCTCTCCTTTTGCAGATTTATGGTCCACTTGTCATTTTCTTTATTTCCTTTGTTCCCAGAGGTTACAGGCTTTTGGTTGGTTTTTTCCACCTGAAATTCTTCTCCTTCTTCCTCTTCTTTTTCCCCCAGTTCCACAGTTATCTCCTCCTCTGCAGCTGCAGAGTTTCTTTCCATCAACTTTGTATCATTAGCAGAGTTGCTCAGTTCCAAACCGAAAGTCTCCAGTTGTTTACTTATTGTGGTACTTTGCTCTTGTAAAGTTCCCACGAGAAAGAACATCCTTTCAATCTCTGCCCATAGCTTCCCTTCTGCAGCCATTGCAATGTCTTTAGTTCCCTCCAGGGGGATTTCCATCATGATCCTATTCCAACAATCCGTTACTTGTTGTTCCCAGCCACTTTGTTATTCCCAGTCACTTTGTTTCAAAAAGTTCAATTTTAATGTAGCTCTTTTAGTCCGAAAAGATACTAATAACGCAGTTCCAATTCTTTACCGCTCGTTTGACAGCTCTTTTGACAGCTGTCAAACTCTTTATTCTTTTTCCTCGGGCTCCCACGCAGGGCGCTCCCGGGTCCAGGGGGGGGGGATTGCCAAGAGAAGAAATAAAGAAAAAACTTCTGAAATCCTGCTCTTTTCCACTCCAGCACAATAACTTTGTAATCCAATTCGTGAGAGTTATCTATTTAAGCGCCAAAGTCTTTCCGCCTTAGTGCTCCTCTCCTTGCTTTGGATCTTTCTGTGGGGGGGGGGGTGCGGACTTCCTTTTAACACACCCCCGATCGTACTCAATTTTAGGTATAAAATTTTTAGTGCCAAAATTCCCTTCTACTCACGGGTTATTTGTTTCAGTCCAAATTTCAGGAAGAAAGATAGCGCTCTCCGGTCATGGCTCGCGGCTTCGCTCCGCCAAGGCAGCGATCGACTCTCAGCGCCACGCCACTCTCCGGTCCACTCCGTAGCCTTTAAAAAGGCTCTTCGCGGGTCAGGGAGGGCGTTTAAGGTGCCCACCGAGTCACCATGTCCGCAGGCTTCAGCGCCTGCGGTTTCTAAGGGTCCCCGTGTCGCCGGCACGGCAAGACCCGTCCTTAGCGGAGCCGATTCCCTCCGGAGCTCGGAGGGAATCCGCCATTACCCCGTTCGCGCTATCCCGGAAGTCCTTTCTTAGCCATGTTTGTTCCTAGCAGGATAAACCAACAGCAGCAGGAATATCGGTTGTAGGATACTGGAGCAGGGCAGGATTCCACACTGTGCTTCCATTCACATACATTCCCTGGTAGCATCACAGTGTTAGAAATCAACTGGTCCATTATCTTCTGTCCGATACTCAGCTCAGAGCCACAGTAAAGATTCCATAAGGTGACTGCATATTGAAAACTTGGTAAATGCTGACATTTGCCAGTAACTCTTACACAATTTTGAAGGGCAGTGGGAAATTTCAGTACATTTCAAGAATAACCATGAGGCCTTGGCAGGTGGCCAAATATCATATTCAGTTCCACCAGTTACTAGTAAATGCTGGCATGACGTTCACCCAGCTGTGTTGGTATATGTTCAAAGCAAAACTCATGATAGAATCGATGCTTACATTTACATCAAGATGAAATGGGACCGGGTTTTTTAGATTTACAAGTTAGAATTTTATGACATTTTCTGCTTTTCTTGTAAAATATCAAAGATTAGTGGTAACATTCCGCAAGCAAGTACAATACAGCAACATTTGCTGCTACACAAGCTCCAGAATGAACAATAAGTTTCATTGTCCTGAGGAAACCCAGTAAAAAACGATACAGAAAAGTTTTATCAAACTTAAAAAATATATGTTTACATACTTTATTTTTTCTTTAAAAAAAACACAAAAGTAGCCAAAGCCAACATATCTGAATACAAAAAGATAGAATACTAATACAATGTACTTATAAAAATGACATACAAATATAAAAATATGACTTTTTTGGCCAGAACATCAATTATGCTTAATTGATTTGTGTTGGCATGGTGATTAGAAGAGGTCCATTCATACTAAAGTCCATTCATACTAAAGGATTATTCTTCCTAGCCTCTCCAAGGAAATCATATGCTATTTCTGCGACATCAAAGGCTTTGTGAAGGCCTTCTGACGACAGCAGAGAGGACAGAGCGCCATCCCTTTCTCGGTTTTTCTTCAAGAAGTCAGCAATCATCCGCCAGCGAGTGCCTTCAGATTCTTCTTCTGCCCACTTGTACTCTGGGAGGAACACAGACTGAAGAAGGGGGAAGACAGAATCGTGGTACACCAGGACGAATACAGACTTCAAAAATTCCCGATCTCTCTAAAGAGGGGGAGGAAATAAATGAAACGTGTTACTATTTGACGGCTTCCTTAAATTAGATTCATTTTCTTGCGCTGGAATTGCCACGAGTCACCTCATGTTGAAGCAGCCTTGTCTGTCCCCCTCCCCCTCCAATCACGTTATAACTGCTGCAAGTAAGACAGATAGATTTATAAAAGCCATCAATAAAATGAAAAACCAATTCTTTAAAGCACCAGCAAAGCCAACTAAAAACCGCTAAACAGAGCAGAACGATAAATGAGTGCTCCTTCAATCCAGCCTTCAGATAAGCTGTTGTGATGTCAAAATGGTTCACCTTGAACCCTCACTGCGCCGCAACAGTTGACAGACGCTGCATGCAGATTTGCTCCTTCAATTTTAAACTGAGGCTCTATGATTGATAGATGCATCAGATTTGGACAGCCAGCTTGATCTCACCTTGTGCCCTAGCCATGAAGAAACAAACTCAGGCTTGGGCCACAGCTACTGCCCTATCCTGTGCACAGCAGACAGAGTGGGGCAGCAACACTTTGCTTGCCACAAAATCCAATAAAATCCTTTGTTGTTGTTGTTGTTTAGTCGTTTAGTCGTGTCCGACTCTTCATGACCCCATGGACCAGAGCACGCCAGGCACTCCTGTCTTCCACTGCCTCCCGCAGTTTGGTCAAACTCATGCTGGTAGCTTCGAGAACACAGTCCAACCATCTCGTCCTCGGTCGTCCCCTTCTCCTTGTGCCCTCCATCTTTCCCAACATCAGGGTCTTTTCCAGAGAGTCTTCTCTTCTCATGAGGTGGCCAAAGTATTGGAGCCTCAGCTTCAAGATCTGTCCTTCCAGTGAGCACTCAGGGCTGATTTCCTTAAGAATGGGTAGGTTTGATCTTCTTGCACTCCATGGGACTCTCAAGAGTCTCCTCCAGCACCAGAATTCAAAAGCATCAATTCTTCAGCCTTCTGCTCTTAGCAGCACAAGCCCATGGCAACATGAGGACCTATTGGGCTTCCACAAGAATCTTATGGCAGCATGCCCCCCCACCCCAAAAAAACTGAAATACACCATTGCGCAGAATTGGTGAAGAACTTTCCCAATGGATTTGGGGCAAGGGTGACCCTCCCCAGGTCTAGAGCAAAGTACAAGCGGGAGCTGCAGTCCTCTTGAGCCAAAGCTGGGAGCCCCCTGCTCACGCCTGTGCTTGAATGAAGCTTCAATATATAATTATGCTTAAAACATATTTTGTGTGCAGAAGAAAGTGATTTTATTTCCTTACCTTCTCAGATCTCTTCAGCGTGCTTTCCTTCTCTGCCCAGGCACTCTAAAGGAATGAATGAATGAATGAATGAATGAATAACTCTGAGGCTCTGCACAAAGTTTTGAGACACTTCGTATGAAAGCAAAGAGTGGCGGAATAAAAGGATTCTGGAGAGAGATGCACATGAGAAAATCATTATGAATCACAACCGCTCAGAGATGGAAGGTATGCCTTGGAGCTGCCTTTGCAACTTTCCTTTTAAAATCTCCAAGGAAGGAGGAGAATGGGTGGTTTCTACCCAACTGAATGCTTCTTAAAGTGGAGGGGGGTGTTGAGGGTGATTTTCAATGTATAACCCAAGTCAAAGTTGGGGGAAGGTTAAACCCAATTGGTTGGATTCAAACTCAATTATCCTTCAAGCAAACCCAGTGAAATACATGGGATTTCCCTTAGACATGGCAAAGTTATGTCCCACTGATTCCAGTGCTTCTTCTGCTCTAAGGATAATAGAGTCTGAATCAAGCCTTTGGCATCATATAGAAAGCCTCCTTCTATCAACAGTAGAGGGTTGATCCAGTAGAGGCTTCCCAGTAGCAGAAGAAGCCATTTTTGTTGACTTCCCCCTCTCTCTGTAGCCCCACCATCTTTCTAGAGGATTTCCCAGCCCTCTAAAGCAGATTTTGGGAGAGTGCTGGAAGCTGTAGGGGGAAGAAGGGAATCAGCAGAAGTCACCTCCCATTCATCCAGCAGCAGCAAAGTCTGGATCTAAGCCATTTATCTTTTTCTTTTCAGTTATTCTAATGCAGGGACCAGGCTGGAGACCCCTTTTCTAACACATCTTTAAAAATAAATAAATCTGAATACCACTAAATCTGTTCCCTTAATCTGTTTCCTGCCCCCACGAAGCTAAACAGGATCGTGGCCTTCTAGCTTTTCCCCAGAGGATTCGAAATCATATTAGATCACCAGAGATGTTGGCAGAAATCACTCCTTCCATTATGACTGTAGGAAAGTCAAACTTCTCGGAATTTTTATTTCAACACACCACCACACCCTTTTGCTGCATTCCAGCCCTTCCTAAGCCACCTCTTTCCAAAGACTTTGGGCATTTCACTTCTATTTCTGTTTGCTTTGCTTTCAGCACATTATTGACCTAAGCCTAGCATCGTCAGAGCAGCTGTTTAAAACAACAGTGGGATCGAGGCGTGCAAAAGCGTTCAATCCTCCCATGCCGGAAAGAAAGAGGCTTTCAAAGCTGTCCTTTTGGATTAGTGATGCAATCCGTTTCACGCACCCTGAGCGCATCCATGAGATCAGGCTGCTCCATGAGTTTGGGGAAGGTTGCCAAAACTGGATTGCCAATCAAATCTGCAAGGGAGATTGAAAAGGTGTTTGTTATTTGGGAAAGCTTTAGCAGCCTTTTATGCGAGGCAGAAACAATTCACGGGAGAATGTGAACGGCAGCTTTGGCCTTTCACGATTCTGAACATCCACTGAAGAGAGTTTTTAGAACACACACACAAATGCTGGCCAGAATGTGGAGAAACAGGGAGAATGTGGTTGAATTGCCCACAAAAATTATATCCTCTGGCGGGCGGGGGGGTGGGGGAATAGCCAAAGAAGTATTTTAAATCACAAAGGCTGGATTACCTGTAGCAGCAGAGCACACTTCTACAATATTTAATTTGGACTATAAGCTTCTGCAAAGAGCCATGTTTTATTTATGGCAGCTTGTAAGTTCTATGGTCATGAGTAGAGCTGTATGTATTGAGGTTGCTTGCTTCTAAAAATCCCGTAAGTTTGATATGAGGACAATAGCCATGCGCTCTTGCATCACTCCTGCGTCTGGTAGAAACAATTGGGATGGGTTACCATTTCTGAAGGTTTGAGGGTAGGTTAAGAGTGTCATGTATCAATTCTATGTGCGTGTCCCCTTCCTGAGATACAAAAGAGTTTTTTATTCACAACCTTATACCCCTGTACAAAATGTAAAGCTGTGAACTGGCTGGCCCCCATATTGTGAACTGGCCCTCCAACACTTGCAGTTGAAAGGTTAAAGTGGGCCAGAATCATTGCAAATAACAGCCATGTAAAAGCATTCAGTTCATTTTGAAATGCTGGGTTTCACTTGTATGTGCGTCATAAAATTTTTTAATTTGAAGTAGCTTTAATCTGTTTTTGTATTTTAACTTTTGTGTGTTTAAAAGCATGCTTGAGATTTTTTCTAGCTTTTATTGTTTTATTACTTTGTAAACCACTTGGAGGGTTGTTGGTTTTTTACAATCAATCAGTATATGAATTGTATGAAATAAATAAATACACTTCCGAGTTCGGCGTGATGCGTGTGTGCATGGTCACGCAAATATCAGATGCTCCTAAAACGGTTGTTGCCTGTACCAGATGCTGTGAGCTCCACAATATGTGCTATAAACTGGGAAAGAGTGCAAATATTGTCAAGAGCTTTTAAGCAGGCATTTTAAGTTGCTGGCTTTCTACACAAAGGTTCCAACCGCAGGAAATTTACACTTAAGAACTGCAACCAATTAGGTATTTTACACTTCCAAGCACTGACAAAGAACCAGACAGGATGAGACCAATCTCTGCTCATCCATGAATTCGGTGGATTTTCTAAAACCAGTTTTCAGAAAGCATTTTCTCAGAGCCTTGTTTCCCCACCAGACACTGGTCCTTCACTTCCTTTTGTTCAGGTGAGACACCCTCTCCACTAAAACCAGGCTGTCGCTGTGCGAGGAATTCAGTGCGCATTTCAGAAACCACCAAATCCTGTCATAAACCCAGATTGATTTCGACCCCAACACCTAGTACTCCTTTCCACAACATAAGTGACAATGGCACAGCAAGCAGTATGCATGTTACAATAGGAGGAATGGAGTCATAAGAAGCAAAAGTGCAAAAAAACAACTCTGGAGGAAGCCTGCTCTCCCTGAGCAGAAGCGAACATGTTTCTTTGACGAACAGGAGGTAGGTTAAGGAGGGAAAATAAATGTTTACACAATACCTTTTAAAAAAAAACAAGGGAAAGATCAAGGCACAATCAGAAATCCATACCATGATCACATGATTCCATGGAAAATGCACTGCTAATTTCCAGTGGAAACACTTCTTATAGTTGCATCCTTAATTCACTTCACTAGAAATGTGTTTGTAAGACATAAGCATAGGAAAATGTCTGGGGATTGTCAGGGACATGTTGACTTACTGTGCAGGGATGTGCTTTAACTGCTGCTGACAGAACAATGTCATTCCCATGCTGTTTAAATATACCCAGACTGGCTGAGAAACACTGGCCTGGTTCATGCATGATACTAAGCGAAACCATGGCCAAGCATGAACACATGAGGATACAGGTATTAACACTAAGAATTATGGCTCTTTGTTCTATGTCTGAACCTAGGCTTCTGGTTTGTCACACACCAGAAAACCACAAGATTTAGGCAATTTTTATGACAAGTACCTGCACGCTTTGCCACGGTTTGGCTTAGCATCACATCCATAACAGAGCCACTGTTGTGCCCTTGTACCTGAAGCATTTTTAGGAGAGTGACAGAGAGAACACAGATTCTAGCTGAACATGTAACCCCTGCTCATTTTTGGATTTCTTGCAAACGAACTGCAGTGCCAGGTAGGGCATTTTTGCAATAACTACCTCTGCTCTTGGGACGCGGGTGGCGCTGTGGGTTAAACCACAGAGCAAGGACTTGCCAATCAGAAGGTCAGAGGTTCGAATCCCCATGACGGGGTGAGCTCCCATTGCTCGGTCCCAGCTCCTGCCAACCTAGCAGTTCAAAAGCACACCAGTGCAAGTAGATAAATAGGTACCGCTCCAGCGGGAAGGTAAACGGTGTTTCCGTGCGCTGCTCTGGTTCGCCAGAAGCAGCTTAGTCATGCTGGCCACATGACCCGGAAGCTGTACACCAGCTCCCTCGGCCAATAAAGCGAGATGAGCGCCGCAACTCCAGAGTCGGCCACGACTGGACCTAATGGTCAGGGGTCCCTTTACCTTTACCTTTTACCTCTGCTCTTAATGAAGAGTGCGGGATTGAGCACCACTTCCTTAACTGTTTCAGAGTTCCTGAGAATGCATTCATTTACATGAACTGCTGAACCATGGGGTTTGTGGGGGGGGGGGTGGCACTTGTGGAGCAGACTATGCCAAACTGAAGTTAGGCCTCTCCTGCTTTATGAAAGAATAAATTACTTGACACCTCTCTCACACACATGGCAACCACAGAAAGCAGCTGCTGCTTTTTCGACCCAAACATTACCAGACTTCCTTACCTGCATTTTGCACGTTTGGTCTGTCCCGGAGGAGCACATCACCAAGAATCTGACGATAAAATAATAAAAGGTGTATATAGCTCATGCTGCCAATTAATACTTCTGGTAGCAGACTGTTGTTGTTTTTTAAAAAAAGCAAATAAAAACAAGGTTGTCAGTAAAAATTACTCCTGAAATATTTTAGCACATCTTAACATGCAAGATTTCTGAATGCAGTAGCATTAAGATGGACTTTATTCTGACCAACTGTGAACTGCTGCTTTAATTTTCTTGGCTATTAAGCAATTCACACATTAAATTGCAGTTTTGTGACTCAAGCCCTAACCATGGGAAAGGGGCATATTCTCTGTTTCTAAGGTATACTACACAATATACTAAAAGGTCCAACACTGTAAGGTGCATGAATTTTACCTTCTATACTTTTTTCTTTTGTGTAAAGTTAATTTGGGTCAACCTCTATGTTCCTAGGCAGGCACCATTAAGTAAAAAATATCGGATTTCTATTTTCAAATTTTCTTTGAAGAGGCATTTCCTATTCTCTCCCATCAGGACAGGGTGGAGGGAAGAAATCCTTGCATTTTCTAAAAAAACATTAAAATCTAGAAACTGAGGACACTTTTCATTTGATCAAAATATTGCATTATGTTACTTCAAACTACAATTTACTATAGTTTTATCTCCTCTTTTATTTCACCATTTGGGACACACTGTTCTTTCTCCTCCGGTACTTTGCATTAGATAGTTGACATGCAATAGTATTTAGAAAGGCTAGCAACTGACATGTATTAGTATTTAATATTTGATAGTTGATAGAAGCCTGTCACATTCATAACAGAGCTTTACTGCAAGTTTGGACCTAATTTTTTTAAATTATACAGCAAAAATCTCTTAGGCTTGTTTTGTGTATGAGAGAAAGCCACACCTCCTTGAAACAACAATGTAAGCATCATAAGAAAACTGCCAACTTTGCTCACTTACTTCAATATTGCTCTGGAGTTGGTGCTTAAGGACCTCAGTTTCACTAGAAGTTGAGGCTGCTTCCTCAGTGTTATCATGTTATGGAAAACACTGCCACTGGCTTTAGTAAAAAGAAATAAAGCAGAGAATCAAACATTATCACTACTTGGGTTACTTTTAAATGTTCTCAAATACGTAATTTGTTTATCTCTGCATCCAGCACTTTTTCCATCTGTTTATCTCTACCTGTTCTCATTCTGATCTCTGTGGCTCACTTTAATGAGTAGGGCCAAATCAGAAACATCAAGTCATACTTTTCACCCTCCCTTTGCAGTTAAAATTCTAATTATTCCAATACCCATCACACTTCTTCCTTTAAAAAAATGTCTTAAAACCCTCCTTTTCCTCTTTGGCTTTGACAGCCATGTTTCCATCTGGCAATCAGAGTTTCCACAGGCACACAATGGCACTTTTAACACTGCTTATTTATAATTCCTTTCCTTAGATTGACATGGACGTGCCTGTTTTGTTTGTGTTTTGAACTCGTGCAGCGCTTATGCGTTTCATAAATAAATAATAAAATAACAGAGGATTTCTGGCAACAGGGCAAAGAAAAGAGTTTTCAGTTTCAGATAAGGGACAAGATAAGCTCTACCTCTTCTCAAAATCGACGGGTCTACTTCAACGCCCTTCTCGTAGGGAGTCCCGCCATTCAAAAGCAGCTCATACGTTCTGAAAAATACACAAAACACAGACACCTGCGTTCATTTCTGACATGGGTGAAAAACGAAAGTAAAGAAACATGTGCCTTTTCCTGAAGCTGCAAAAGGTATTTTATGCAAATCACCCGCTTTCGTATTTCACCTTTTCTGAACGAAGGCAACAACAAAATACCTAATGGGGGAAAAAATCTTAGCAACTCGATTTGATAAGCATCCATTGAAGGTTCCATAAAAATATGTCTTCCCTAAATAGCGCAGAGTTCTATTTTTATAAGCCTTTAGAAATTCTTCACCTTACAAATCTGTACTATGCAAAGCAGTGGTACTATGCACCAGTGGCATGACTTTCCTGTCAGTTGTAGAAGTGGGTCAGATAGAGAGACAGATAGAGATATATGATGATTCCGATTACGATATCTTTATTGTCATTGTCCCTTGCAGAACAATGAAATTGAAAAACTACATAAAACTACATAAAAACTACATAAAACATTCAAAAACCTTAAAAACTCTAAAACCCCATTTTAAAATACACTATACTACGTCACAACTATGGTGTATACAAACCCACTCAAAACATGCACTGATTATATATAGAAACTAATTAACTGGATGCTGTCCTATGAAAGATGACCCAATAAAAGACCATCAAACCAGGCAATCCCAGAGGTTGATAGGTATATTAACCTATAAAAACAGCATCCGATAAATCATTTTCACGTGTTCTTTGGCGGTTTATGAATCCCACCTGGGTGAGTGGATTAGTACAAATCCTAATAATTTGGGGTGAATTCCTTCCCCTTTTAAAACAAAGTATCCACAGGCACACAATCCATACCACTGCAAGGTTGCAATGATTGAGAATGCTGCTTAAGACCCACTCACCACAACTTGCTTTTGCTCAACAGAATGCTTTGCTTTTATACATTACAACTGCCCGCTCCAGGTGTATCACAAGCCACTCTGGAAATATTCATATATTTCAAAAGTAGTTCATGAAGGGTTATCATTTGGGAAACCAGAGTGGATAAAAATCAATGGTTAAAAAAAATCAAAATAAAAAAAAATCGGATTTTTAAAATTTAAATTGGATTTTTTTTAAAATTTAAATTGGATTTTTAAAATGCTTTTGGAGGAAAAATCTTTCTAAAGATAGTTTTCTACTTAAGTTACATTATAGTCCATAGGCTATTCCATCAGGAAATAAGGATTTGTTTTAAGTTTTTCATGTGTACTAAAACTCAGTCTAAGTTTTTGATATATTTTTTAAACCGTTTAACCACGTCAGTTAACAAGCATGGATACATATGCTATAATGTTATTGTTTTAATTAAATAAATTGTTTAAATTGTTATTAAGGAAATGATTATTTTTCTCCTTCCAACAAAGTACGGCAGAAAAGTTGCCCAAATATAAACAGTTGACACATTAAACCTAACAATAATTTCATAATGATCTGTCCATGTATTTCTAATAGTATAACCAAATCAGTAATTTTTGATATAACTGTAAAAACTACTCTAAAAAATTATTATTCCAAAAATGAAACCTTCATCTGGTTGTAAATATTAAGATTATACCAGCAAGAATGAGTGTTTCTGTAAAAAAAAAAGATTTAAATCAAGTCTTACTGACTAGTGATTTAAATCGGGATTTAAATCGATTTGATTTAAATCAAATCCACCCTGTGGGAAACTAAAAGTTTTGGGCGTGCAGACACTTGTACAATTCTCTGGGTTGTGGCTCTCAAGTTATCATCGGGTAAATTACCTGAAAAGCTTCTCTGGGGTCAAAGATACACCCTGGGCGCATTCACAAATGTCATTTAAGGCAGGAACCACTGGTGCTAAATTTACTGTTTTGAATTCTGTCCTGACCTGTTCACCTCTAGTGCTGATGTACAAGTCACTTCTCCACGCAGAAGTGACTCATCTGCTCCTTCCTCTTGGGTTTTCATCTAAACTGCCCAGAAACGACCCTGTGCCAATTATGTATCTTTCCGGTGATCACATAATTACAGATAAAAGGCAGTCAAATTATGAAAAAGGAATCCTTTAGCTTTGAGTTCCTAGATATGGATGAACAGAACATCCTAAAGACACACTGGGCTGGCTTCCAAGTTCAGAAGCATCATATGGACACTCAGCCAATTTGGAATAGTTTGAGATGTTGCTCTTTTGCAGCCAAAATTATCTAACATACAGATAACCCACATTTATTCCCAGCATTCCTGGATCCTTTTCATGCACACATATATACATCCCTTTATTTCTCATCGCTCAATGACTTGCAGTTGAATGTGTGAACAGACTGCACTGAAGAGTGTTGGGTTTGAGGCGATGTGAGGCAACAGGAAAGTTCTGAATGTGACATTAGATCTGTGATGGCTCATTCACACATGCAAATCATTCCTTGTCTCTGTATACATCAGATGATGAACATGCATGCTTGAATTTGCAAATCAGAGATATTTCACCAGTTTGCACCACTTATCTGCCTGGGTTTACAAATGCAAAAATGAGCCCGAGGCCTGCCAAAACATTATTTAACTTGGTCCTTAGAACAGAGTATGTACCACTTTTCCGGGCTTTGTCGTATATCCTACAGTAGATACTGGGCTATAAAGTGGAGGTCTCAAATTAAGCTGCCAGCACAAAACGGTCCTTGCTTAACTTTTGGCCTTTGCCCCTACAGGATGGTAGATTTGGGCTTGTTTTTCTCCCTGATGTTTTTGTATTATCTGCTGCTTCCTGTTTCTATTTTAATATTTTACTTGCTGCTTTTATTGAATTGTTGACATAAGCTGCCTTGGATGCTTCTATGACTCTTAGAAGACATCTGAAGGCAGCCCTGTATATGGAAGCTTTTAATGTTTGATGTTTTACTGTGTTTTTATATTTTGCTGGAAGCCTCCCAGAGTGGCGGGGGCAACCCAGTGAGACGGGCTGCATATAATTAATACAAGGGGAAAGGGACAGGGAGGGAAGAAGAAATAAAAATCAAAGCTCAGGCACAAGTTTCTAAACGGTTGTTCCTATAATGACCAGCTGGCGCACAGTTCAAGGGCAGAAGGAATAGGCTGGTATAGCAGATATAGAACTGAAATTTTGTTTGTTGTTTAGTCGTTTAGTCATGTCCGACTCTTCGTGACCCCATGGACCAGAGCACACCAGGCACTCCTGTCTTCCACTGCCTCCCGCAGTTTGGTCAAACTCATGCTGGTAGCTTCAAGAACACTATCCAACCATCTCGTCCTCTGTCATCCCCTTCTCCTTGTGCCCTCAATCTTTCCCAACATCAGGGTCTTTTCCAGGGAGTCTTCTCTTCACATGAGGTAGCCAAAGTATTGGAGTCTCAGCTTCAGGATCTGTCCTTCCAGGGAGCACTCCTCCAGCACCATAATTCAAAAGCATCAATTCTTCGGCGATCAGCCTTCTTTATGGTCCAGCTCTCACTTCCATACATCACTACTGGGAAAACCATAGCTTTAACTATACAGACCTTTGTTGGCAAGGTGATGTCTCTGCTTTTTAAGATGCTGTCTAGGTTTGCCATTGCTTTTCTCCCAAGAAGCAGGCGTCTTTTAATTTCGCAGCTGCTGTCACCATCTGCAGTGATCATGGAGCCCAAGAAAGTAAAATCTCTCACTGCCTCCATTTCTTCCCCTTCTATTTGGCCAGGAGGTAATGGGCCCAGTGGCCATGATCTTCGTTTTTTTGATGTTGAGCTTCAGACCATATTTTGCACTCTCCTCTTTCACCCTCATTAAAAGGTTCTTTAATCCCTCCTCACTTTCTGCCATCAATGTTGTGTCATCTGCATATCTGAGGTTGTTGATATTTCTTCCGGCAATCTTAATTCCGGCTAGGGATTCATCCAACTCAGGACAATTATATAAGTGCTCAAATCTCTGTTCAGTCGCAAAGCATGGTGAGTGAACTTGAACCACTCACCATTTAGCAGCCTGACCTACTTCACGGGGTTGTTGTGAGGACATTGCCCTCATGTCCTTGGAGGAAGGGTGGAAATATAAACGACAACAGCTCAATATTAATTAACCTCCCTCTGGATAGAACGAGATATTTTTAAAACGTTTCATATCGTATCAGGCAATTCAGTAGCTGCGATTATGGAACGCTTTAAATTACTTTTGGAAAGATTGAAACCCCATTTAACAACAGTGATACATAGCTCCGCTACAAAGAGGGCAAAGGACGGAGCTAGCTGGTTTGACCTGGAGTGCAGGCAAACAAGGAGACAAACGAGAACAGCCTATCGGAGATACAGGAAATCAGGGACTGCCCTCCTACTTAACGCTTATATTTATCTGAGACAGTCTTACAAACAATTACTAAGGAGAAAGAAATTGGAAGCTGAAAGAGCCGCTTGGCACAGTTTGGTTAAGGCATCGCACGAGAAAGATACTACTTGCTTTTGGCGAACCATATCTGGTCTACTGGACCAGGAGCGTACTAATTCCATCTGTACAGTGGAACCAATGGAGTGGTTGCGCCATTTTCAATCTTTGTTCTATGACCAGGAAGCCCAACATTACAAACTATGCATTCAATTGGAGGACCTACCTCATTGGCCACCAGTAACTGCGAAGGAAGTTGAGAATTTAATCGCACAATTAAAGAACAACAAGGCCCCAGGGAATGATTACATTCCTGCCGAACTTCTGAAGTCCAACATTGGCTGGTGGGCCCCCCTGCTGGCGTCTTTATTTTCTTGGATCGACTCAACGGGTTTACTCCCAGATGGTTGGACTGAGGCAATAATTATCCCAATTTATAAAAAAGGACCCATGACAGACCCGGCGAGTTATAGACCAATCAGCCTTCTGCCTATACCCAGCAAACTATATGCCAAACATCTTTATACCAAGCTAACTAGCTGGCTGGAAACTGAAGCTATTCTAGCGGAAGAGCAAGCGGGTTTCAGGCAAGGCAGATCCACCATAGACCATTGCTTCACCCTAGCCTATTTAATTGACAAATATGCCAAAAAATCCCGTGGGGTGTTATATGCAGCCTTTATCGATCTAAAGGCTGCTTTCGATTCAATTCCACGTGTAAGACTCTGGGATAAATTGAGCACATCAAGTATAGACAAAAGACTATTATTTCTGATCAGCTGTTTATATAAAGACACGGTGCTGCATGTAAGAACTTCGTTAAATGGCCATCTTATAGGACCAGTTCCTGTCAGTAAGGGGGTCAAGCAAGGTTGCATCCTGGCCCCAGTTCTTTTCAACATCTACATCAATGATATGGTTAACTGTTTGTCATCTCCGGACTTCCACGCCCCCAAACTGGCTGACAAAGCAATATCAGTGCTTTTGTACGCTGACGATGCGATACTCCTATCTCGAACAAGAATAGGCTTAAATAGGCTCATAGGTGAATTCTCAGCATACTGTAGGAGAGAGCAACTTGCAATAAACTATCAGAAAACCAAAATTATGGTTTTTGCAAGGAAACACAGACAGTACAGCTGGAGGATGGATAACCAGACAATTGAACAAGTCAAAGCCTTCAAATATCTGGGTATCGTTTTCCAGTCGACCGGGTCCTGGGATGTCCATCAAAAATGTGCCAAAGAAAAAGCAGCTCAAAGTATCAAGATGCTGTCCCGCTTCTTCTACACGAAGGGGGGCAGATACATCCCAGCAGCCCTTGAAGTTTTTCAAGCAAAACCTCTGGCACAGTTACTGTACGGGGCGCAAATCTGGACGGGGAACCACTGCTCCAGTCTTGAAACTGTCCAGTCTAAATTTCTAAGGCAGATATTCGGCGTCCCCTCCTGTGTTCCAAACGCAGCATTACGACTCGAGGCCTGCCTTCCATCTGTGGAAACTCGGACCTGGCAGAGAACATTCAACTATTGGCTTCGTCTTAATCTGAATCCACCTGGTCTACTGCCTCTAGTAATGCAAGACCCTCACAAAAGCAAGTGGTTCAAAACTGTGCATCAAAAACTCCTTACATGCGGTCTGCACTCACAGTCCCTACTATCAATGGGCCTCACTAAAGCAAAGAGTCTAATAGGCCAGCGCCTGAAAGACATTGAACGACAAAACAACCTGACTATCTTAAAGAAACTGTGCCCATGGTATACCTACTTTCCCCCTTCTCATTTTGACTCTCCAGCTTCATATTTGTCTAAACTAACCATCCCAAAATACAGACGTGCCTTTACATTGGCTAGATGGGATGTTCTTCCCTCTGCTGTACTCGAAGGTCGTTACCAAAAGACTCCATTTGAAAAACGACTCTGCCCATGTGGAGATGGTAACACGGAAACAGTGTCCCACGTCCTTCTTTCTTGCCCCCTTTACAAAGACCTAAGGAATGAGATTATTACTCCACTCATTCTCTCCAACCCCGGCCGTTCACCAGACATTACACTGTATTTTCTATTATCTGATACGGATAGTCAGATAACAGAGAAGGTCGCGAGGTACATCGAGAGAGCTGCGAAATTGAGGGCCACCGTCTGAGTGACAGACTTGTTCATCCGACGGACCACCTTTTGCCTGTTCTTTTCTTCCTTTTATCTTTATTTTCACTTTTAACTCTTGTACAGCTGTGGCCTGTTGGCTTTGCTAATAAAGTTTTGATTTGATTTGATTTCATCATTTGGCCAGGCAGCACCTTATAATTTGCACTGTTTCAATTTGGCTACTGTTCTTGTCAACTAAAATACTGAAGTATTGATTGATTCAACATGATTTCCTGTCTGGAAGTGACGGACATGAATTACATGCTTTGTGGAAATTCCTGTATTGGTATACTGGTTCCCTAACCCTTAGTGATGAATGCAAGTGAAACACCTTGCCCATCCTCTCTGTTCCTGCCAACTTTCAACAGGGGATTTGTGAAAATGGGTGTTCACCTCACTGTGTGCCAGTCATCACATACAGTAGCTGCAATTTGGTCATCCAGCCGCAAGTGCAGCTTCACAAGCACATCATAGCATTTCAGCGGAAACGATACAAACTTGGAATTCAGAGAAAGAGGAGTTCAGGAATGCAAAAATGTTTCTTATAGTCTAGTTCTGCCCTCTCCTCTAAAGGGCTATTGATTCTGGCTGCAGGTTTCTTATTGTTGTAGCAGAAATTATCCAAGACACACAAAGAGCAATAACACGACTAACACATTTGCAAAGCTATTCAAACTGGATGAGGGACTGCATGTTGAGATTCCCTCCCCCCCATTTATATTACATAGATTATTGCTTATTAAGTGCCTAGTTGGTACCAGGTGACTGACTATATGTACTCCCATCCTGTACCACTAGTGTAATTTCCACGCAGTGGTTGTGGGTAGTCTTGCTTTGTGGGGCAATCTTGTTTTGGGAGACAAGTACATTGAATTATGATTCCTAAGTGCTGCACAAACACTCCAGCTCTTGGGAGGAAAACCGGAAGAAAATGACGATGCTATGAAGGGGAGGTGTGGGGAGGGATGTGTCGCCCGCTCCTCACAATTCAAGGCACAGACAGTGTCCAGTTATATGAGCCCAAGACACCTGCAGAGCACAAGGCCATCACAACAGCCATCAACTGTTGTGCTTGCTAGGATAAGAATCACATTCTGCCCCCCACCCCCACCCCCACATTACACAACACAGTGCAACTAGCTTGGGGAAAAGGCAATCTCTGCCATAGGATTATGATCCTCAGGGGAAATGTCCAAATGCGTAAAGCTGCACATGAAAAACCGTGTAGAAAGGCCTTTCGGAAACAGCCTTCCTTACAGGGAAGGGGTGGTCTTCCAGGGCGAGAAGCTGGGAGAAGAATAGGAAGAGAGCTGGGTGAGAGCTGGGAGGGCTCACCTTTTTCTGTCTGGGACAAAAGTTAAGATATACCTGTGAGGAAGGACTTTGCATTCTTCCATCTCTTTCTTTTTGGTTGTTGCTGTTTTGTTTTTGTTTAGATTGGTTTGTTTTTCTATCGTGTTATGAAAAGTCTTAATAAAATTTCATAGATGGCTCAATGGCTTGGAATAAGGCAGCTTCCAAAAAAAAAAAAAAAAGGAACAGCCTTCCTTGTGAGGCTGGCAAACGGTAAATATTTTAAAGCAATTAAATAATTATAATAACTGTATTAAGCATAAAATACAGGGGGGGGGGGGTCAACGCCATCAGATTATTTTAGTGCCTTTGCCAAAGCTAAGGGAAGCTTTATTCAGGACTGCGGAAATGATACTAGAAAGACGGCTAAGACGGTCATAAAGGAAGTCCACAGGCAAGTTGTTGTTTTTTAAAAGAAAAGAAAATCTGGGCCCACTTCAAGTTTTGAAAATAAACCAAGCACATTTTTAAATCATTTAGGGGGTGAGACTTGTTTAACAAGCTTAGCAGTCTCAGGGCAAGTTAACAGGCTGCATACACATCACATGACATCGAGTTTCAGTATTCACCCAGGCTATGAGACACATGTAGTACAAGCCCAGCAATGAGTCAGTCTTGGGGCAGTATCCAAACCCAGCTCAAGGATCTGTGGTATGATCAGAAATGTTCCTCTCAAGGACAGCCTCTGTGAGCCGAGCCCCTGGAATGCAGAAATGGCAAGAATGCTTGGGTGGCAGAAGACGTTAATTAGCATTAGTCAGTTTTGGTCCTGCCTTGCCTTGCACAGAAAAGGGTTTTCTTTTAAAAAAAGAAAATGTGGCGTACGTAATGCTATATTAAGTAAACATCACTAAAGCTGGCCTTAATGAACTTTGGAGGAAGAAAGAGATGAATGTGTGTTAATTTGTAACTTTCAAGGCTGCGCTCCTATCACACTTACTTAGGAGTCCCATTGAACCCAGTGGGAGATTTGAGTACAGGTTCCAGCAAGGGATGGGGAATCTGCAGCCAGTGTTCGAAACTACCACTGTCTAGGAGCATTTTGCAACAGGGAATTTCATGAGCACGAGCCGTTTCTGAACTCTGGGCACAGATCTGCACCTAAGATTTCAGATTAAAACTGCAGAGTGGAAGGAAAGGAGAACCTTTTTCTGCCTCCCCACTTCCAGCTACTCTCTGAAGATGGGAGAAGAGACCCTCTTAAAGAATATTAGGGGGTGGGCAGGGGAAGGACTGGACCCTGTCAAAAATGAACATAATATTTTAGCTGCAGTTCACTCATTTTCAGTTTTGTATTCTTGTTATATAAAGCGCGCCGAGACATTCTGTTGTTGTGCCCACAACCTAGGTTTAAGGTACCATTTAACTCCGAGCTTTCTTATCTCAGTTTCTAACACTGTATTGCAGTCTTCTAATTGTGAAGACTCCAATTCCCATCATCTCCAACCATTGGCCACGCTGTCTTGGACTGATGGGAGCTGAATGACATCTGGAGGGCTACAGGTTCCCCCTCCTTAGTTGAAGATGCAACAGATAGTCAGTTGAGAGCATTAGCCAAGGCTCTGAGTAAATCTCACTGATATTGTGATCCTGGTGTACAGCCAAGTTGCCTGTTGCAATTCAGATTTCCTCTTGCTAGACTTCCCACGCCCCACCCCCCCAAAAAAAATGGTGGAAAAAAACTGTTTCTGTTGGCAAAGAATGTGAAATCTGGAAAATGTTGCAGATGCATTTGCAATTATGTGCTTCTGATATAAAGAAATGTAGTATTATTGTGAAATGAATACTGTTAAACTGAATCGTTATCTGCTATACTTAGTTCCTTTAAGCTTTAGCTTTATGGGGAAGTATTGGCAGGCACTAGGGAAATAACAGCAGCAGGAGAGGAGTGAGAGCCAGGAGATACGTCACCATGGCCAGCATCCAGAGCGCCCCAATGTGGGAGCAGAAAACACTTCCAATTGTGTGTTTGGGAAGACGGGCTGTTGATCCTCCTCCAGTTTCATCTGTTCCACCAATACATCATTTACAGCTCTCCCTGGAGTGGCTCAGGACGGGGGGAGGGGGGAGAGAAAGGGGAATGGTGGCCTGAGGTGGGAAAGGGGGGTCTCGGGAAAGCATCTCTCTCATCCTCAGTTCCCTGTATGTTAAACAGGAGCAACTGCAAACTAGCATTCAGGACTGGTGTGTGGACCACCATAATAAAGAATATGAATTTGAAATGCTTAGGAGCTGAAGCAGCTGCCATACAACTTTGAGGGGGGAAACCTGGCAATGCAACTTAATATTTTAAATGCTCCCCCAAAAGTCAAGGTAAGTAGCACAGTTCTAAATGCCAACACAGGAAGCAAATGCATCCTCAGGAAGAACTGGAAATGTCTCTTATCTTAAACCCTGGAGAGCTTCTTCGAATCTGCATAGGCAACGCTGGTCTAGTTAGAAAAATTGCCTAACTTGCTATAGGACAGCTTCCTAAACTGAAAAAGGCTGCCATATTTTCACAGCAATCGTTTGGTGGCGCAGCAATCTTCAGTATTTGGGGGCCCTTGAGTAACAGACAAGCAGCGACCCACCAAAGCATGCAAACTAAGAGCACACTCAAAAAGTCTTCTCCGCCAGGTGACCTATATGAAGCAAGCCACATGCCAATCTCTGTTTAAAAAAACCTCCCCTACCAACTCTCAGCAGTTTAACTAATGGGCAGCTTCATTATTCCCCTGCTGCATCTTACTTACACAGGGCTAGTTAAGATGAAACGACCACAAGCCTTTGTCTGACGGTTACAGCCATCTTCCAAATACCTCCTCAGCCTACCTTGTGGCAGCATCAAGAGCCTGGCATCTGCACTGGCACCTTGCTGCCTTCTGGAACTGGCAGCATTCTGGGGAACGTGTGTGGTTATTTGTCCAAACATATGATTCCTACAATGTGATGGCTGCAATCAAATACCCATCAGGTCTACACAGACTTTGCATTGCAAATTGTCTGTCACAAGGGCAGCCGTACAGAGGAGACACGTGGCAAGTGCCAGGAAGCTGCATCTGATCTTTCACACCTATTTCTGAATAATATTCATCAGATTTGTACTGTAGGTGAAGCATGAAATGGCTCATGAATGCTATTGAGTAGTACCATATGAGGGACACTCAAAACCAAGCATCCCTGTGTTGTTACATCATCAGCTTTGATTGCTGAAATTTCTGGAGTTAACCGATGCAACACATTTTTTCACCTCTGGCAGATAACTTGCGGAAGGCAAAACCAAGCAGGCAGAGCCATTGTGGTGTAATGGTTAGAGTGTCAGGCTAGGGCTGGGTTCAAATCCCAACTCAGCCATGAAGCTCACTGGGTGACCTTGAGCCAGTCACTCTCTCTCTCTCAGCGTAACTCAACTGACAGGATTGTTGTGAGGATCAGATATGTGAGAAGGGGGAAGACCTATGTATGCCACATTGAGCTCTTTGGAGGAAGGTGGGATATAAATGCAATAAACACATAATAAACCAACCCTGTGAATTTGATGTATCTTTATATTTTTCACCTCCCCAAATCACAAAGCAAACTTACTTGGAGGAAACTGGAAGTCCGCTTGAGTCAAAAAGTTTTAGAAATGCCCAGCCACAGCTTAGTTCTCCTCTCTCACCTGTTGACTAGAAAATAAGGTGGATGAAACTAATTATCCAGGTTGCTAAAATGTAAAACGGTTGGACATAATCAGCCCTTGGGTCCATCTGCTCCACTCTTCCCACACTATCTGTGTTAGGTGTGCAGCTGAAGCAACAATGGCAGGCTCTCCTTCCTTCCCCCCTGCCATCACCCTAGGAATAATCAATGGCTGCCACTCAAAGCTAGGTGGGTTTGATTGTACCAATAAATGCAGCTAAAGGAATGGAATTGGTTTAGTGGTTGCAGCTATCGGCAAGGCAATCAAGCTTGCATACACAGATAGCCCTGTTTTGTATTTTCTTCATGCAGTCCTCAGGGACTGGTCATCTCTACAATAATAGAGCACTGGGTTCAGTGGCTAACCAGAGAGAAACAAGGCCATCCAATAAAACCAAATGTTGGGAAAATTCAGGACAGACAAAACAAAGTGCTACTTCACACAGTGCACAGTTAAAATATGTTGCAATGGCCATCATCGTGGATGGTTTTTAAAGAGGACTAGACAAATTCATGGAGGGAGAGGCTATCAATGGCTACCAGTTATGATTACAATAGGACAGTTGGAGGCAGTCTGCCTCAGGATACCAGTTTGTGGGAACAGCAAATGCAGAGAGCACTACTGCACTCCAGTCCTGCTTGTGGGCAGGGGCGAAGGAAGGGGGTGCAGTGGGGGTGGTCTGCCCCGGATGTCACCCCTGAAGGGTGTGACAAAATGTCGGGCGGTACTCACCGGAGACTGCAGCATGCACATCTGTTTGCTGCCTCCCCCCCCCCAGCTGTAGGGCAGCTGAGTGGGAGAAGGCAGGCAGACTCCAGAGGCCCCACGGTGTACCCCATCCCTATGGGTGGCTTGCGTCACCCCAGGCACCTGAGTGGCTTCTTCCACCACTGCTTGTAGGCTTACCACAGGTACCTAGTGAGCTACTTTAAGAACAAGATGCTGGACTCAATGTGCATTTGGCCCAGTGCAGCAGGGCTGCTCTTATGTTCTTAATGTGCGTGCCCTTCAATATTTCATGAGCTACCCCAAAAAGGAAGGTAAAAAAATATAGGCTGGTAGTCTTCACCATCCCTTTCACTTTTGTCTTATCAAATAAATTTGATTTATTAATCTTAACCTCAAGTATACACAGCTTAACGATCAGCCAGCCCAATCACCAAGCAGGAGAATGGCAATTCATACTAATAAATTATGTGCCAGTCCTAATGGGAGGTTGGCATTCTTGTGATACTGAAACTGACTTCTACTTCATTCCTGTGGTTTATGATGCCAAGCTCTTTGTATATAAAAGAAATACCAGCAGACAGCCTGTCTTCTAATAGTTTCATGCACTGAATCACCTGTGAGAACTTACATTCCGAATGTAAGTGATCCCAAGTTCAAATAATATGCCTATGTCCGGAGATGGGGAATTGGATCTAATAAAACAATCACCGTCAAGCAGGCACGGTAAGATGCCAGTCACCTAAAAATGTAAAAAAAGAAGCAGCAGCAAATATATCTAAGCATTTTATTTCAAGATTCTCTTGAAACACCAATAGAATTCCTCCATTTCCTTTCAGAAATAAACTATTAAATTAAATCACAAGCATCACCAACAATCTCTATCTTTTCATGCCACCAAGTTTTGTATGAGTAGTCAGCGAGCTACACAACAACCAGGAGGGCATTGTGTTTTATTTTCCACAAAGACATAAGCACCAGCTTCCAAAGAAGATCCATTTTGCAGTGTCCTTCTTATCTGAAGGCAGCTCCTCTTGAAGCGTTCTTCCCTTGTTCAAACTCTAAACTGGTGCTCCAAGCAAGCAAAGCTCAGCTTAATAAGAGAGGTTTCAGCACCTCTTCAATGCCTCCCTTTCACTCAACAAATTCCCCCTGTACATGAACTGTGACAAGCTAAGGACAAAATTAGATCTGATGAAGAATGGATGGATGCTGTCAAAAATGGCAACCCTGTGAGTTCTCTTCACCACTAATGTGTGGCAATGGAAATGCACCATGCACTTTTCCTCGCTGGCTGCTGTTGGGGCAGGGAGGGTACTCACAATGTCATAACATCATGGTTTTCCACTGCTATATGTGGATCAAAGAGAAACAAGCAAATATACCCAGAGATAAACAATTTAACCATGCTTCAGGGGTATCCAGTAAAGTTAATACTGAGATGCAATATAATTTCAAAACAGGGGCAAATTCATATTTGAAGCATTTGCCTGCAGACAGCTGCTTCTGGAGCCCCAGAAGCTCCCACTTGCTTTGTGATTTCAACACTGATTCAGAAGAAACACTGCCATCTGCTGAACAATCCATGGCACTTCCTTCAGCACATACAAGTAACTTTGTGATTATTTAGTGCCAAATGCAAAGCAAGTGAGTGGAATTCAATTTGAGCGACAGTGATGAGCATGGGTAGGCAAACTAAGGCCCGGGGGCCGGGGCCAGCCCAATCGCCTTCTCAATCCAGCCCGCGGACGGTTGGGGAATCGGCGTGTTTTTACAAGAGTAGAATGTGTCCTTTTATTTAAAATGCATCTCTGGGTTATTTGTGGGGCCTGCCTGGTGTTTTTACATGAGTAGAATATGTGCTTTTATTTAAAATGCATCTCTGGGTAATTTGTGGGGCATAGGAATTCGTTCAATTTTTTTTTCCAAAATATAGTCCAGCCCCCCACAAGGTCTGAGGGACAGTGGACCGGCCCCCTGCTGAAAAAGTTTGCTGACCCCTGGTGATGAGGGTGGGGGATTAATACCCTGAGCAGCTTTCCTGTTCCAAATTATTCCCCGGTGCTATTTGTTCATCTTATTCTTAGCACAGCAAATAGGAGATGGGAGGAGAATTCAGATGAGTAAACCTTTTGCCCTTCCTTCTCCAACGCTCTGACCCTCTACCCAGGCTGCTTTTTTATTTTTGTAAAAAAGAAAGAAAGAAACAGCAAATGAATTTCCCGTGTCTTATCTAGTTTGATCCTCAAGTCAGCAGGATTTTATCAATACAGTTCCAAGAAGTGGTTGCCAGAGGTCAAACCTCATAGCACTTAAATTCATTATGTTTGGCAACTGAGATCTTGGCATGTGTTGCTATGGCTCAGTTCCCCCTCCTCTAAATCACAACTAATGCTTAACTAGCATTTTGGTTAATTATTATTATTATTAATTTTTTTTGGCAGGGAGGAAGATTATTATCAGATTGCGCTAGAATTAATTGTACATACTACAGATCACAATCCTGCAAAGTTATGCAAAATTTACCAGGTCAAATCTATCAATAATCTCCGTATTCTTACCCGTGGAGAAAACGTCCATGTTTTGGGATTTTTAGGTTGCCAAGTAGCTCTAACTGTATGAATATTACTCAGTATCTAAAATGAGAAAATAATTAACATTTGAATACAGCAGTGTAGATTAACGCAATGAAGAATGGGAAACTATTTCATTACAAGATCAGCTTATGTTTGAATCACCAACCTTCACCTTCTTTAGCTCATGAAATTTAGAAATATGATCACTGAATCCAGCATAATGTGATAGGAGTTTTATGGTCTTAGATATATGGTAATGTTCATAACTGCACATACATAGGTCAGCACAGGAAGACCAACCTGGAACCATTTTGATTTCTAAACTGACCAAATGTTTTCTCTGCAAGGTCAAACTGGAAAAGTCTCCCCATTGTCTCTTTCCTCACAAATCCTGTCTTAAGGACACATTTAAGATATGAATAGGGTGTGAGCCTGTGACCTGGCCCAGGAAATAAGTATTTTACCACTACAAAATAATGGCCAGGCTCCCCAGGAAATCCAATCAAGTAACTTGCCAGACAGGAGATAAACTGCGACAGGAGAAAAACAACATGCAAATGTTCTGTTTTAGACCGCCTTTTCTGGGATGTATCTGATGGGTGGTCTTAGGTTACACCCCTTCTGTGATGTATGCATAATGTTTCTGGGGGTGGTCTTGATCTAGAGGATGGGAATTTCAAAAGTCTTTATAAGCCCTTGCACAGCATTTTTGTGGGTCCTCCTCTTTTCCTGCATGTAAGGGGAGCACCCTGTTGCAACAGATCAATAAAGATCAGGCTTACTAGCTGCTTTGCTTCTCAATATTCTCTGGTTGCCCTCTCTTATTCTCTCCTACCAATAGGGAACCTATGTAAGGACTCTATATGGGCTCTTGGATACCCCATAAGGGGAAAGGGCATATTTTTATTTACAACACTATCACAAACTAATGCTTTCACTCTGCAATGGAGAACAATGCAAATCCTGGTTTTGAGAATCACTAGGTACATGTTCAAGAGTGTTGTAACAATCAGGTCTATTATCCATCAGCTCTCTGATAAGGAGGGATGGCAGACTAATCAACTTATTTGACATTGAGGGTAGTGTGCAACATCTATTGAAATTAATGAACCTAACTTAGCCATGTTCATTAATTTCAGTGAGTCAATTTTGAGTTAAATTTCATGGACTACTACCCTAAATATGTCAATGCTGCACATGGGTTATATACAGATAAATATCATGCAATGCTGCAGATATAAGATAGGATAGCCAGAAAGGAGAAGTCTGGAATACTTTCTCAGGTACAAATTAACTGAAGCCTGATAAGCTTTTAAAATGCAGAACAAAGAACAGTATGCAAATAAGTTATAGGCAGCAACTGTTTAAATCCTCCACAAAATAGCAGTTGACAACTGAGTAGACACATGCTTCCTGTTTCATAAATGTGATCAAGATATTGGAAGAAGTTCAAATTTTAACCACTCAGGTTAAGTGATTTGTAGAACTCACTCTGTTACCGTCAAAAAGGCAGAGTCGAACATGTCTACTCAGGACTTGTATGCTCATTCCAGGAAAAGGAATCTCTTTACAGTTCCATAGGGTCACAATCAGTGATAGCCGAGTAGGCCTTGACTGAATCTGAAAGAAAGGGGGCGGGGACCAGAGTTTTACATTTTACAGCTACATTTACTTCATAATATGTTATTGCATAATACGTTTTCTCCAATTTCCCCATTTTCTGCTACCCTAAAGAGAGTTGATCTGGCTTTTATTGAGAGCAAATACTTACAGTGCCTTTTTCCGGGTTCCACACTAGATCTCGGAAAGAAAGATTGGAAGGTGTGAGCTCAGGTTGTAAGAAGTAAGAAGCCCGAAACTGAACTCCTGGAAGAACAATGCTTATTTTTAGTGTGTTTATTTTCCCATCTCCCTTTATCTTGGTTATCTTCAATGGAATTTGCAAGTAAGTAACTTTATGACTTCAGCAGTAGCACAATTACAGACTGACATCCTAATCTTAAACATATTGACTTGGTGATAAATCTTATCTTGCTCTTCTTGCTCTGTCTCGCTCTTCTTGCCAGAATATTAGTGTTTTGCCAGAAGATTAGTGTGCATATATCATTCTGATATATGTCGCTGAGCACAATGGAGAAGAGGGGAAATGCCTTTTCCAGGGCTGCGCATACTGGAGGACGCCCGGAGTTTCAAGGGCGTTTTTCCAAATAGAAAAGAGGCATTTTAAAACATTTTTAAAGATTTCTGCCACCACTGTATCATGGACTGACTGGATGCAGAGGAGTGGTGGGAGATACCAGCTGGGGAACCCCCAAGGGAAGAAGGCTCAGAGCCAGGGGATTGGTGGTGGGACAACAATGAGTGGACAGAGGGAAAAGAGGGAGGAGAAACTGAAGCAGTAACAGGGTTTAGTGAGCAGGAAGAGGCTGTGGCAGACAGCAGTCCAGACTCAGAGGTAGAAGCAGAAGCTAGAGGGGGGGCAAGAAACAGAGACGAGTCAGGCTGCTGAAGACGCCGGGGGTCTCCCCCTCCCTCCCCTCTGGGCTCCCAGAATCTGAAGTGGTATAGAAAAGGCGGAGAAAATACAGGCAAGATGAAGGAACCTCAGACTGCCTGGGAAGGAATTGGGGGAGTAGGTGACTTAGAGACCTTCAGTCCTGGAAACTGTTTCGTTGGGGCAAGGTCTAGTTGCTGTGCCCACTAGGCATGAGCTGTTTGTTTCTTTGACTAAATAGTTAATTTCACTGACACCTTGTGATCTATTGCTGACCTGCTCCAATACCCACCCTGACACACTGCTATCCAGAACTTAAAGAAATGAAAAATGCAATAAAAATATTTATTTCATAAAAATACCCCACTTGGCTAAAAAAAACCCCTCACAAATACAATTACAACATTCTGCCATCAGAACTTTGGTCACCTCCCAATAAATGTTCACACTTCCTAAAATAAACTTCCTTCATACCTTGGGAGCTCTGGGTTTAATAGAGTAGTTTTACAAAACTCCTACCTTCTTCCAAGAGCTGTGCAAGTGTTGAAGGTCGGAATCCTGCAGGAACTGCTCCCATAGTTGTCAGTGCATCTAAAGTATTATTCTATTAAGAAGAGAGATAATTCAACCTTGATATTGCTTCCATTTATCAGTTTGCTTCTGGCTCCATATTAGTCTTTAAGTAGCAAGTCACTGAACATCAAGTATTTTGAAGAGCCACTGGATGAACAAGCAGAAACACTCTGCACCTGCAATTCTTTACATTATATTACCTAGAAGTAAGCCCCACTAAACACAGTGGAACTTCCTTGTGTGTAAACATGAATAGGACTGCACTGTTCCTGCCCTTTTCAAGCAAACTGATACTCAGTTTGCCAACTTTGCTGTCCATAGTTGGACTGTTTGAAAGAGGGAGTACCATATGAAATAAGAGTACCAGTTTGGCTGTCTGGTTTTGTAAGAAAAACCAAGCAAAATATCAGTAATCATGAATGGTATGCAAATGATAAAACACAGGCTTACCTCTGTGATGGCCTTTTTAACAGCACTCCAGTGCGAATCTGTTCTGTAGGTAGCATAAAAATAAGAACATAACACAAAGCTGATCCACAAATCAATTAACTGCAAATATATAGATGGGCAAATTGACCCTCAATATGTGATTATGGTGATGGGTTGTAAAATGACACACTGAGTGATGGTCCCACTGGGAAAACCCATTTAATCTATATTCTGACCGTGTGGTAACTCAGACTGGAATCTTTATTTAATTCACTTTTGTGGCTAAGGCAGCCTTAGTTTTTGCACTATTCGCCTGCCTTTCACTACCACGTGAAAGTGGTCTGATCACTGTTGTACCTATTTTGTCAGTTTGTTTGTTTGTTTGTTTGTTTGTTTTCTACACTGCCCTTCCACTCAAACAGGAACCATGGGTAGCGTACAGCACAATAAAAAGCCATTACAAAATGTTCCACAAGAGCAGTAACAAATTGAAGGCACAAGTGTTGTTAAAAGAAACAGCACCAGATTTACGGCTACTCTACTGTAATAAAGTTCTGAAGTCCAGTAGAAATGAAGTTCCTTAAATGACATTAAATAAATTATTCACTTTTCGCAGGATTCTTCTAAATTCCTGTTCAGGGATGCCTTCCCAAACTATCACTACTGCAAACCTTGGCCCAGTATACCTAAAAAAAATCTCCACCCCCATCGTCCAGCCTGGACACTGAGGTCCAGCTCCAAGGGCCTTCGGGCAGTTCCCTCACTGCGAGAAGTGAGGTTACAGGGAACCAGGCAGAGGGCCTTCTCGGTAGTGGCTCCCGCCCTGTGGAACACCCATCAGATGTCAAGGAAATAAACAACTATCCAACTTTCAGAAGACGTCTGAAAGCAGCCCTGTTTAGGGAAGTTTTTAATGTTTGATCTTTTATCGTGTTTTTAATATTCTTATGGGAGCCGCCCAGAGTGGCTGGGAAAACCTAGCCAGATGGGCGGGGTATTATATATTATTATTATTATTATTATTATTATTATTATTATGCAGAGCCCTGGTTTAAAAGACTTTACCATCTCCCAGTGTGTTTGCTCTTGTAGTGGATACAAATCAGGTCTGAAATCAGTCAAGTTCAAATCGAGGATACACAAACGACGCAAGGAAGCTTCGGCAATGAAGAAGCCCCCATCACAAACAGCAGCATGATGATGCATTTCCACTCACAGCTCTGGTCCCTTTACCTTTTCAGAATGTTGGCCCCTCCTCCCGTTTCATCTGCCACCTCTATATCTTCCTCGGTTTCCTCTTCACTTGGTTCTTGGCCCTCTTCCTCATCTTTCACCTACAAAGTTGATCCATTGCAACAGTCAATAACATTCTATATCTTTTTTATTTTAAAAAGGAAGTTGGGTGATCTTATGTTGCAGTAGAAGTGGAAATTCTTGCTTCAAATTCTTGCTCCTTTGTGAATACACCCTGGGTTGGATCCTGGGTTGCTACTGAGTATTTATTCTGATTTGTTTGGAGGGAAGTTAGCTGACATTGTGTCAAAGTGCTGTTTCCAGTGTATTTTCCTGTCACTTTCTTTTATTCCAAGAAGTCTGTTTTATTTATTTTTTTAAGGGTGTGTTGCACAAGACCTCTCTATCATCTATAATTGCACAATCTGAATTTGCCAGGATGCGACTGAATCTTACCTGAAAATAGCAACAGTCTGGAACCGCCCTAAGATGTTACGTTTGGCTGGGCGTCTCAAGAAAGCAGTCTGAAATATTTGAGGAATGACAGAAAATATCTACCAGTTGGCATGCTACTGGGTTTTATTTCTATAGCACTAAAAAATGACATCCCCACACTCCACCACACCACAATCTTGGTGTGGTAGTTATTTTCCATATCGCTGTCCAGACGACTGCAGCAGCCCATGAAAAGATTATTTCACCCCTGCTTTCACCTAGCCCACTAAGGTGGAAAGATGCCAACAATAACATTAAACATGGAACTGAATAGAAAGAGAAAAGTAGAAGCATACCAACCATAAGGTAGGTTTTAGGCACAAGGCCCCTCTCCCCTCTGGAGTTTTTAGCCAGCCACCAACCGTCAGGCTTTTTCTCAAGGATAAGCAGAACTTCGCCTTTCTTCAGTATTGAAAACAAAGAGAAGGGAAGAAACTACATTAATACACAAAGGTTTAAAGATATTCTGTGCTGAATACATGATGAAAGCAGAGGCCTAGTGGTCTAGTTTGTTGCTTCGACCCAGGGTGACTGCTATTCTTATATTTCTACCAATTGATGCAAAGTATTACTGTGGAAGATACTAGAGTTGGGCATGTAAATACAGTGGTTCCTCGGGTTAAGTACTTAATTCGTTCCAGAGGTCCGTTCTTAACCTGAAACTGTTCTTAACCTGAAGCACCACTTTAGCTAATGGGGGCTCCTGCTGTCACTGCGCCGCCAGAGCACGATTTCTGTTCTCATCCTGAAGCAAAGTTCTTAACCTGAGGTACTATTTCCGGGTTAGCGGAGTCTGTAACCTGAAGTGTATGTAACCTGAAACGTATGTAACCCGAGGTACCACTGTATTGAATGGTTTACAGATGCTCTTAAGATTGAGCTAGCTGTTATATTGGACTTCCAACATCACACTATAAAAGCTTGATCTTGAATCCTGCCTCGTTGCTACAATCTAGAGAGACACTCTGGGAAGACCAAGAAACTGAACCCAGGATAGGCCTATGCAGGTGGTGGACTAACCTTGATTCTCAGTGTTCACTTTAAATGGTAGGGTAGGGGACAAAAGAAAAAAGCTACAATTCGGAAGGAAGAGGTGAGAGATGGACAGCAGGAAAAAGCCTCCCCCCACCCTAGAATATGGACTCACCAAGCATATATTTAGTACCTATAGCAATCGAGATATTTACCTTTTCATGTGAGAGTAGTACACTTGGAGAAAAACTGTAATAAGGATAAGGCCTTATCCTCATGTATAAGGAGGCTCCAGGGATGGAGGTGCACTGCTGCTCCCCTCTCTTATACAGTGCACACCTCTCTCCAGCTATAACAATGATAATGGCCACCTGTTCCTATTAGGCTACCTGGCATCACGAGCCAACTTGGTACCTCTCACATGCATAGCAGCATTGATTGACTTTGTTACCCTAGGGAAAAACCATCACTGCTAGACTTGTGTAGCATAATCAAATAGAGTTTTTGGACACTGCAAAAAGGCATCAGAGTGGGATTGGTGATGACTGACTTAAGCAATGTCTACACCAAATGAACAATCACAAACAAATCCTACACAGCTATAGTGCTTAGTGAGATATGCCCACATAAACCAATAATATTACATTTTACTTACTTTAAAGGTCAGGTCGCCTTCTTGCTGTGCAGAAAAATCACCAAGAGTGATAAAATTTTTAATAGCTGAATCATCTCCGAGTTTGTCTTCATCTTCGCCATCCTCTTCATCATCACCATCATCCTGTGTACTTTCTTCTTCTTCTTCATCATCATCATCATCTTCTTCTTCCTCCTCCTCCTCCTCATCTTCCTCTTCACTTTCTTCGTTTTCTTGTAGTGCTTTTGGGCTGCCCTTCCTTTTTGTATTGCTAACCCAAAAAGAAACAGAGTCCATCACAGTCTTTTGACAACTGCTTAGTCTAATCAACCACTGACACAGACAATATTTTAAAGAACTTCTCCTTTCTTGTTCTAGGGGTATAAGAAGGACCAGGTGTTTCAATAATTCCCCAATTTAATATTATGAATACATTAATATTTCTAAGCAGTCTCATCCCTTAACTTCGGGGTAGGTAGCAATTAACAATTATACAATTATGTCAGATAAAGCTAAAATTATGTAGCAGACAAAGTATCAATGACTATGCACCTGTAACTATTTTAAGGGACGCGGGTGGTGCTGTGATCTAAACCACTGAGCCTCTTGGGCTTGCCGATCAGAAGGTTGGCGGTTCAAATCCCCGCAACGGGGTGAGCTCCTGTTGCTCTGTCCCAGCTCCTGCCAACCTAGCAGTTTGACAACACGCCAGTGTAAGTAGATAAATAGGTAGCGCTGCAGCGGGAAGGTAAACGGCGTTTTTGTGCGCTCTGGCTTCTGTCATGGTGTTCCGTTGCACCAGAACCAGTTTAGTCATGCTGGCCACATGACCCAGAAAGCTGTCTGTGGACAGACGCCGGCTCCCTCGGCCTGAAAGCGAGATGAGCACTGCAACCCCATAGTCGCCTTTGACTGCACTTACCCATTCAGGGGTCCTTTACCTTTACCCTATAAAAAAGTTTTATGTTGATAAAGATGCCCATGCTCAGACTTGAGCAGGCATGGAATAATCCAGCTTGATTAATAAAAACCTGTTTTAGAGTGCAATCCTGTACACACTTATCTGGGAGTAAATCCCACTGAACTCAATGGGACTGAAGCTGCAAACCTAATCATAAATACACAAAAGTAAGTCTCCTGAATTCAGTGGAGCTTACTGGCAGATAAGTAGGGTTAGGATTGCAGCCTTACCTCTGAGCAGACATCCACAGGTTTGTACTGTTAACCTACTTACATGCTGGAGTCCTTGGTAACATCTTCCCGGCTAAAGATTGCTGTAAGTTTATCCAGCTGCTCAGAAAGCATTAACAATTTTTCTCCTTCTTCTTCTTTTCTCTGATTATAATTTCCCACAGGGGCAGGCTCATCTGACTGCAAGATAACAATATACCAGATTTTTCATAACATTCTTGTTGTGTACATTAGGATTTGAACTAAAATATCAATCTAGCATAGCCTGGCATTAATCACATTTATGGAAAATATGCTGATTACAGGTCAACATTCACATGGTGCTTTATACTTTAAAAAAAACAGTGACTCCTTTGATTTTGGGATACATTTACCAATAGTATTATATATACAGCTGTCTAAGGAAGTTGTATACATTACAACAAATTGAGGTTAACCACTGAAGGATGGACAGGGTAAGTGCAGTAATCTCAGGTCCTACCCTGACAGAGTATTTTTCTGAACCTCATCTCCAATTTATTATTGTGGAAACAAGAAGCGCTGTACCTTAAGCACTTACTTTCTTCAGGTTCTGTAGAGCAGAGATATTTTCATCAACAGACTTCTTCAGCTCCAAACATCTGCAACAAAAACAGTACTTGCATAGTATATACTGCCTACACAGCCACAAATACAGGTGTGGAGCCCCCAAATCTGCAAATGCTCAGTTTTAATAGATCAGTCACATAATTTTCCATTCACCTCAAGGTTAGCATTAATGCCAACATGGCACTACAAATTACTTCTCTGAATAGGGAAAGGCAGTGGACATATTCTCTTCTGGTGCTGAGGGAGAAAGTGTGAGCACACTGAGACTGGACATCATCAAGTTGCTCTATCTCTCTTGCTGAGAAAAACACAAGTACTATATTCACTTTTCCCAGAGTTTTGAAAACAAATCTCAGCACATCAATCGCCACTGTCTAGATTCATGAACATCCTTGCACAAATACAAATTTATGACAAACTTCTAATGCAATAGTTATACATTAGCAAATAAGTCCCGCTGATCTCGTTTAAAGTAATCGTTTTTAGGTTTGGATCTGAAAATATTTTTAGACCTGAAATTAAATTTGTTTACATCTAAGGAACCAAATAACAAGCATCAATAAATGTTGCTGGTTGCAACTCTGACCTCAAATATATTTGCATTATGCTTACCAGAAGGAGTTTTTTGAATATATATAAACACATTACCTCTGACTAAGGCTTTGCTTCTTTCCAGCATCCAGAGCCCCCGCTTCCTTGCTTTCTTGGAGCAAAGCATTCACCTAAAATATCAAACAACCAAGATTCGCTTTGTCAAACGATAACGAAAGAATGACACTACTTTTCAGCATGGGATTTGTGGCTCTCCAGAGACGGCTGGACTCCCAATGCCCGTCAACAGAGCCAACAGTCAGGGCTGGCCAAAAGACATTTTGGCACCTGAGGCAGACCCCCAAAGGGTGTTGTTCTACCAGGGAAGAAGCAGGTGAGGCCATATCTACATCAGGAACAAGGGAGGAGGCAGGGAAGAAAGATCAGCATTGGGATATAATGTCCCGCTGGTTCATGCCACCTGAGGCATCCACCTTCACCTTGCCTCATAGGTGAGCCGGCCCTGCCAACGGTCAGGGCGAATGAAATTTCGAGTCTGAGGAGGGCCGCAGGCTCCCCCACCTCTGGCTTACGCCTTTCCCTCCTACTAGCCCCATGTCTCTCGTTCCCTGCAATTAACGGTAGCGCCGGGCAGGATCCGCTTCCCGCCGCGCCCTTCCTCTCCCTGCCTCCCGTTTTCCCAGCTCACCTGCTCCCGCAGCTCTCGGCCCCGGCGCAGCGCGCTCTGCAGCGGGCCCGTCCGGCCCCGGCGCCCGGTCATACCACCAGCCGGGCGAAAGCTCTACGAGGCGCCTGCCTTGCGCGGAGGAAGAAGGCCGCAGCCGGTCGCCAAGGAGACGGAACGCTGCGGCGCGGAATTTATAGCGTCATCCTTAGGCGCTACGAGGAGACGGACAGCGACGCTTCTCCGGCGTCGAACCGGACTACATGTCCCAGCATGCAACGCAGCCGAGAGATTAAAAAGGGGCGGCACACCCCGAGCTGCCCATGCAAACGGTCCCTTTGGTGATTTTAACGGCATTTTGTCCCCACCTTTTAAAGTGTGCCTTCCTCTTCCAAGGATTTAGAATTCCATGGGTCAGACACTTACCAGGTACTTTGTGTCGCGTAGGTGGAAACCAGAATGCTGAAGTGCTATAAAGCCGATATAATACGTTTGCAATGTCATTCTAGGAGGTAAAGCAGCTGCAGTATTGGGGTAACACGCAACGCATAAACTACTAGGTTTTTGTGTTTTTTTACATGATATCTATATATGACTAAAAGGTGCACAAAGATCTCCAAGTGAAACGCTCACCACATTTCCAATGCCAAGTCTCCCAAGGTTACGTTATCTTACATAACACTCTTTCACGTAACTTTGGAAACCTTATCTTCTTCACCACAACCATTTTTCTGTAGTGAAAGGAGTTTCCCTCTTCTAAAATGCCATTAGGGGGCTTCTCATCACAGGTTTTCAGCGCAATTCAAAGTATGTCTAGTCATAAGTAAGTCCTATTAAGTTCAAGGGGGGTTACACACAGATGATTGGGTATAGCAGTGGTTTCTAATTGATGGTCCACAGACCTCAGGGGGTCCTTGTAACCCACCCAGGGGGTCTGTGGCACCATCCCCATAACAAAAACTACCATAGAGATATCAAAAATTTCAAAAGTAGAGGGTCCATGGCTTCACTTATGAAAAACAGGTTTTAAAGTACTTAGCTAATTGGGAACCACTGGGGTATAATATTGCAGCACCATTATACTCAGCATCACCAGATGTGTAAATGAAATTATATATTGTGGGTATAAAGTGTGTTGGTTGATATATATATACACACACACTCCAAGTGATGTGATATATATATATATATATATATATATATATATATATATATAAAATAGCTATTTCACCTAGCTGATCTGCAATCAATTTAGGATTTGCTTTATACCAAGTCAGACCACTGGAACATCTAGCTCAGTACTGTTGACACAGAACAGCAACAGTACTCCAGTTTCAGACAGGAGTCTTTGCCCGAGCCCTACCTAGATATGCGGGCATCTGAACTTGGAAGCACTGAGCTACAGTCATTCTTCATTAGCTGCTGCACTTCACACATAGCTCAATTACCTTTTCATAGGCTTTGCTTTAACTTTAGCCGGTTGGCTGTATCTGGCTTGTACTGACTCTGGTACTTTAAAGTGTATGGTTTTGTTTGTTTGTTTTAATGCTGTGAAGTACTTCAAGAGCTCGCCTCTGTTTGATAAGTGGTATGTTACCTGTAAGAAATAAATTTATAATTTGGTCTATCACCCAACCCAGTCCTTTTATGTAGTAAATGAGCAAACTATAACCTCCAGGAGGTTAAGGGGTGATATGATAGCCATGTTCAAATATATAAAAGGATGTCATATAGAGGAGGGAGAAAGGTTGTTTTCTGCTGCTCCAGAGAAGCGGACACGGAGCAATGGATCCAAACTACAAGAAAGAAGATTCCACCTAAACATCCTGACAGTAAGAGCTGTTCGACAGTGGAATTTGCTGCCAAGGAGTGTGGTGGAGTCTCCTTCTTTGGAGGTCTTTAAGCAGAGGCTTGACAACCATATGTCAGGAGTGCTCTGATGGTGTTTCCTGCTTGGCAGGGGGTTGGACTCGATGGCCCTTGTGGTCTATTCCAACTCTATGATTCTATGATTCTAGATCATGCCACAGTAAAACAGTTCAGCTCTGTGGGTTGGTTAGGGAAATGCGACCCAACTTTACCATCAAGCAGGAGGGTTAAGTTTTCACAACTAAAGAGCCTTATAAATAAAGCATGCCTTCATTTTCTGAGCCAACACAATTTAACTAGAATAACTTGTTAAAATAAAGTTTATTTAGTCACATGCAGATACTTGTTATCAAGATTCAGTCATCATAGTTCAAGTGTCAGACAATGAAACAAATCTTCCAAACATGGCACAAGAAGTTGACCCCATCAAAGAAGACCACAAAATTTCAGCGTTTGTATTGATGATGTTCTTCCATACATGTTGAGCTTCTTCAGGTATCAGTCTTATTGAGTGAAATAACAGAAGCAGCATTCTCGTACGTGTGTGTTTTCTCAAAGTCTGTTAAATGTCAGATTTGATCCAAAGGCTTCCTCTTGCTTCCATTTGCTCCTGGCTGTTGATAGGAAGAGAAACAAAATAATAATAATACAAATGATGCTATCTATTCAGGTTTCTTCAAAATCAAAAGTGGATAGGTAAAGGTAAAGGGACCCCTGACCATTAGGTCCAGTCGTGGCTGACTCTGGGGTTGCGGCGCTCATCTCGCTTTATTGGCCGAGGGAGCCGCTGTACAGCTTCCGGGTCATGTGGCCAGCATGACTAAGCCGCTTCTGGCGAACCAGAGCAGTGCATGGAAACGCCGGAGTGGTACCTATTTATCTACTTGCACTTTGACGTGGTTTTGAACTGCTAGGTTGGCAGGAGCAGGGACCGAGCAACGGGAGCTCACCCCGTCGCGGGGATTCAAACCGCAGGCAAGCCCTAGGCTCTGTGGTTTAACCCACAGCGCCACCCTCGTCTATCTATTCAGGTTTCTTCAAAATCAAAAGTGGATTTGTTGTTGTTTAGTCGTTTAGTCGTGTCCGACTCTTCGTGACCCCATGGACCAGAGCACGCCAGGCTCTGTATCCAGATGTATCCAAATGTATCCAGTGTATACATTTAAGCAAATAAAAGTTGGGTAGCCAACAGCTAGTTTGGCGTTCAAAAGCAATCAGTCCTCTTTTTAGAAAGCCATGGAAGGGGGCATGACCCTTCCCGGCCACCATCCCACTCCCTCTCCCTCAAAAAGCCACCGAAAGGGCATGACCCTTCTCGGCCACCACTCCCTCGAGAAGCCGTGCAGAGGGGCATGACCCTTCCCGGCCACCATCCCGCGACGTCCTCACCTGCCTTACGCCAGGTCCAGCTTCTTCTGCGTGGCCGCCAGCTGGTCCTGCAGCCGCTTCTTCCGCCAGTCGAGGTAGCGCCTGCGCGCCCTGTTCGCCTGCCAGCCCACCAGCACCCCCGAGGCGAAGGCCAGCAGCACCGCCAGCTTCACTGAGCGCTCCGAGAGCGGCTCCGAGCTCAGCGCCATGTTTCCCACCGTCCGCCTACTACGGTGCCTACAGAGGGCCAAACTGCTTCCCTTTGCGCCCGGCCAAAGGGAAAGGGGGGAAAGGGTTTTTTTCGGAGCAGCGGCAACTAGCGGTCAAGCGTAGGCAAGCACACTGGGGCTGCGATGCTGTGCGATGAGCGCTTTTCC